>NC_050573.1:271867795-272224350 GCF_011100635.1 Trichosurus vulpecula | reverse complement strand
CTTAAGAGTTGGAAAGATCCTTAGGGGTCATCTAGTCTAACTGTCCCATGAAATACAAAGAAATGAAATGATATATAAGATCATATAGGATTGGAACTAGGAACCAGATCTCCTGATTGATAGGATATAATTTCCCCCGCTATACCATGTCTGTGTTAGTTTACATTGTTTTCTTTTCTTTTATCCTAACTCTATGGGGCAGCTAAGTGGCACAGTGAAGGGAGTACCAGGCCAGGGGTCAGGAAGACTCAACTTCCTGAGTTCAAATCTGGCCTCAGACCCTTACTAGCTGTGTGATTCTGGGTAAGTCACTTCACCTTGTTTGCCTCAGTTTCCTCATCTGTAAAATGAACTGGAGAAGGAAATGGCAAATGACTCCAGTATCTTTGCCAAGAACACTGCAAATGGAGTCATTAAGAGCTGGACTCAACTGAAAAATGGCTGAACAACAATAATCCTAACTCTAATCTAGTGGGTAGTTAGGTGGTGTGTAGATAAGAGGCCTGGGCCTGGAGTCAGGAAGGTCTGAGTTCAAATGTGGCCTCAGACACATATTAGCTGTGTGACCTTGGACATGTCACTCAACCCTGTTTGCCTCAGTTCCTCTTCTGTATAAAAATTAGCTGGAGAAGGAAATGACAAACCACTTCAGCATCTTTACCCAGACTCCCAAATGGGGTCACAGAGTTGGATATGATTGAAACAATTGAACAACAACAACAAAATCCTAAATTATTATTAATTTACATTGTATATGGGGTGATTGAAAATGAATCAGTAAATTTTGACCCATGTAGCCCACTTTCACTTCTCTACAAAAACCATTATGAAAATGATTCATATTCACATTGATGGTACGCTGGATGTAAATGTATAAAGGGAACAACCAGTACTTTGTAAACAATTTGCAATAGGAGGCAGCATTGCCAAAGTCACACAACTGACTAAAAGGTACAGACAGTACAAGATCTTCTACTCGGTAAGTGGACAACTAAATGGTTATTGTATTTTATTGCATGTTGATTGTTGATTAAAAATTGACTTAAAGGAACAAAGTGTAACTGTGAAAAGGAAACACAGATCTATGATAGATGTGATCATGGAGATTACTATGTTCAACCATACATTGAGCTTCTACATTTTCAACAAATCAACTTAGCTTTGACTGATTTGTTTTTCTGGCCTGCTTTTTTTCCTCTTCCTTTTTTGTAATAAGGCATGTCTTTCTGAATTGGGGAAAGGCTAGAAATGTATTGGGAAGTGGAAATGATAAAAAATAAAGGATCAACAATTTTTAAAAAGTTGTGAAAGCTAAATCTCCAATGCAAAACGATTTATTTAATTGAACTTATTCTTATTTCGATTCACAAAGATCTGCATGCAACTTTCTGCAAAATATTTCTTGAAAGTGAACAATTCCTATATTAACTCTGTATGATCAATACATTTATCCTTTTGTTGTCAAAGTTTTAAAAAAAGATCATCGATAACCTTGGAGAGAGCAGTTTTAGTTGAGTGATGAGGCAAGAAGTCAGATCTTAATTTTCAGAGTATTTAAAGACTGAGAATGGAGGCAATGAGTATTAACAGATTTTTGCAGAAAGTTTGGCTGAGAAGAGGAAGAGACACTTTGGACAATATTTAGCAGGCATCGAAGGACCTGGTGAAGGTATGAACGTATTTGTAATCAGCATAGAATAAATCAGTAAATAGGAAGGTATTGAAGGTTAGAAAGAGTGGATAATGGTAAGGATAATTATTGGTGGAGTTAAGAGATAGTGGAAGCAAGGTACATTTAGAGAGGTTGTACTTGGAAAGTGAAGGGTCACATATTCATCAGAGAATGGAATAAAGGAGGAAATAGTGGAGAATTACATCAATGAGTTAAGAGGTGAGCAGAAGGGGAGAAGAGACAATTCATATCATGTCGATTTTCGTATCTCCTGTACTTGATTTTCTCAGGATTGGCTGGAATCACCTTAGCTAGCTGGGTTGGAGTAAAACTGTGAAATTTGCCGAGTTGTTCTTTGCTGTTACAATTATGCCTATATATTATGAAGCATAATCATGCTTACGCTGATCATCAAATGTGGCAAATTAGCTTTTTTTCAATTTATTTGATTGCAACACTAAATTATATAACAACTATATATGCACAGTCTTCTGAAAACAATTCTCTTTGATCTGCTAGAAATACTAGCCTAATTTTTATTAATAGTGTGTTTTAGGGAGAAGGTAATATGGTAGGAGGAACTAAGTGATATTCTCAGGGGAATAAAGGTCTAGATTGTTCTAGATCAGAGGTGGCAAACATACATCATGCAGGTCTCATGCTGTCCACCACACATCTGAGTGCAGTCCAAATTTCATTGAAATGAAATTGGGAAATATTTAACAAAATAAATAAAACGACAATAAAATTTAGATACTATTACCTTTTAAAAACTAAGTCACTATGTGTCCTGAAGGCATCCCTATATTTAATGGCCCTGGTTTCTAATTGAGTTTGATACCACTGTTCTAGGTGGTACCAGATATCTCTTCCAGAAATAAGGAATCTTATGAAAAATTCTCAGGGATTAAAACCTCTATCAGTCATTTCCAGTTCTATCCCCTCATTCTTTCCTTGTCCCTTTAAAAGTTTAAAACATGTACCCAATGCCACCAGTCTGTTGCTCAATTAACATTTATTAAGCTATTACTGTTTTTGTTTAGTCATTTTTAGTTGTGACCTACTCTTTGTCATCCCTTTTGGGTGTTTCTTTGGCAAAGATACTGTAGTGGTTTGCCATTTCCTTCTCTAGATCATTTTACAGAAGAGGAAACTGAGGCAAACAGGGCTAAATGACTTACCTAGGGTCACAGGGCTAGTAAGTTTCCGAGGCCAGATTTGAACTCAGGTCTTCCTGACCACCAGCCCAGCACTCTATCCACTGCACCACTTAATTGCCTTACTAAGGTCTTGCTATGTTCCAGCAAGTACTAAGTCCTGGGGATAACAAAGAAAGGCAAAAGCATGGTCTCTGCCCTCAAGGAACTCACATTCTAATGACGGGTACAACATGCAAAATATTTTATGTACAAGACATATTTAGTCTAAAATTTTGTACCATAGAAGCCACCTTTGAGTTACTTCCAATATTGCATGGTAATAACTGAACCTTCATTTCTTGTTCTTCTGGGAACAGGAAAGGAGAATTAATTATCTATCTATGTCAAGGAGCTGTGGGACTATTGTTAATTCCTAAATCTTTCCTAACTAACACTCTACTAGATTATTCTAGTTTATAAATTTCTTCATCTGTAAAGTGAAGGTTTTGGAGTAGATTAATTCCTTATGTGGCTCCTACCATGTCTAGCATTTTGTGATTCTATGCACACCTATGGCTCTATGGACCCTGAGACCTGAGTCCTGGGAACAGACTACTCATTTTTTGCAGCTGGATTCCAGCTTGATAATGAACTCAGACTAGAGTGATGGCCTATTCTCTGCTCTGATGTTTACAGCTGGATATGAATAATTAATAAGGAAAGATTAGACTTAAGTAGTTTCTGATAGTGAGACTGTTTGGAAGAAGAAAGCCAAAGTTTTTCAATAAAAGAGAAACATCCATCTGTTGGGAGTCAGTTAAAGTTTTTTCCAATTAAAATGATTGATTCTCAGACATATATACATTAAGGACCCAGATTAGCTTCAGATAAAGGTGCCAATCATTAGAAATGCTATACAGTATTGGGAATGTTTTCATGAACAGAAGTAAATATTTAACTACTTGCTGGTTAAGGCATCATCTATGACGTTAAATTTTGAATTCAATATAATTAAGAAACTAGTACGTGCCCAGCAATGGTGTAGATGTCTGCATATAGTCTGATCCAACTACCAGCCAAGCTAAGTTTGAGGAGCTTCGTCATCTGAGGCCAGATCACCAGGGTGATGATATTTTTGGGTCACAGCATCATGAAAATGGTCTATGAAGGCATAGAGAAAGGTGATGATTTTTACTCATGTAGGGCAGTAGTATCAAACTCAAATAGAAATGGAGTCCACTAAAACTTATGTATTCCTGGGGACATGTGTTGATTCAGATAACATATATTAATGTTATCTATGTTTTATTGCAGTTTTATTTATTTTGTTAAATATTTTCCAACTACATTTTCATCTGGTTCTGGTTGTATTCTAGTGTTGTGGGACACATGGATCATGGATCTTTTAAGCATTAAAAAGAATAAAAAGGGCAAATATCTACATTCTTTTACTTAGTAGCTTGCCAGCTTCTCATCCCTTTCTCCCCGCTCCCCCAAGCTGTTAGGTATGCAATATTTTTAAAATACTTAGGTTCATCAATGATTTCATTGATTTGGACACTTCTTCCACTAGAGCATACTGAAAAACCTTCTAATTTTTTCATTTTGTGTGTTTCTCATCCAGATATTTTGCGTAAATTCTCCTTAGAAGATCCCTCCCCTCCTTTTTTCCCCTCCATTATGCTAGAAGCCTTATTTTGTTATTTCAATACTTCAGGGGTACCAAGAAGTCACTGAGGTTGTTATCCCTCATTTTCATAACAGCTTCTTTTCCAAGCATATTTATGCTTGGGTAAGTTGCTTAACATGTGTTGGCCTCAATTTTCTCCACTTTAAAATATAAATGTTGGACTAGTGTGGTGCAGTGGTTGGGAAGAGTACTGACTTCTCAATCAGAGGAATTGTGTTCAAATCTCACTTCTGACAATTACTTCTTGGCCTCAAGGCAAGACATTTCTCTTGGCCTCAGTTGACCCATTTGTAAAACACAAAATTTGTAAAATTCGACAAAAGCCTCTGAAGTTTCTTCCAGCTCTATATTTATAATTCCGTGACAAGTTTCACATGATCCAAATAGTACACTAGACCAGGTAAGAGGTAATGAGGAACTGAACTGGGGTGTTAGCCATGTGAACGGAGAGAAGAATGTGGATGAAAAAGATGTCTTAGAAGTAGAATCTATAGGACCTTGGTAACTGATTGGATATATGGAATAAGTGAGAGTGAAGAATTGAGGATGACTTTGAGTTTGATGTTCTGGGTGACTGGAAGAATTGTGGTACCTTTGATACAATAGATAAGTTGGTGGGGGGAGTTGAATTTAGGGGAGAAAGATGATGAGTTCAATTCTGGACATGTTGGTTTTGACATACTTATGGTATATCCAGATGGAGATATCCAACAGGCGTTTGCATTTACAGAAGAAAAATGGCAGTTAGATATGTATATTTGGGAATTATCTGCACAGAGATAATTGTTCCCCTGGGCGATGTTGAGATCACCTAGAGAGAGTATGGTCCTGGAGATATGTCCTTCAATAGGAGGTAGAATATAGATTATTATTCATTTACACAGGCTGAAAAGGAGCAGCCAGACAGCCAGGAAGTAAAGCAGGAGGAAGCAGTGTCACAAAAACCCAGGGAAGAGGAAGTATTTAGGCCAGTGAGTCAATGCAATCATCAGATTTATAATGAAAGAAATTATTACTGACCATGGATAGAACAGTTTCAGGTCAGTGTTGGGGTCAGAAGTCAGATGGCAAAAGAACAAGAAGTGAATGGGAAGTGAGGAGTGGAAATAATGATTTAAGGAAGATGTGTCTAGAAATTTGGCCATGAAAGAGAGAATAGATAGAGGATGGAAGCTCAAGGGGATGGTGAAGTCAATGAAGGTTACTGGAGGTTGGAGGCCTCCCTCAGCCTTTAGCATCAAGGATTATGAGCATGGGCCACTCACCTGTTTCACGCTACCATGGCCCTATCATTACTTTCAGGGTAGATGCCAGGTGGCCCATGAGCCTTGGCCTCTAAGGCTAGCAAGGGCGTCATTAATAAGGTAAAAAGATTTCCATAGGATTTGGTTCAAAGCAGTAGAATATTGTATTCTTTCTTCCTCTCTGAATAAATACTTTGAATAGATTGGATTATAATTCTTAACTTTGCAGCAAACTCTTTAAGGTTATTGCTAGGGTGCATTTGTCACACAGGGGTGATAATTTATGTAGATCTTTCATGTATTATCTATTCAATCCTCACAGCCACCCTGTAAGGTAAATACTTCAGATATTATCATCTATATTTTACAGATAAAGAAGCTGAGGCCAAGGGGGCTTAAGTAACTTGCCTACATTCACATAACTAGTAAATAACAGAGGCAGATTTTGAACCTCTGTTTCTCCTGACTCCCACTCATGCATGCTTGCCTCTCTCAGGGATGAAAAATCTTCAAGATGATCAGTGAAATGAGCATCCAGAAACATGACATTTACCAAGACCGAGGTCCTTGAACTCTCTGAGTCTGTAAAACTAGCATAAAAAAGTTACATGAGTCAGTTCTCTTGATATTTCCTGTCAGGCTGGAGTACCTGGTCTTGTGAAGTTTTGCCTTTTCCATTTCAGGTTTTGGCTGTAACAAGGTATGCAGAGGTTTATGGAAAAAAAACCAGAACACTTTTTTGAAAGCTTAAAAACTTTCAAAGACTTAGGAGAACATTTAAAGACTTATGGGAGAAAAGCCCAAGCGTTTATTGTAGGCCAGCCAACATCCTTATCCATCCACTCCAGTTGCTGCACTAGCATTCTCTGCTGACATTTGGTTTTCACAAGCTTACTGAGTTTGAAGAGTGACATTTCCAACCACATATCTTCCATATTGTTCCTGACATTTTTTGGGGGGAAAATTCCCTACTTTTAAGACTTGAAGAGGCTGTTTTGAAAATTCAATTTGTGGAGAAAGAGAGAGAGACAAAGAGAGACAGATACACAGAGAAACAGAGAAATCTGTGCACACAGAAAGAGACAAATACAGAGAGTCACAGATAGAGAGACACATAGAGACAGGCACTGACTCAGAGAGGGAGCAACAGAGTTACACAAAGAGAGATACACAGAGACACACACAGACAGACACATACACACACAGGACAGCCTATTAAACTACAATCTTTGGAAAAGAACTAAAATGTTTCAGAGGCTTTAGACAACAATCTGTACATCTGGAAAGGGCATCACATAATTAAGGTAGAATCTATGAAGGTTTCCAAATATTCTGAAGTTCCCCTGTCCTCTATGAAAGGCCATCAACTCAGCTGCTTACAGTCTATGATGGCTGTTGTCTGAAATTTGTATCTCAATAAGAATTTATGGAGTCTTTGTGTGCTCAGAGCTGGGTACCCTAGACTCCATGTAAATATTCTGGAATAGCAGGAAGTTGGAGGGTGGATCTAGACCAGAGTTTCTCAAACTTATTTGGCCTACTGCCCTCTTTTTAAAAAAAAATACTCAGCCCCTCCCCCCCGGAAATCTACTTTCTTTTAGCCCTGTTTTTTTTTTGAAATTTGCATCATTTCAAAAAAATAGAAAATTTTTTTTAAATGACTCATCTGAAATTTAATAATTTATTGTAAATTTGTGGATTTTTTCTGCATTGAAATTTTGATGACACAATATTGCATCATGTGACTGTATAGTATTGTATAAGTCATCACACACATATATTCCTGTGAGTGCATGCTGGACTTCCTGACAATGCATGACCCACTGATGCTTGCTTGTTAAGTCCTGCTGGAGGACTTGACCACTGATCAGTTATAGCTTGCATTTTGTGTGTTTATTTGGAAAATAATGTAATCCCTATAACTTTAACTCTTATGCAACAGATGAAACATGTACAATTTTTCAAAATTTTCTTATCTTTTCTTCTTTCCTTATGCTTCCACTGCCCCTTTATTTTTATTCAACTGCCCCCCCCAACTATACCTGAGGCTACTACTGCCCTCCCATTGTCCCAGCACTCCCCAGAGGGCTGTATTGTCCACTTTGGGAACCTCTGAGGCAATGGACAGCATGATAGAAAAGTTTAAATCTGATGTGATAGGAAATAGAAAGCTATAGAAGGTTTTTGAGCAGAGGAGTGATATAATAAAAGGGGTCTCTGAGCAAAAATTCTCACTGAGGCAGAAGAGACTGACTTAGGGGAGGAAGAAAAGGTTGTTACAGGAATTCAAGGTGCAAGCTGATGAGGACCTGGGCCATGGGAGGTGGGGAGTGTGGATTGGTGCCAGGATTAGAGAAGACAGACAGGAGAGATGTTTCAAAGGAAAAAAATCACAACTGACTGCATATGAAAATGAAAGATGGCATGAGTTAAAATTGACTCAAGATAGGCAGGAAAAACGTTATTATTGAGAAAAACAAGGAAATTCTGAGGGGGAATTGTGTACTTTTGGGTTGGGTGTGATAAGTGTGATTTTGGATATGCTGAGTTTGAGGTTGTGGTGAGACAAGCAAGGAGAAACATTCCTTCCTGTTACCAGCGTGGTGCTTGAAGGAAGGACCAGCCACGATCATGAGGACTTGAGTTCAAATTCTTCCTCTGATATATACCTGTGTGATCTTAGAAAGTAACTTAACCTTGGTGGTCCTTCAGGCTCGTCATCTCTAAAATAAGGGAGCTGGACTAAATCTGAAGTCCCTTCTATATCTATGACCCCATGAACTGCATGACTAGGGATGTCTCCAAATTCTCTCAGTGTCTCTGGCAGTTCTCTAAGATTGCAATAGTTGTCATTGAGCTTTGCTGGAGGAATTTCCATAACAGGAGTCCCTCACACAGATGAAATCATAAGTCAGGATGGAACAAAACGTATTTATAAATCAAAAGTCCTCTGATAAAAACAGTATTTATTGGAAACTCCTACACAGACTATTTTATTAAACTTAATTTACAAGGTCTTAAGTATAAATTTCAGAAAGGCCTTTATTTTTTTTTCTGAATTCAAGATAAAAAATGTGTGAAACATATGCTATGTTAAAAGATTTATTTTCTAGTTAATAGAAGGATTGCCTTCTCATTCTCTCATTCCATATGGAACACCCAGAAATTGAATAAAAGTATTTATATTTTTACCAAACACAACCGGATTTGGCAGTTCTATTCAGATTTAAGGTCGATATCAGTCTTTTTCTGATGAATTTTTACCTGAAGAGACCAGGCATAGTTAGAACAAAGAAAACTCCATAATTGCTACAAGGAAATATGGCGCTGGAGGAAGTGATCATGTTAAATATAATTCAATGTTATTTAGGGAAAAAAAAATCATTGGGGGCATAATTCATCAAGAAACCTCAGACTGGAACATCTTGCTCATTCTAAACAAATTCAAGGTAGAACACGCTTTGATGGAAAGGGATTCCAGCCAAGGCTCATTCATAGCTCATACCAAACACAGCCAATTTGATATATTTTAGAAAAAAAATGGCATTTTACATGCCTAAATATAAAAATAAATGACAAATATATGTTTTTTTTTAAAAAAACTTCCTGGAAGAGATTTTGCAGGAAGATACAGATAATTTCTTGGTTTTGAGGGCAAAAATTCTCAATGGATAATACAAAGTAGCTGAATTAGTTTAGCAGCCACAACCATGCATTTTGCACTACAGAATAGAGAGTAGGCAAGTCAGTCTTGGGCAAGTCAGAGTAGTGTTAGCAGCTAGAGGACTAGAATTGAAATTAGAAAGACCTGAGTTTAAATCCTGCCTCATGTTCTCTTTGATCATGAACAAGTCCTTTTCGCATGAGCCTTAGTTCAATACTTCTCTGTCACCCTTCAGAAATCTTCATTCTGAAAGGTCACTCCAGCCCTTTGGCCTCTCCCTCTGATTTGATGGTTCCTGATGGAACCTCCATTTAAGGTGGGTGCCTGGACCAATCATGTAATTATTTCTTTGTAAGCTACCCTCTGAACTTTTCTATCATGCCTCCTCACTGGGTATCCTCATTTCCTCCCCACCTTTGGTTTCCTTTTATAGGTTATATTCTATTAGAATGCAAACTCCTTGAGGATAAGAGGCATAATTCTTTTATTTTTAACTTGTATTTGTAGTCCTAGAAGTTAGCAAAGGGTCCAGAACATTTTTTGTTGTTGTTCAGTCTTTTTAGTTGTGTCCAACTCTTTGTGACCCCATTTAAGGGGTCTTTGGGCAAAGATACTGGAGTGGTCTACCATTTCCTTCTCCAGCTCTTTTTATAGATGAGTAAACTTAGGCAAACAGGGTTAAGTGACTTGCCCAGGATAACACAGTTAGGATGTGTCTGAGGCTGGATTTAAACTTAGGTTTTCCTGACTCCAGGCCTGGCACTCTATCCACTGTGCCACCTAGCTGCCCCATACCCAGCATATAGTACGCTCTTAATAAATGCTTGTTGAGGGGCAGCTAGGTGGTGCAGTGAGTAGAGCACTGGCCCTGGAGTCAGGAGGACCTGAGTTCAAATCCTGCCTCAGACACATGACACATTTACTAGCTGTGTGACATCAGGCAAGTCACTTAACCCCAATTGCCCTACCTTCCGCCCTCCAATAAATGCTTGTTGATTTCTTGGCTTGTTGAGGGTTGTGAGGATTAAATTACGTGATAGGTATTACATTTTTTGCAAACCTTGAAGTGAGATATGTACACATATATATTTATATACACACAATATACATGCAAACATTTATCTATGTATATCCACGCATTTATGCACATATCCACATACATACATGTGTGTGTGTGTGCATATGTATATATATATATGCATTATGCATGATTGTATGTGTCTATGGGAGGAGGGATTTTGATATTAGCAATATTTTCTTCTCATATATTATATATGTAATGATTAAAAATATAATACGTGAAATAATATCTTGGTATAAAATAGCTTTTTTCATTCTTTTTGCTCCAAAATGTCCTGAACACTCCTTTATATGGGGATTATTTCTTAAACACAGGACTTAAGGACTATTATTTATGGATTCTGCCAATAAATTTCAAGTCCTAAGGTATTACATGATCAAATCAGTTTGGGAAATGCTGGATGATGGCTGAGGTCCTTTTTAGCAATGATATTCTTTGATCGTATGAGTTCAGAGGCAGTCTAAGGAATGGGGTGTATAATGGTCTATATAATGATGCTCCAGGGCCATAAGATTAATGATTTGGAGCTGGAAGGGAACTTAGCAGTCATTTAGTTCCACCACTGAATTTACAGATGAGGAAACCGAGGCCCGAGAGGGGACATTACCTACTCAACATCACATGCGCAGGGAACGACAGAGCTGAGATGTGAAACCAGGCTGCAAAATTACAGACCCTCAGAATTGCAAGAGACCTCAGGGTTATCTATTCTAATCCACACCTGAACAAGAATCTTCTTCACAAAGTGTCTGAGAAATGGTCCTCCACTCATCGTTTGAAGGCCCCTGGCGAGGAAGCAACTTCTGGAGTAATGAAGTAAGCCATTCCACTTCACTTGTTAGAAAGCTTATCTTTTTATGTAGGTAAAATATGCCTCTTTGAGGCTTTTGCTGGTTGTTTCAGTCTCTGATCTCTGGCTTCCAAAAAAAACGTGTCCAATCATTCTTTCGGGTGACAGTCCTTCAAATCCTTGAAGACAGATACCATGTTCTATCCATGTTTTCTTTTTTTGTGGTCTGCACGTGCCCAGTTCCTTCAATTTCTGCTCACATAGCATAGAAACAAGGCTTTTCACATCTTGTTGCTCTCCTTTGGATTTTAACTATGTCCCTTCCAAACCAAAGCACCCAGAACTAATTACAATACTTCAGATGTAGCCTGACCAGGCCAGAGTACAGCAGAATTATCGCCTTTTAATTCTTTTAATCTATTCTTCTCTTGAGTCAGCCCATGAACAAATTGGTTTTATTTTTTTTTGGCCACCATGTTACCCTGGTGACTCATCTTGAGGTTGCAGTCCACTAAAACCCCCAGATCTTTTCCCCCCTCAGTTACCTGATATCTAGTTATGCCTGTATTGTGCTTTTAAACTTTTTTGAGCCTCAAGTATAAAACCACATTTATTCCTATTAAATATATCTTATTAGATTCATTCCAAAGTTTTACTTATCTTCATGAATCTTAATTTTCTCAGTGTGTTAATCATGTCTCCCAGATTTGTGTCATTTTCAGATTTCATATGCACTCCTCTGTGCTGCTCCCAAGTCTTTTTTTCCTTTTGGTTGAACATCCTCACTTTTTTCATTGACTATCATATGGCTTGGGCAGCGAGGTGGTGCAGTGGATAGAGTGCTTGACCTTGACGTCAAGTCAGTATCTTTGCCAAGAAAACCCCAAATGGGGTCACAAAGAATAGGATGTGACTGAAAAATATCTGAACCACAGCATCATATTGCTTAGGTTGAAGGCCCAAGTATCCTGTGTTTAGTCTTCCACCATCTTAAAGGCTTTGTAATTGGCTCTGAGGTTTCAGCAGGGACTGTCTTTAGGATTTATGTTCCATTCTGGATTTCTCTGTGGGAGATATAATGGTATTGTGGAGAGAGTGCTTCCTACTTAGAAGACAGATATTTGGGGGTTGGTTCTGATCTTGTGGGAAGATAAGCTTTCTTATTTATAAAAGTTAATCAGAGATACTGGCACTACCTTCCTCTCAGGAATTTTGTGAGGAGAATGCTTTGTAAAACTAAAAATGTTCTTTGAATGTAGATTACTATTATTATGATAAATAACAATAAAACCTGACATTCATACACTGCTCTAAGGTTTACAAAGCATTTTACGCCCATGGTCTCATTTGAACTTCACAACTCTGTAAAATGGGTGCTTTTGTTATTTTTATTTTAAAGATGGGGAGACTGAGGCTCAGAGAACTTAAATGATTTGTCTATAGTAGATGGCTCCAAATCCATCATTATCCATTATGCCATGCTACTGTTAGTCACTTTGAGCCTTAGTTTTCTCATCTCTAATGTGGGCATAATAATGCTTGAGCTATTATTAGTTGTCCTATATTCAGGGACTGACTGACTACAGCAAGGCAGCATATCACCATTTGACCTCATGGCTGGACTTGCACACAGGCAGAATAATTAGATTTGTGCAGGGACCTAAAAACCTCCTTCATTGACCTTTGCTAAAGGGCCTAAAATTCCCACATTACTCATGTACTTATGGCCTGTGCTAAAATGCAAGTTTATCTAGGAGGGAGTATATATTAAGCTATTATTATCCCTAGCTGAAATTATTTATCAGATTAGAGGAGGAGTGTAAGTGGAAGCCCTGTTATGGGGAGTAGGAATGGATGGGGCACGCAATAGGAGACTTAGGTCAATTTCTGGTTAGCAGGAAAGCACCGAGGGTTTGGGAGGGAAGAAGCACAGAATGGGGGATAGAAGTGCACCAAAATCCAACTTTGCCCATTGTATAATCTTTCCAAAGACTCCTGTCACTGACCTATTTGCCAATTCCTATCCTTTCCCCATTCCCTCTTCCTGTACGATGCTCACAACTACATGGCTAGCTTCTTTATAATACCTCTGTCTGGTCCTCCACTAGGCATGGGGCTGTCTTTGAAAGAGGCAGCCAGGACAAGAAAGGACAAAGCAAAATATGGATCAAAGAAATAGAGGTGCTGGCCTTGGGACCCAGCTCTGCTGATAAAAATGGTTCTGTCTGGCTTTCTGTTTTTAAATCATGATCTCTATAAAGTTCCCTTAGACTTGAGCTGGAGAGGAGGTGACAACTCCATTTCTGACCTTTGTTAACTTTAGTGAATCTTTTCCCCTTCCTTGAATGAATCTATAATGGCAAAGGCCAAGTATAAGTCACAAAGGACCCTGGAACAATTTTGTCTTCTCAAAACATAGACAAGTGGTATCTTATTTACATCAGTACATTTAGTCATTTATGTCTAAGAGAAATTCTTGGCTGAGATCAACTCTGTTTAGAAGCTTGAAAAAATGTATACCTTAGGCACAATTCATGATTTTCCAACAGTAAGTCATACGATTCAAAATTACAGTGTGTGATTATCTTTAAGAAATGATAAAGCCCTGGTTTTTTATGCTTGATTAACTAGGTTATTACAAATCACATCAGCCTTGAGCTTGGCACGTATCCCAGCAAACAAAATTCCCAGGCTAAATCCAGAGTTTCTTTTTCCACGGCCGAGATTTGAATCCACAAAGCCCCTAGAGATTGTGATTGTCCAAAACAGACATTTCCCAGGGTTTCATATGGTCTTCTGGAAAGCTCTAGACCAAACAAGTAGTTCCATATGGAAGCATCCAAACTGATGAAGCACCATTTCCTGTGGACTCACTTTACGTTAGAGATTCTCCTAAATTCATTCTTTCAGCAGGTAGCTGGCTCTGGTTCTGATGTTATGAGGTATGCCATGTTGTTTGATATCATAGTCATCACTCCTGACATGACAAAGGATGTCGTCTATAATTCTCCCAGAGATCAAGCAAGCGCTATTTAATTTTATATCATCAGAAATTTCATCATTTTCAAAAAGAATTTATTAAGCAAATTTTTGCAATAGGCCTGAGTTCTAGACTTCATCCAAACTTCTACCCAGCCCAGGCTCAGCCCTGGCCTTCCTTTCCGTTACACACCATTAATAATAGCTAAAGTTTGTAAAATGCTCTCTTTCTCATACACACACACACACACACACACACACACACACACACACAGAACTAGGTGGCACAGTGTGTAGAGTGCTGGGCCTGGAGTCAGGAAGACTCATCTTCCTGAGCTCAAGTCTGGCCTCAGACACTTGGATGTCATGATCCTGGGCAAAACACTTAACACTAATTGCCCCAGTTTCCTCATTTATAAAATGAGCTAGAGAAGGATGGCAAACCACTCCAGTATCTTTGCCAATAAAAACCCAAATGGGTCAGACACAATTGAAAAATGACTGAATAATATACACACATATACATATGCACACACACACATATATATATTCATACATACATATATACATACAATATTCTCTCATCTCTCCTTCTCTCTCTCTCTCTCTCTCTCTCTCTCTCTCTCTCTCTTTCTGTCTCCAGAAGAGGTTGGGGACTAGTGAGGGAAGTGGAGTATAAAGCAGGGGTGAGAGAATCAAGCAGCCATGTAAAAATTTAACCCATTAAGTGATAAAACATTTTACTTAAAAATTTTGGTATATCTTTCTAAAATGCACTATGTATTTCTTATCTTAATACATCAAATGTATAGAGTATAATTTAATGTTTTACTGACAACTCATGGTCATCATTTTGAATATTAATTTAATATGTCTCAATATAGCTTTATCAGTGGGTTGGATTATGGACATGGAAATTTGGGAGCACTCCTACCAGGATGTACCTTGGAACTTGTTTTCTTGAAGAAGTCCATGGGTTAGGTCTGTACACAGCTGTGAGCCCACGCCTTTGCAAAAGGAATGGAGTTGTATAACTCATAATTGGGAGCTAATCAGATGAATAGTTCAACGTCAGTTTCAGACATACTGTCATTCAGCCGCCATCTGAGTTGCTTGATCTTGGTTGGGCATCTAGCTTCCTCATTGTCCTAGTTTTTAGATGTCCTTTTAAAAAGATTTTTAAACTTACATGCAGTCTTTAAAATTTTTTTAGTGTCTTTCCTGCATATGCATCACTGACTAGGGACCATTCATCCTGGTTTCTCTTCATACTAGCATTTTTCATCCCTGGATTTTACCTCTTGTAGTTGCTTAACGGGAATCTTTCAAGCTGTTGGATTTACAGTTGGAGGACCTTGGTGTGCGATTCACTTGTCAAGTCACTTAGCCCTTCTTAAGTTCAATTCCATCAACTGCAGAATGAGGGAGGTGAATGAAGTGATATATAAAGTCCATTCTGCCATGAAGATCTGGTTAGTTGTCATCTTGCCTAAACCTTGTTTCCCATGTACCCCTTTGTAGTGGGAATAAGTATGTTGACTTAGAATAACCAACTCCTTTTAAGTGTCCATTTTGTGATTGAGTTGTTTCCTTACTGTCATTTTTCTATAAGTTGTTTTTCAATAAGATTAATACCCTTTTGGTCCAGTTTAGTAAATAGTGCATGTGTGTATGTGTATGTGTATATGTGTGTATATGTGTGTGATTTAACAACTGATAACATGTGGGCCTGCAGATGGTTGAGACCACCAATGAAAAATTATTGTAAACAATTTAGTTCCTTCTTATCGTCATGTCATAAATAAACTACACATCAATTATGATGTAAGTTAGTTAGGTAATAAACCACACATCAGAACATGGGTGTATCTGGAAAATATCCTTAGTTAGAAACCCACCAGAAGCCCTGGACATCAGCCTGCTCTTGGGTCAAAGCTAGTGAAGACTCCTGCGTTCCCTCACACATAAAAACTAAAGTATTTAGTCATTCCTTTGTGTTTGCTTTAGAGTAGTGTTGATTGATGAGGACTTGTCAGAATGCCACCTTGGAGGGAGATGCATGGCCTCTAGATAGGTAGAAAGGGAACTTTATCATGAGAACTGTTATGAAACATGCCTGTCCAAAACTTTAGGAAACTGGTTGGTGATTTGTTCCTGGTGGCAGGTGTGAGTGTGTGTGTGTGTGTGTGTGTGTGTGTGTGTGTGTGTGTGTGCATGCGTGGTTGGTGTTTATATTGGTGTTTATATCAACCAAGATGACAAAAATGATTGCATGTGCAATGATGAGTTTGACAAATTGTTTTCATCATCTTAGTAAATATCCTTACCAGTGAATTGGCTTAGTGTAATATAGTATGTTATACCCTTTTAGGGGTTTTTTTGTCTGGTGACCATCTCAACCTGGTGATCAGAACATTAGAAATCAAGGTTTGTTGTTGTTACTGTTGCTTTTGCCTCTTAAAAATAGATTTAAGGATCTGAAGCATAACTTCTGGTTAGAAACCTCTATCATGTCACCACTCACAATGATGACCCATCTAATACCTTGGCTTTTTTATTTTTTCTGCTCAACACCAAGAACTTACTTCTTCAACATCTTGCACCATCAAATACATATACCTAGGGATTTATCATTACTCAGAACTCTTCTTTCTCCTAAGCTTCAAACTATGACCTTCCCCTCTTTGTCCTTAAACACCTTATATTTTACTTCTATGACTCCCTTGGTCCTATTAAACCTGTCATATGCCTTCATCCTGACCTCTATCCCTTAACTCTTTCCTCTTTTGCTCATTCATCAGTCTTCTTAAGACTTCATTGTTACCTTATGTGGACCCCAAGGTGAGCTATTTCAAGAATGGCCTCTTGTAGGCCCTATAATTCAGTTGTCTCCATGGATCTCTTTCATAATTGTCTTGCCAATCCCCAATCCTTCACTACCTCCTTTGTAGCGCCAATGTGATATTCACAGCACCTATGGCAGTTATGAAAATGCCAGCATAGTTCTGAATTGCAAAATATAACAGATTCTCTATACGGAAGTCAGAATCAAAACATACATTCAAACACCAGAAAGTCGAATCCCAACACCAGAAAGCCAGATACATCATAGCAACAGTCTATGCACAGTAACAATGCAGGGGGGTGCTGCCATCCCACAAACAAACACTCATAGCTAGCTGCCTGCTTCCTCTCTTTCTCTCAGCTCTAACTGCTCTGACCAACTTCCTTCCTCTCAGCTCTGCTCCACCCTTCCTGCTCCACGCCTTCCTGTTCTACCCGTTCAGCAAACTTCTCCCACCACAGGCTTCATGTTACTCAAGCTCATGTGATGTAAGCTTCCATGTGACTTAAGCAGGTCACATGGGCATTTTAATTGATGGGAAAGATCTTCCCATTAAGCAAAAATACATCCTCCACCACCCTACTCCCACAATCTTCTTTTTCTGCTCCTACTCTCACAATACTGAACACCAGTAGAGAAATTTTTGAAATCATGTTGATTGGATTCACTACAAATTCATATTTGCTAAAATAAAATGGTGTTTCCCTGCTACTCAGCAATTCCTTTGTCTCATTCTCCAATTATTTTGAAGACCCCAATCTTTCACTTTGTATAGATGACTTCATTTTCTTTCCTAAGACAGCTGAGGCCATCCAAGATGACTTCCTTTGTCACTTCAAAGTTTCTCCCTATATTTTAATGGCCTTTCCTGTTTCATGTCTCAAGGAAAAGAAGTGTCCTTCCTCCTGTATAAGGTTAATCATTGATCTATACTCCTAATATCTGTACCCTATTTCCTGAGCCTCATTTAGGACTATAATTCTTAAATGATATGTGTCCTATCATGTGTCTTCTATCACTTCTTCTGTTCTTGTTTGGCATGTGTGTTAGGGAGGTTATAAGGTTCTGAGAGGCTCAGTAATATCTGCTGGGGAAAAGTTGTACAGTCAGGTTGAAATAGATTGTAGGATATATAATAGATAGCATGTATATAGAGCTTTAAGGTTTATAAAACACTTTATATACATACATATTACATAAAACACACATAGTGTATATATAAACATATATATATATATATATATATATATAATGTGTGTTTATGTGTGTGTGTGTGTGTGTGTGTGTGTGTAAATAGTATTTTGTTTACTTCTCACCATAACCCTATGAAGTAGGTGCTATGATTTTCCCCACTTTATATCTGAGGAGACTGAAGATAGGAGAGATTAAGTGTTCTGCTCAGGGGGATACAACTCCAAAGTAAAAGAAGTATTTTAATTCAGTCCTTTCTGACTCTGGTGTTTTTTTCAACTATATGCCATTTACACTTCTGTGGATGGAGCCAAGATGGTGGAGTAGAGAAACACTCGGCTGCACTCTCCCAACATTCCCCTCCAAATAACTTTAGAATAACACCTCAAATCAAATTCTAGAGTGGCAGAGCCAACAAAAGGTCAGAGTGAGACATTCTTTCATTTTAAGACAACATAGGATATTAGAAAGAGAGGTCTGTGACATGGAGGAGGAGGCTGGTCCAGAGCCCATGTAGATGAAACACCAATAGTGGGACTAAGTGGTGGTGATAGAAGCAGCAGCAGCAGCAACAAACAGAAGTTGTTTCTCAACTCCATTGCCTATACCTAGTTCTGGGTCCCAGTTCAAAGGCAAAGTCATCAGCCTGAATCTCTCCTCCAGAGTCACTAGAATCCAGTGGCAAGACATAGGTCTGGATGACTGTCAACGGCCCCAGATGCTGACACTAATATAGAGTGTATCTGGAACCTATCATGCATTATGTAGTTATTCGTGTATCTGTCTCATCTTCCCTAGATGAGAGGTAAGATCTTTGAGGGCAAAGATTGTTTCAGTTTTGATCTACCCTTCTATTCCCCTAGCATTCATTTTTTGGACGGAGTATGAAGCACTCATTGTTATAAGCATTCCTGCTATAGTAGTTTGAGGGACGAGACTTCACTCAAAAGCCTATATATTCTCCTCCATCACAATGACAGGTCACAATTTTTCTCTGAGCTCTTTCTAATTCTTGACTTTAAAAGAATTTTAGGTAAAAACAACACTAAATATCATGTCTCTCATGCCACAAGAAACTTGAATGTCCTGTGTTTAAATTTCATGGTGGATAGCCTTTCTCATGAAACTCCTTTTGAAATAACACCTCATATTGTTAACGTCACCATGATCTAAAAGCTGAATCAATGATGTAATACTAGTAGGCAAAAAAGATGGTCAAAATATTAACCAGAAACTAACTTTGCTCCATTGGGATGAGATCTAAAATCATATAGTAACAGAACTGCTCTATTGTCATCAGGGAAGCCTGTGGTACTGAAAGGTTATTTCCTTGCAGCTACCAAACTATAATGGAAATAGTCTGGAAAAGGAAAATGCCTTTGTCCAACCATGCAGTAACTTGGGCTTTGTAGGTGATAAATAAATGTGTGACAAAGACTCTAACATGATTATATCTTCTAGTTACCCATAGTTTTATTTTCTAGAAACCTGAAATATTAGCACATGCAAACAGAGTCTTTCTGTCATTCTTAAACTTTGGGGCAATTGATTCAACTGGTAGCTGCTATAATAGAATCACTGAAATAGACCAATTTATTTGGCACTGCTCACCAGCACTGTTCTGTAGATAGACTCTATTAAGAAATGAATTCTTTGTGCCTCTGTGTTTCTCTCATGATTTTCCAAACAATGTCAGGCTGGTGATTCCTTTTGAAGTAGGTGTATTATGTAATAGCTGTTCATGATTGACTTTTCTATAGGAAAAATCTCTTTGTGGGTCTAACAAGGATTTTCAACCTGGAACTATGAATTGATTTTTTTAAAAAAGATTTTGATAACTGTATTTCAGTGTAATTGGTTTCCTTTGTAATCCTTTGTATTTTATTTTATTCATTTAAAAATCTTATTTTGAGAATAAGGCTTCACCAAACTGCCAAAGAGGTCCTTAACACAAGTAAGATGAAAAATCCAAGTTTAAGGTAACTGCAGGTTGCTTTAGCTTAGCCATCTGTATTACAGGGTGGAGGGGAGGTGAGAGAGAGAGAGAGAGAGAGAGAGAGAGAGACAGACAGACACACACACACGCAGACACACAGACACACAGAGAGACAGACACAGACACAGAAACAGAGACACAAAGAGAGAGAGAGAGGCATACAAAGAGACAGACAGAGACTGAGAGACAGAGACAGAGAGAGATTGTCAATACATCAGCTTTTCAGCTGAGATTTGAGAGGCTTGTTTGCTTGGGAGGCTAGTCTATAGAAGAATCAAAATTTGCTATGCTACCCTACTGTTTTATTTAATTTAGAATTCTGAAGGAGTTAATTAGCTTCTCCTCAAAGGGAAATATAGAAAAATCTTCTTGTGGGAATTAAGAAAATATTAACATTCATATTCCATTACATTCATGTGCCATAATTTGTTTAGCCATCCCCTAATCAATGGGCATCTACCTTGTTTCCAATTCTTAACTATCAGAAAAATCCACTGGATTTTTCTTAAGTCTTCAGATAGTGCCCACATCCTGACTTTTCAAATGCCTTGTCTGAGGTACTTTCAAGATGGAAAACTTACTTAATAATGATTTATTTTGAGCTGAAAAAGTAGCAGAGTATAATATTGTCATGAATATTTAGACGTTGCTAATATGAAGTACTCTATATCAATTATACCCTCAGACCTTATTAAGGGTAAATTATTCCTTTCTCAAGTGAAAATAAATTTAGACCAGACATAATTATTAGTGGCAATAACTATAATCACATTAATATAAACATATTCTGTAAATACTATGACAACTGTTGAAAATGGAAGCTTTCAAACTGTGCTAGACTCTGAAGCTGGATTTAGTTCACAATTGTCTATAACAATTCTGACAACGCTAGTGAGATGCTTCAGAGGATGGTGCTTCTCAAGCAAGGGTGGATATGTTCTTTTCACTTTAATTCTGTGTAGCAAAGTTGCTACTATTTCTTCCTCCTTTAGAAGCACAGAATTCATGAATTGGAAGAGACCTCTGATGTCCCAACTTGTACCTAAGAATCCATTCTATCAGATGTCCCCCAAAGTGATTATTTAGCCCCTGCTTTATGCAAGGAAGAGGACTAGTTTGTTTCTTCATGTCTCGCCAGGCTGTAATCTGGACTCCATTATGCCCCAGAAAACTTTTCATTTTAAAAGGTCACTTCAGCTCTGGAATTCACCTCAGCCTCTCAGCCCCTCCTTCTGATTGGTTGGCTCTTCCTGGAGCTTCCCTTTCAGGAGGATACCTGTCCTTCATTCTCCAGACTTGGCCCATTTGTGGCTACCTTTCCCCTATCCTGCTTTTTAGCTCCCTTTTGCATGTTGTTTTCTCTCATTAGAATGTAAGCTCCTTGAGGGCAGGGACCATCTTTCCTCTTGTTTGTGTTTGTATTCCTGGGGCTTAGCACAATGCATGGTCATAATAAACACTTAATAAATACTTGCTGACTATATGTTGCCTGATCGACTCTAAGTTGACAGGGGAGAGTTACAGTAATTTGGAGAAGCCATTTATACTACAAAAAAGGCAATTTGGATTAACATTCCAAGGTGAGCCACAGTGTCATTTAATATTTACCTTACTTAGATTGATTAGACCAGAGATTCTTGACCTGGCTGTATACTTATTTTTAGAAATATTTTAATAATTGTATTTCAATACAGTTGGTTCACTTTGTAGTTTTATGTATTTTTTAAATGCATTTAAACACATTATCCTGAAAAGAGGTCTGTAGACCTCGGCAGTCTGCCAAAGGAGTACATGACACTCAGAACAACTAAAAAGCCCTTTCATGGAGTAGATCTTTCTGTAGAAACATATTCAGTGTCTTGGGTCCTTCCTTTGGATTTTTTTAACATCTTAGAATGAAGGAAACGAGCATTTATTAAGCACTTATTAGTTGCCAGGCGCTGTGATTTTATGAATATTTCATTCGATCTTCACAATAACCCTGGGAGGTAGATGCTATTATTATCCCCATTTTGCGTTACCCAGATTCACACAGTCTCTGAAGCTAGATTTGAACTTAGATCTTCCTGACTACTGGCCCAGCACTCTGTTCATTATGCCTCCTAGTAGCCTACATCTTGGGGGCAGATTTGGACTCACTACCTGCTGTCTCTGATTACTGACAGTTTGTCTCCCATGTTCCTGGAAGGCTGGCTAGCTGCATAGTGCCTCCAGAGGACTGACACAGAGATGGGAGCAGATGAATGCAATGGTGAGTGATGAGGATGTCTTATGCCGAGCTGGCAGTGGAATGACAGCAGTGATATGATAGAGGGGTTCTTGGAGCAAGGCAAGGACCATGTTCCAAGCCAGAAGCTACGGGGACTGGAAGTAAGAAACAATATGTTATAGAGCCATGATGAAGAGGAGCAAACTTGAAAATAAACATTCATCACTACAGTGTACTATGTGGATTGTGCAAGTCTAGGGGGAGAGAATCAATTCTCTGGAAATCCTGTGTGTTTTCCTTTCTCTGATGGAGGGAGGTCGGCTTGAGGGTAGTATTATAAGGGTGGGGGACCATATTGCTATAGGAGATGCTAGGGATTTACCAAAATTCTTTCAGTTTGCTGGGTATTGGGGGCCACTCAGGGTAGAACTATAAATTTAAGGGATTACAAAAGTACAAGGGAAGGTGGTCCTTACTGAAATGGGAGGGAGGTTATAGGCCTGCCAGCAATTCCGATTCTTTTCCCCTTGTGGGGTGGGGGGTGGAGGATGGAGGTTGGGATTGGTGCCATACCTAGTGTAATTGACTTGGAGGACCAGATAGGTCTGGGTGCTGCATGCCCCCTAGAGGAAAGTTGTCTTGACTCATTATGGTCCTGGGTGTCAGTTTTTTCATTTTCATTTTTGCTTGGGTTAATAAATTCTGTCCTATTTTCCATGTCTTATTTGTCCCAGTGCTTCCATTGGAGCCCAAGGCTTTATCTGTTTTTTTTAATGGAGACCTAGAGATGAGTCAAAGTCTGATTTGCCCAGGGGAAACCCACGATGGGATCATAAGTCAAAGGTACACAGTAAGCACTTAATAAATGCTTATTGACTGACAATCTAAGTTGGGAGGGGAAAACATTATATTAATTTGAGAAAGTCATTTACCGTGAAAGAGGTAAGAACAGAGGTTGTGTGAGCCTAGAATTTTGGTGATGTGCCAAGTTTTCCTAACCATGTAATGTGTTACAGTCTTCTTATGTCTACCATATGTTTCCTTTGCCCTTTGAGACACCTGCAGATTCATTCACAACTGTATAGTATCATGTGGGAAATTATTGGTGTTGCAGGGTTGGCCTTTTTCTGCAGTGAGCTAAGATTAGAGTGCAATAGAAAGAACACTAGATTTGGAGTCAGAGGACATGAATTCAAATCCTGCTTCTGTATGATCCTGTATGATCTTAGGGAAATTACTTAACCTCCCTGGGGCTAAGTTTTCCCATCTATTAAAAGCAAGAGAGTGCCCTAGATATGCTAAGTGGTCCCTTCCAATTCTAATCTATGAGCCTATCCTCATTGAAAGAACTGCACAATTTCCCAAAGGTGATCTAGCCTACTTTCTCTTTCCAGCTCAGTTGGCTTGTAGACCCAGCTCATTATTAACTTGTAACATTTGGAGGATAATTTCTTGAGGATACTGGGAGAATTCATTCCATGGGTCCTTAGGGAAAAGAGTGAAATTCAGAAGATGACAGGGAGGGGGAAGGTCAAGGGAGTCTTTAATAATTTTTTTGTATCCTTAGTAGCAGCTACCTGGATATGCCCATTCATTTTGATTCTATGGATTGTGAAGGTTGGTGAGAAGCAGGAGAAGGAGGAGAAGATGCAAAAAGCCAATGCTCATGGTTACTCACTATCATAGCCTCCCCAGAACTATAAGTAGGTAAGGTAAAACAAAGTCTCCCTCTAGGTGAAGGCACAGGGTTAGTGAAGGCAAAAGATTCTAAGGTTGTCCATTGCTAAAAAAAAGTCTATGCACTTTGATGTTAGATATCCATACATTTGCATTCCTCATAGTAACTGTTCTAAACCTTCTCCTCTTCCTTAATGCACCTATACCACTTCTGGCCCACTTCTTTCAGCAGAAAACCTCTCTCTTGCTTTCCCAAGGAAATAGAAGCCATCTGTTGTGTCTCCTTCTTAATTCCAATTCTATACTTTCAATCTCCTCCACATTGTCCCCATTTTCTTCTCCTTCACACCATTCTCTGAAGAAGAGGTTGTCCTTTTCCTCGTCAAGGTCAACCCTCTGTTTCCAGCTGTGGGAGTTTCCAGTCAGGTCAATGGAATGACGTAGTAGATAAAATGAGTTTAGGACTTTTGTGATTCATAAAAAAAGAAAATCATTGTGAATTTTAGATCAATTTTAAGAAAACAAAATGTAACAAATCAGCAGGAATGTATTTAAGTATTGTGTAGAGGTCTCGCCAGCTCCCAACTCCTCCTGGAGTTTTTCCCTTTGATCATCTCCTCTCTTTAAACTTCAATCTCTCTTTATCCACTGGCTGCTCTGTGTCGCCTGCAAACACAGGCAGACCTCCTTATCCTTAAAAACATCTTTATTTGGCCCCAGAGTCATTGTCCTTTATTTTCCCCTTTTTCATAGTCAGACTCATAGAAAATGTTTCTACTCATTGACTCAGTTTCCCCCCAATTCTTTAGTTACTCTTCCCTTTGAAATTTGGTTTCTGACCCACCACTCAACTGAAACACTCTCTCTAAGTTTACCTCCTCCTGAATACTCTGTCCTCTTTCTGGGACACTATTTTCTCCAGGTTCTCTTCCTCCTGTGTGGCTCCTCCTCCTCCTCCTCCCCCCTTTCCTTTTTCAGCTTATTATCCATGCCTTAACCATTATTCATTGGCATAGCTCAAGAATCTGTCCTGAACCTCTTCTTATTTTCTACACTCTCTTATTGATCTCAACAACAGTTATCATTCTGATGACACCTACCCCTCCACATCTAGCTGTTGTGTCTCACTGGAGTTCCAGGAACACATTATCAACTCTGCTATACATTTCCAAATGGAATCTCATATACAACTCAAAATCTACTTATCCAAAAGTGAAATTATCATCCACTTTCTAAAACCTAGGGCAGTTAAGTGGGATAGTAGATAGAGAACTGGGCCTGGAGTTAGGAAGACACATCTTCCTGAATTCAAATCCAACCTCAGACATTTACTAGTTGTGTAATCCTGGGCAAGTCACCTAACCTTGTTTGCCTGAGTTTACTTATCTGTAAAATGAGCTGGAGAAGGAAATAGTATTTTTGTCAAGAAAACCCCAAATGGTTTAAATGCTGACTTAAAGCTTAATGTAAAAAACCCAAATGACAACAGCAATAAAAACTAAGATCTTGGCAATTGATCTCTTCATTTCCAGACAAGTAGAGGGAGAAGAAATGGAAACAGTGTCAGATTTTATATTCTTGAGCTCAAAGATCACTGAAGATGATGTTGTAGCCATGAAATTAAAAGATACTTGGTCCTTGAAAGGAAAGCTATGGCAAATCTAGACAGCGTACTGAAAAGCAGAGAAATCGCCTTGCAGATAAATGTCCATACAGTCAAAGCTGTGGTTTTTCCAGTAGTAATGGCAGTGAGAGTTGGACTATAAGGAAAGCTGAGTGCTGCAGAATTGATTCTTTTGAATTTGGCAAGTGTTTATGGAATGGTGAGGGGGAGAGACTTGATGTTATTTGCCACTATATATGGGATCACAAATAATTGGACATGACTGAACGATTAAACAACCCTAAAACCTATCCAGCATTGCTATTTTTGTTGGGGATACCATCATATTTAGTCATCCAGGTTCACTATCTTAGAGATATCCTTGACTCTTCATTTTCCCTCTTCTCCCCATATTTCATCAGTGGCCAAATAACGTCAATTCTCCCTCCAGAGAACCTCTCATATCTGTCTCCTCTGCACTCACAAAGCCACCAGACTTCCCACTCTTCTGCCTGGACTATTATAATAGCCTCCTTATCAGTCTCCTTGTCTCAAGTCTCTCCCCCTCACCATTCCATGTACACTTGCCAAATTGATATTCCTAATGCAGTAGGCTGTTGGTTGGTCTCCTGACCACAAGTCTCTCCTCACTTTAATCCATCTTCCACTCAGTTGTTAAAGGGATCTTCCTAAAGCACTAGTCTGACCATGTTACCCCTCCTTTATTCAATAAACTCCAGTGGCTTCCTCTCAACTCCAGCATCAAATATAAAACCCTCTATATAACATTCAAAGTCTTCCATAACCTGGCCTCCACTCTATTTCCACTCTTACTTTCCATTCTTCTTTCACCACCACCCCCCCCACACTTGCTTTGTGATTTAGTGACATTGACCTTTTTTCTGTTCCTTGACCAAGACATTCCATCTCCCGACTCTGGGCATTTTCACTGGTTGCCCCTCATGCCTGTGATCCTTTCCATCCTTATCCCTGCTTCTTAGTTCTCCTGGTTTCCTTCAAGTGTCAGCTAAAATTCCACTTTCATTATTTCCCATTGTATATAGTGGTTTACATGTTGTGTCTCCCCCTCACCCTGATTAGATTCTAAGTTCATCGAAAGCAGGGACTTTTCTCCTTTCTTTAGATACCAAGCTTTTAGCATAGTTATTAAAAAAACATCTATCAACTGACAGAAGTGACTCCATCAATCCAATGAGAACCCAGTGAAACTGGTCAAGTCTATATTGACAAAGCAAGGGATTAATGGACTGAAATTTTTCACTGTTTAGCCAGTGTGGCAGTCTGAGTCACCTGGGTAACCAGCAAAATAACTAACCAATTGAATAGATAAAAAGAAGCTCATTCAAGTGAAATGTGAAGAAAAATCAAATTGTGTTCTTTTGTGTCATGTAGATAAACCTAGGGTTCCCTTTTACTTCCTTCTGAACAAGAGAAAAGGTAGATAAACTATCAAGAGGATGCTTGAGCAAAGGTGAGGTTGGTGAGGGTTCATTATTCCTAACATCTATTTCCACGAACTTTGGGAAGTCATTAAATTTCTCTCTTTAGTTACCTCATTTATAAATTAGGATAGTAGTATTTGTACTGTCTAGCTCACAGGATTGTTATGAGGCATGTATGTATGTATGTGTGTGTGTGTATATATACATGTGTATACACACATTTATTTGTTTGCCTTCTACAGACTGTATTGCTACTAGATAGGCATAAAATTTCTAGATTAGGTTGGGGGTTGATACACTAGTTTCATAAAAAAGTGTTTTTTTAAACTTAGTTTTATAGCTCAGGGAATGCTTTCAGAATAGAAAACATAATATTGCCTAGCAGTAAAGATTTGGGCCTTAGTTTCTTGATCTATAAAATGAGGAGATTGAAGTAAGTGAAATCTTGGGTTTCTTCCTATGCTAAATTTCATGACCCTATGATTCTAGGACCATTACCATTATCCAGAAACACTTATGAAAAGGCCACTTGAACGTGGAATTGGGCAAGGTGTTGTTTAAAGTGAGTTGAAGTGATATGGTGCCCATCCTCCAGAAGCTTATAACCTGCTCAGGTCCTTCACTTCTAGAACATTTTCTCGATAACTTACACAGTGTTACTGGTTATCTGTTTTGCCTGATGACGAAAAAGGAGACATTTGTATGAGATACAAAACTCTTACTTCTATTTGGTGGTGAACCTAAGTCAAGTTATTGTATTGGTCTGATGTGTTCTAAATCCCTCCCTGAAATATTCAAATGTGTTGCCTTGTAGGACCTCCTTGTCTCTTGCCTTACTGGGACCAAATGCTACAATGAAAAGAACACCAGGGCTGGGGTCAGAGAACCCGGATTTAAGTCTTACCTCTGATACTGCTTTCCCTGTGAGTTGAGCAAGTCACAACCTCCCGGGGTCTCAGTTTCCTCATTTGCAAAATAAGGGCAATGAAAGATGACTTCTAGGGTCCTTTCCATTTCTAGATCTAAGATACTGTTTAATATTAGGACTTGACCCTCTTCTTTGTCTTCTGATTTTTCAGTAGTAATGCTTAAGAAGTGAAAGTTTGCCCACTCACCAATTAACCTTTCTCCTTTGTCAAACCAGTTAAATCCTACAAGAATAACTGACATATTTGATTTAATCTTGGGTGTATGGTCCCTTTCTGCCTTTTCTTCACATGTTTTTCATGAATGAATGTAATTGGCAAAATCCATATATTTGAAGGCAATTAGAGCCATCACTAATCTCTATTAGTATTCAATTCAATAATACAATTGAATTGCATACAAAATTGAATTGTGTACAAAATACAATAAAATTCAATAATCTTGAATTGTAGTTTTGACTGCCCTTTTAGTGCTTTCTATAAAGCATCATGGGACTTATTTGTGTAAGGTTATCTCTTTTTTTAAGGTTATCACTAAAGGGAAGGAAGTCAGAATGTGAATTACTCAGTCTTTTATTATCACCAGTGGAAAAAAGATTTCTTTGGATACAAAACTCTTCATTTCCTCTAACAGCAATTGAATAGTTTTTGTATTTACAAGATCAATAAATCAAATGAATCCCACTTTCTCTTTTAGTAAACAAATGCTTTTACGGTGAGGGCATCCTTATATTACTTTGGGATACAAAGTTCTGGAGTCCAAACTCAACCATGGTGGAGCTAAAGGATTCTGAAAAAAAAGAGTTTATATAACGTTGACACTAAGATATTTGCAAAATTAAATGGAAAATGAGAAGAAATAGTCAGTAAATATGTAAAGATGAATACAAAAGTACATTGACCTTTATCAGAGTTTGTACCATTCCATAAAATTATGTAAATGCAAGAATGACAGTTTTATTACAAAGTATATTATAATAAACCAAAATCCAATATTCTTGTTTCACTACACCTATTATTTTTGGAGCATCTTGAAAGATAATGTTCTTTGTGTCCTGAAACATAAAAGACAGTAATTCAAGGTGCATTGTGCTCTTGGCCAAATAGATTTTGACAGGAGTACTTCATCAATATTTTACTGTGAATGAAAAATGAATATCATCCCATTTTATGTATTCTCTCCAGATCCTGGCAACCTCTTGTTATTTTTCAAGAGAAAACTTACCTCTTCTGCAGATACTCCCTTTTCTTCAATCTCTCTAGAAGACTTCAATGCTGTTAGTCCATTTTTATTCATCATTTAATGAAAACCCATCAGTGAATCTAAGGCTGGTGAATCTTAGGTATAGCCAAGTTGCACTGGGAGTAAGTCATGGCATCCCATCATGATCTGCATTTTGATTTCATCTGGATGGTTATGAAATGTGACAGTCCAACCTGTCAGGAGGAATGAAGGTCATGTTAAAAAAATAACAGATCTCTCCCCGTTCCTCACCCCTACAAAGGCATGCCTCAATAGGATAATGAACAGTTAGTGTTGATTCAGGTTGTAGAATCATAATTCACATGTCTTCCTGGATTTTTTTTTGATGAAAGAGTTAGATCTCATAATTGTTACAGGATCCATAGAACTAGAAATAATAATCATCTTTTACATATATATAATACTTTGCATTTTTCAAAAAAACTTCCACATATATTATTTTATTCATCTTCATGCAGACTAAGGTAGGTAAAGGTAGTACTGTTCCCATTTTAAAGGTGAAGACATTGAGGTTCAGATAAATTAAATGACTGCTAGAGTATAAACTCACGAAGGGCAGGGGTTATATTTTATTCAACTTTGCAGCCCCAAGCACCTAGCAGTGTTGGTGCTAAATTTATGCTAAAGACTTACCCAATGGCATACAGGTAGTTGGCACATGCTAAAGCTGAGACTATATATGGAGTCTTCTGACTCCTTATCTCTATACTATATTACCACAATAAGAAGCAAATTTTCTACAAAGCCACTGAAAGGTAAATTTAAAAAGATTTCCCCCTCTCCAGGAGTCCAATCATTGACTGATAAGCCCAGTTGTTTGGCTATGGAGGTCAAACAAGGAACATAATGGAGCCAGAGCATGCAAAGCAATCTCCTCTAGGGAAATAATCTAAGATGCAAATCTTATCTGATATTGGAGAGCCTCCAAGGAGTATAAAAGGGCCACCCTACCTACTTTTTGTTAGCATCTTGGAACCTGATAGAACACTTTCCCTGTTGCAGTTGCCTCAACTGAGTGGGAAGGAGGAAGATCTATAGAAGCTGTACTCACTGTGTGCCCTTGTGCCATCACTGGGGTATTATATTCTGTGTGTCCCAATAAAACAACCATTTGCTTGCACTTCTAGATTATATGTGTTACACTGTCCTAGATTTAATTCTTGACTGAAAAACTGACCTTAAAGAGTTAATATTAAAGGGCTTAGAAAGAAACTACTTTCAAATAGAACAAAGTCTAGTTTCTAATTATTGTTGCTATTTCTGGTGAATTTTCAAAACTTGGTCTGTAAAATTATCAAAGTATTCTGGAAATTAAATTGGATTAGGGTTGTGTAGGACCCCAACCCCTGAATTTTGTGTACCTGTGTGGATGTGATAGACAAAAGAAATGCATATGCACCCATAAATATATCTGAGAGAATCTTAGAATTTCATATTTGGGTGGGACCACAGAGACCATTTAGTCCAACACATACCTGAACAAGAAGCCTCACTTCAATATTCCCAAGTGGTCATATAGTTTTTACTTAAAAACCTCCAGTGAGGAGGAACTCATTATCTCCTAAAATAGCCCATTGTACTTTTCTGTAGCTTTATTTGCAAGAAAGTTTTTCCTTACATAAGCCTACATTTGTATCTTTGCAATTTTTACCTATTGTTCTTAGTTTTGTCCCCTGGGACAAAACAAAATCTAAGTCCCCTAATGGGAGAAAATCCTTCAAATATCTGAACATACCTCTTGTGTCCTGAGTTTTAGCATCTTTTTATCTACTATCCCCAGTTCTTCCACCGATATTTATATGGCATGATCTTAAGGTCCTTCACTATTCTGGTTGCCTCTGGATGCCCTACATCTTATAAATGTTATTTCTAAAATGTGATGCCTAGAAGTAAACTTATATGGTATAATGAGAGAAGAATACTAGAACAATCATCTCCTTATCTGTGGATATTTATGTCTTTCTTAATGCAGCTTCAGATCGCGTTAGCTTTCTTGATTGCTACATCACACATGACTCATATTGAGCATGTAGCCCATTAACACTTTCAATTTTTTTAGATGAATTATCTATCCATGTCTCTCCTATCTTGGACTTTAAAGTCGATTTTTTGAACTTGAGTGTAAAATTTTGCATTTATTCAATCCAAATACTTAAATGGAAATGTGATATTACCAATTTGAATATGGCCTCCAAAGTTTCAAATCACAGCCTATATATACTTTTCCATCCTGTGTAACTTTTGTTCATGTCTTCCAATAACTTCATGCAGGGGATCCACCCATTATCTTGGAGGCCTTCTTTTCATTCTCTTGAAATCACAAGGATAATAGTGAAATGCTGGTGCTGCCAATCATCCCTCAACCTCACCATGCATCAACTCCATTTCCTACTTTCTTATATTTCTCTGATAGTATCTTTTCTTACTGTTCTTCTTTACATAATGCACCTACTGTGTCCTATCATTGTCTTACATATGATATCCTTTTTCAATTTTTTGAACTTTACATTTATCTCTACTAAATTTAATTTTGTTCAACTTGGCCAATATTCTAGCTTGTTAAGATCTTTTTTCCTCCTAATTGTGACATTTCCATTGACTGTATTAGCTCTTGTCTTTTTATAATTTCCTTTGGGCCTTTTACATATGTGAGAATGATTTTGTAAAATGGTAAATTTATTGAACTATTGTCAGAAGTTTAGTTCTGAATTGCCTAGGATCATTTTAAACTTCCTTTATTTTCATTCAACAGTTTAAAAAAATTGGATTTCTTAGAACAACTTTAGAAGTTTGAATTCTAAAAATCTAAAAAGGCCCCATATATTAGGGTATAGAACAAGTGTTTGCTAAGAGTGCTTGGTTTTAACCTTGATTATTATTAAGAGAGAAAAAAATAGTGTTTCTTTTTGGGATTCTGAGAAAAGGCCAAATTTCATGAAGGAATATCACAGTAGTTACTATTTATAGCTTTCTAATTCACAACTCTCTTTAGACGTGACAATACATAGGGAGTCAACAGTGAATGGTGGAGACCACTATCCGAGTTCTGACACTACTCTTGCCAACATTACTAATACTGTGACAATGCTCTAAATTCCACATCTGTGTATTATGCTTTCATGTTCTTCTCTGCTTTTTTTTCTTCAGGCATTTGTGATTGAATTAAAAGAGAACTGGCCCTCTGTAACCCAAAGCAAATAAAATCCTTACCTTTGAGGGATAGTTCGCTCAGACATTCCATTATAGAAAGTACTACAAATTTTCTGTTAAGTTTCCAATCCATTGTTTATTACTTTTAACTCCCCCTTGCCATACTTTTGATAACTGATATAGAACAATGAATTTTATAATTATTCTAGTACTCCTTTGTTTTCCATCCACATTTATATTTTAAAATGTGAGCTTTATCATTTGTAACCTTTTTAAAATTATAGACTATTCCTGAAAAGAAGAGAAAGAGGAGTAGGATAAGGAAGAATGACTATGATTATGCAACGATAGACAATATGACAAAAGCTACTTCAAAGAATTCCTGTCATGGGGAGGTTGAACTGTTGGAATCTTAGGGTCATTTTTGATGAGGGTGACTATAAATGCCTATTATGGTGTCTTCAAGGCTATAAAGTTTTCTCCTAGAATGTCATAGTATTACTCCCTAAAGTTTGCTCATTTTATGTCCATCCAACCTTTTGTTATGATTTCCTACTATGTGCAAAGTGTTTTACCAAGCACTGAGCAATAGTCAATAAACATTTATTATGCACCTACTCTGTGCTGGGCACTGTGCTAAGCACTGGAGAGACAAAAAAAAAAGGCAAATCCAGTTCTTGCCTTTGAGGAGATCACAGTGTAATGGAGGAGTCAACATACAAATACTATGTACAAACAAACTATATACAGGACAAATAGAAAAGAATAGTGAGAAGGCCGTGGAATTAAGAGGGATTGAGAAAGGCTTTTTGTAGGTGGTGGGATTTTACCTGGGACTTGAAGGAATCCAGGGAAACCAGGAAGCAGAGATAAGGAAGGAAAACATTTCAGGCATCTGGGTCAGTCAGTAAAAATGCCTGGAGCTGAGACATAGAATGTCTTATTTGAGGGACAGCAAGGAAGCCAGTATTATTGGATTACAAAGTCTGTGGTGAACATAGGATATAAAAAGATTGGAAAGGTGAGAAATGAGGTAGGTTATGAAAAGATTTGTATGCCAAACAGAGGATTTTATATTTGATACTGGAGGTGATGGGGAGCCACTGAAGTTTGTTTACTTGGTCAGACTTGCACTTGCTTTAATATAGTTGCTTTGGTGACTAATTGGAGGATGGGCTAGAGTTGGGAGAGACTTGTGGCAAGCAAACCAGCCAGAAGGTTACTGCAATAGTCCAGGTATGAAGAGATGAGAACCTCCACCAGGGCAGTGGCAGTATCAGAAGTGAAAAGGACATATTTGAGAGATGTAGCAAACGTGAAATTGACAGACATTGTTAACAGGTTGGATAGAGGAAATAAGAAAGAGTGAAGAGTTGATGACATGTAGGTTACAAGCCTAGATAACCGCTGAAGATGGTGGTACCCTCAACAGTAATAGGAAAATTTGGAAAGGGAGAGGGTTTGTGGCAGAGAGATAATGAGTTCAGTTTTGGACATGTTGAGTTTAAGATGTCTACAGGACAGCAAGTTCAAAATAAGCATTTGGAGAGGTCATCCTTCAAGTCAGGATAGAGAGTTTGGGCTGGATAAGTAGATTTGAGAATCATCAACATAGAGATGATAATTGAATCCATGGGAGCTGATGAGATCACCAAGTGAAATAATGTATTCAGAATAATATAAAGAGGAAAAAGTCCCAAGACAGAGCCCTGGGGGACACTCATAGCAAGCAGGCATGACCTGGATAAAGATTCTTCAAAAAGACTGAGAAAGCGTGCGAAGAGAACCAGGAGAGAGTAGTGTCCCAAAAACCTAGAGAGAAGAGAGTATCAAGAAGATAGTGATTGGCCATGTCAAAGTTTACAGAAAGGTCAAGAATGATGAAAATTGGGAAAAAGCCATTGGATTAGGCAATCAAGAGATCACTGGTAACTTTGAAGAGAGAAATTTTGGCTGAATGCTAAGATTGGAAGCCTGATTGTAGAAAATTAAGAAGAAAGTGAGAGGGGAGGAAGTGGAGACCCCTAATGTAGATGGCACAAAGATGTAAAAGACACAGATATGAGTAAGAAATCATATCTTCACATGTTTTATAAGGGGCTATGAGGCATTAATAAAATATGTGACACTGAATAAAACAGGATCATTGGGGAATTTGTATCATATAAACATGATCTTAGTAGCACAATTCTCTCTTCGCTGTACAAAACAAAAAGGCTAGACCAAAGAAATTTCACCAGTCTAATTTTTCTCTTTAATATTATAAAACAACTCATTCATTTTTTGGTCTTAAATTGTAGTTGAATTCTTCCCAAATAGTTGAGCAGGTCAGTTTTGGTTCTGTGGGGAAAGATGTATGGTCTAAATTCTGGCTAATGGATGTGCATTACCAGGAGTTCTTAGTTGGTCCTTGCGAGTGTCCATGGCTGAAGCTATGCTCTGCCATCCCTCTTACCCCCTTCTTATGAAGCCAAAGTGTTTAATTCCAGGGCAAGTACTCAAGTCCGACCCCCTACTACACCTTTACAATCATTTTACTGAAAAGCTGTCTAAAGAATCTCTGCTCAGTTTTATGTGTCTCAATAATTCATTAAAAACACACAAAAGAATTAATTACTTCCTGGCTTGACATTCTAAATTCATCATATTCAACAGCAATGACAATAACAGATTATTATAATTCCAGATGACACTTTCCATTGACCTAAAGTTGGAAAAAAAGATTTTGTTCAAACTAGATATCACCTACAAAATATGAGCTCATTCATGCTCAAATATCAAATTTTTATTGAGGCAGTTGAAAGTTTCAACATTGTCCCCCATAAACGCCTGTTCAATTCCAACTGTCTTATGGAAGCATTTCTATTAAACTACAATGATGTTTCTTTATAATATTTTCCATAGAACTGACTGCTTTATTATATGTGGCCAATGTTAAAGAGAAAGGCATTTTAATAAAGATTCTCTATAAAGATTTCATTTTGCAACATTTCCAAGAAGGAACAAAAAGAGTCAAAGCTATCTTATGCTGGAAGAATTCAGATATTGGGAAAAAATTAGGTAAGCCCAAGAATATAAATTTTAGAAGATGGTTTTTATAAATTAAAATGAGAGGTTTCTCTTTTCTTCTAAGAGTTGTCTTTTGTTTAAAGAGAAGAAAAACTAGAAAAATATTTTGGAGACTGGAAGAATGACCAACTTACCTAATATGTTATTCTAGGCAACGTTTTAAAAATGATTCCTTTTCTCTCCCCATTTCCCCCCTCCCCAAACTATCCTATGACATATCACTTTCAACATGAACATCCACGGAGATGTGGAATCTTGTAACCGCTGGCAACTCTTGATATTTTCTAAGGTTTTATTTTCAAAATGTTATTTTGATTCCGTCTCTATCCAGGGAACACTAAGACTTTGTAGAAACCCTATATGAGGACGGAGAAAAAAACTCTTAGAATTTAAGAATATTTTTAAAAAGTTAATCCAAAGGCCCATGAAAAATCTGGAAAATGCAGGTTTACTTTATATTTCATATTTAACTTTATTTTCTGTTTCTTGCCTGGGCTCCAGTTTGGAGTATAAGGTATTACAGGAACAGGTCATCATGTATGAAACATGAAAGCAGTTTGATTATAGTTCTTTCTAGGAAAAATAAAGATGATTTTTCTCATAGTAACAATAGGACTGTTTCCCTTCTTATTGTACATTTCAAAGTCATTTATAAACTTTGATCAGTAAAACTAAGTGAACTGTTTGTTTATTCTTGATAGTAAAAACTGACCATGTCAAGAGAAATGCCTTCTTAAGAATCTGTAAAATCATTCATTTAATCTCATAGTTTTCAATCTAATCTTTCATGACTTTCTTCAGCTGATATTTTCTTCACCCACCATCTCAAAAGGATTTAGGCAAGGTTGGATTTTCTTCAAGTAATTTTTACCCCACTCTAACATTTGTGGCTTCTCTTAGGTGAATATTCAAAATGGATAAAATCATAGCATTCAAGAGTTGAAAAGGACCTCAGAGGTCATGTCGTACAATGTCTTATCAGAAAAATGAAACTCTTCTATTATATCCCAGTCCTTCACTCTCTACTTGATGGTCTCCAGTCATAGAAAACTCGAAAGTCCATTCTGCTTTTAGAAAGTTCTAACTGTTAAGTTTTTTTTTCTTATGTCAAGCCATCTTCAGGCACTCATTGAGACCAATTTTTCCCCAAAAGACATACCCAGTGTGTGGACTTTGTAACATTCTTCTCTAGCATCCCTCCTTCCCTCAAACCCCCATCCAGAATGTACTAAGGGGAAAAACAGGCATACTCATTTTTTACAAGACCACATCTAGACCTTTTCTCTGCTGTCATCACTCATAAAGCTCTTTCTTTGAGGTTTACTGCATTCATATTTATCACTCCAAATCCTGGTAGAAGTTATGTACCATCTCTCAGGTTATTTCCCCCCTGTACTAAGGATTCAATACTCACCTTATAGTCTTCCTGTCTACCTCAACCCTTGGCCTTATGTTAGGGAGCTAAGTTCCCTTGAATTTACAGGCCTCCCAGATCGTCATTCACATCAGCAAATGTGACCTACAATTTGACTCCATCTCAGTGACTCATAGGGATGGTCACACCCTTGATTTCACCTTTGCTCACAAGTGTTCCAGGTCAATGACTCAGAATACAGAAATTCCTGTATCAAATTATAATCTCCTATCTTTACCTGTGACTCATTGATCCTAAACGTATTCTCCATCCTCACTTTGAACTCCAGTCTCTCTGTTCCTCATTACTCTTCCTGGCCATCATTCTGACTCTGGCTTCACTTTCCTCTTTTCAGTCTTGACCGTAGAGTTAACTAGTTCAAGTTTACATAATCCCCTATTTTTGAATCTCTTGTGCCTTTGTTCTTTCTCTGCCACTGCCTTGTTCACCCCTAACCCGACCTACCCCCAACACACCACCTCCTCTCTTCCTACTTACTTGCTATTAAATGGTACTGGGTGAAGTCAGGCAACTATGCTGACAATTTACTACAAATGTATGTCTGCTAATTTCAATTGGGGCCTCATCACTGTAAGGCAATCTTTTTAGTCTTCTCTAATTGATTATTCTATAATCTTATACTCTGCTCAGAACTTTTCTAAATCTTTTCTTTTCTCCTCATACCTCTCTCCTCATGCCATTTCCCTTTCCTTCCCAGCAGAGGACCTTGCCTTATCCTTTACTCAGAAAATAGAAAGTCTTCTCTGAGCATCATCTTTTCCCCTACTCTACATCTCAAGATTTCTTGTTGTCATTACCTTTTGTCTCCTTTATTTTAGTCTCTGATGAAGAAATACTTCTCTTTACCAATGCCAACACCTCCACCTGTATTCTTTTTTTTCTTTTTATTATTTTTTAATATTTTAGTTTTCAGCATTGATTTTCACAAGACTTTGAATTACAAATTTTCTCCCCATTTCTACCCTCCCCCCCACTCCAAGATGGCATATATTCTGATTTCCCCATTCCCCAGTCAGCCCTCCCTTCTGTCACCTCACTCCCCCCCCATCCCCTTTTCCTGTACTTTCTTGTAGGGCAAGATAGATGTTTATGCCCCATTGCCTGTATATATTATTTCCTAGTTGCATGAAAAACTTTATTTTTTTGAACATCTGCTTTAAACACTTTGAGTTCCAAATTCTCTCCCCTCTTCCCTCCCCAGCCACCATCCCTAAGAAGGCAAGCAATTTCAACATAGGCCACATGTGTATCATTATGTAAAACCCTTCCACAATACTCATGTTGTGAAAGACTAAATATATTTTGCTCCTTCCTTTCCTGTCCCCCCTTTATTCAATTTTCTCCCTTGACCATGTCTGTTTTTGATAGTATTTGCTTTTGGTTACCCCCTCCCCTTATCTGCCCTCCCATCTATCATCCCCCCTTTTTTCTCCTTCCTCCTTCTTTCCTGTGGGGTAAGACACACAATTGAGTGTGTATGTCATTCCCTCCTCAGGTCAAATCCGATGAGAGCAAGATTCACTCATTCCCCTTCACCTGCCCCCTCTTCCCTTCCTACAGAACTGCTTTTTTCTTGCCACTTTTATGGGAGATAATTTACCCCTTTCTCCCTCTCTCAGTATATTCCTTTCTCATCCCTTAATTTGATTTTATGTTTTTAGATATCATCCCTTCATATTCACCTCACCCTGTGCCCTCTGTCTATATATATATTCCCTTCAGCTACCATAATACTGAAGTCTCATGAATTATACACATCATCTTTCCATGTAGGAATGTAAATAAAACAGTTCAACTTTAGGAAGTCCCTTATGATTTCTCTTTCTTGTTTACCTTTTCACGCTTCTCTTCATTCTTGTGTTTGAAAGTCAAATTTTCTATTCAGCTCTGGTCTTTCCACTGAGAAAGCTTAAAGTCCTCTATTTTGTTGAAAATCCATATTTTGCCTTGGCGCATGATCCTCAGTTTTGCTGGGTAGGTGATTCTTGGTTTTAATCCTAGCTCCATTGACTTCTGGAATATCATATTCCAGGCCCTTTGATCCCTTAATGTAAAAGCTGCTAGATCTTGTGTTATCCTGATTGTGTTTCCACAGTACTCAAATTGTTTCTTTCTGGCTGCTTGCAGTATTTTCTCCTTGACCTGGGAGCTCTGGAATTTGGTGACAATATTCGTAGGAGTTTTTTTGGGACCTTTTTCAGGAGGTGATCAGTGGATTCTTTCAATTTCTATTTTACCCTCTGGCTCTAGAATATCAGGGCAGTTCTCCTTGATAATTTCTTGAGAGATGATATCTAGGCTCTTTTTTTGATCATGGCTTTCAGGTAATCCAATAATTTTTAAATTATCTCTCCTGGCTCTATTTTCCACATCAGTGGTTTTTCCAATGAGATATTTCACATTGTCTTACATTTTTTCATTCCTTTGGTTCTGTTTTATAATATCTTGATTTCTCATAAAGTCACTAGCTTCCACTTGCTCCAATCTAATTTTGAAGGTAGTATTTTCTTCAGTGGTCTTTTGGACTTACTTTTCCATTTGGCTAATTCTGCCTTTCAAGGCATTCTTCTCCTCATTGGCTTTTTGGAGCTCTTTTGCCATTTGAGTTAGTCTATTTTTTTAAGGTGTTATTTTCTTCAGTATTTTCTTGGGTCTCCTTTAGCAAGTCATTGACTTGCTTTTCATGGTTTTCTCACATCACTCTCATTTCTCTTTTCAATTTTTCCTCTATTCCTCTTACTTTTCCAAATCCTTTTTGAGCTCTTCCATGGCCTGAGACCAGTTCATGTTTTTCTTGTAGGTTTTTGATGTAAGCTCTTTGACTTCATTGACTTCTTCTGGCTCTATGTTTTGGTCTTCTTAGTCACCAAAGAAAGATTCCAAAGTCTGAGTCTGAATCTGGGTTTATTTTCACTGCCTGGCCGTGTTCCCAGCCAACTACTTGATCCTCAAGTTTTTTGTCAGGGTATGACTGCTTGTGGAGTATAGAGTACTTTGTCCCAAGCTTGAGGGGTGCGCTGTTGTTTTCAGAGCTATTTCTACACATCAGGCTCTGCTGCACCAGCACTACTCCTCCCCCAAGAACTGCCAACCAGGACCCCAACTCAGATATGAGCAGGCACTTCCAGCTCAGATCCACCACTTAATTCCTCCCACCAGGTGGGCCTGGGGCCGGAAGTAACTGCAGCTGTAGTTCTGTAGCTGCACCTCCTCCGCTGCCCTGGGGAGGTGGCGGACTGTGAATTCCTTTCACCCTGTCCCTCGAAGTTTTTCCCACTAACCTTCTCTGTTGTCTTTGGCGTTTGTGGGTTGAGAAGTCTGGCAACTGCCACAGCTCAATGATTTAAGGCACTAGGACCTGTTTCGCCTGGCTCCCCATCTAGTTGGTCTGGGTGCAGCCCACACTGGGCTCTGCTCCACTCCGCTCCTAGCCCCATGCAATAGACCTCACCCGGCAACCATCCAGGCTGTCCTGTGCTGGAGCCCTGCTTCCCTTTTCTGTTCCGTGGGTTCTGCAGTTCTAGAATTTGTTCAGAGCCATTTTTTATCAGTGTTTGGAGGGTCCTGGGGAAGTTCCCTAGGTAAGTCCCTGCTTTCCAGCTGCCGTCTTGGCTTCTCCCCCCCCACCTCTGTTCTTGGGATCATTTTGGTCCATCTCCTCTGGCAGATTGCCCCTTCAATTATCCCCTCTGTAATATTCAATAATTCCCAATTTTCTGACTTAATATTCTCAAATTTCTCTCATACTTAAAGCACCTTTTCTTGATCCTGCCATCCTTGGTATATCCTCTCCCTTTCACAGAAAAAAAACAACTGTATATACTTTTTGCTTTTACTGCTCTCATTTACTTTTTACCTTTTTAAAATCATCGTCTTGAAGTACTTGCATTTCAAAATAATTTTCAAGACACACATTTCTCTTTTCCTTTAAAACAAAAAATTCTGTAAGAGCAACTGAATACTAGCAGAGTTTCTTTTTGCTGGTCCTTGTTGTGGTTCCAGTCCCATTCTTCAACCTAGGTAATTCTGAACTCATTTGGACAGGAAGGTATGTTGACATGGAGGTTAGGGATGGCGATGATTGGGCCATGGGAGAGATACCAGGAAGAGGAGATTATAAGGACATTAAATGACAGCCTCAAATAGATGCTTGGCTTTGTTCTTGGGAGCTATGCGTAGTGGAGGCTGGTTTTCTCTCATCTCTTGGACTGGCAGCCTGGCATTAGTCTGCCCTTGTCCCAGGAGATACATACCTTATTTTCCACAAATCATTCATCACCTCTTGTTGATCTATAACATCCATTTAGATAATAGCATGAATAAATTAAAATAATTAAAAATCCTTTTCATTATGCTTTAGTGGGTAACATTATAAATACAGACAGGGTGAAGGGGACAGTTGAGGGGGAATGGAAAGGGTACATATTAGATGGAAATCAAGCAACTTCATTTCACTGATTTCCCCCCCTGAAAGTAAAGCAGAACATCTTCTGGATGTTACCTCTGATAAGGTTAAAATAATAGGGGAGGGGCCCTGTTGGGGGGAAAGGGAGAAAATGAAAAGGATCTCAAATCCACAACCACAGAGATGATTTGGCCACATTTGTCCTGCATTTCAAACAACCTGGTACTTGCTAGGATCCAAACTAATGAAAGGCAATTAATGTCACATAGGAGTTTTATAAACCACAGTGGTAACCATCAATTGGCAGGAGAGACAAAGCTTCCTTGGAACCCTTAGATGAGTCAGGGATTGAAAAGTGAGAAAGGGAAGTCTGAAGGCCTTTGGTACTTCCAAAGCTTATTTTTAAAAAGTGCTGGGGTCTTGAGAAGGGAACAACCATTTATATGGTACCTACTATGTGCCGAGTACTGTACTAAGTGCTTTTTTATAAACACTATCCCATTTGATCTTCACAACAACCCTGCAAGGTAGATGCTACCATCATTCCCATTTTACATTTGAGGAAACTGAAACAAGTACATTAAGTGACTTGCCCAGGGTCATATGACTAGTATCTTGAGGCCATATCAGAACCCAGGTTTTCCTGACTCTAAGCATAGTGCTTAGGCACCACCAGCTGCCTCTAAAAACCCTGTTATGGGCCAGTCATTGTGCTAAGTACTTCACAAATATTTTCTCCTTTGATTGTCACAACAGCGCTGAGAGGTAGATGCTGTTATCATCCCCTTTATATAATTGAGGAAAATGAGTCAGACAGAGGTTAATAAATATCTGAAGCCAAATTTCAACTCAGTTCTTCCTGATTCTAGGCCTAGTACTCTATTCACTGAGCTAGCTAGCTGTGTTCTACTTTACTATTCTATCCCCTGGCTGTAGGAGATGGAAAGGGGTGATTACACTGGCTGGTGGAGAAATTCTTGAATTTATTGTTGAATTTTTTTTTATACTTAGTGAACTGGAAGAGAAGGAGAAAGAAAAAAACTCTTTCTACTTTGTCCCAGGTAATTTGTGGCAGCTATCTATCCACTTAAACTTTTCCAACACACTGGGCAGGTATCATGTTGTCCCAGCCTGGAGACTATGCGGCCATCATGGAATAAGTAAGTGACCGCTGGATAACTATCAGACATTCTCACCTAGTATAGAGTCATCTGTGCATGAAGGATATTCTGACCTTGAACTTATACACACCTCTGTGACTTATATGGTGGGAAAGGCTTGTATTTTCTGTTTGTCTGATGGTGGGGAACTGCTGTTCAACTATGTCCTGTCCTCTTACTGTGGGTATACCCTAAAGCTCTGTCCTGGGTGGTTTTCTCTTCTTTTTTCTACACACACACACACACACACACACACACACACACACACACACACACACTTTCAATTATCTCATCAACTATCATGGGTTCTATATACTTAACCTAGTCTCTTTCCTATGTCTTAGTATCACATAGCTATCTATTGAACATTTCCCAATGGAAGACCCATAGGCATATCAAACTCAACAAGTCCCAAAATAGAACTCATTACCTTTCCTTACCCCTCTTTCTAACTACCCTATTTCTGTAAGGACGTCCTCATCCTTCCAGTTAACCAAGTTTGAAACCTGGAGATCAGAGGAAAAATAAGAGGATTTCTTTGTTGTTCCAAAGTGCAAGTCCACAGGTACTAATAAAGAGTTGACTGTATCATCTCAAACTGAAAGTTCTTCAAGCACTGAGGCATAACACTGTAAGGGCTGAAGTCTAGCTGCTAGACAAACTTGGCTCAGCTCCATAGGACATATCCCAGTTAGAGCAAACCTGGAGACAGAAGCACCTTCCCTGATTAGCCCCATTAAATTTAAGCAGTGATACAAAGATACACGGTGCGTCAGGTGAAGATGATGCCTATGGGGCAGGAGGTTCCAGCAGTTTTGAGAAGTCTCCAAACAGCGGGAGTGGGGAGGATAATCTTCATATAATCTAGTAGAGTACCCTCTTCTCTAGATGTCCATTGTCCTCTCAAGGAACAGTATCCATGTCCCAGCTTATCTACCTACTGGAAAACTTCATTATCAAGTGTGCCATGTTCAACTCGATTCTGGCTTACCACATTGGGGTAAGGTGTTCTACATTTTCTCAAAGTAGCATGTGTAGGAACTGTGGTCTAATGATGGATTTGTTTCATGTTATTATGCCCCTTCATGTGCTTTACATTTTAGCAAAACTAGACTGCTTGCTATGCTCTGAACCTGACATTTTATCTCCCACTCTATGCCTGGAATGCATTCTCTCCTAATTTCTGCCTCTTGGAATCCTTAGCTTTCATCAAGACTCAATCCAGGATTATCTGAGTACTCAATGCCTATCCTGAGTCAAACCAGATGTTGGTACTCTTCATCTCCTAAAATTATCTTATATATTTTTAATCTGCATTCATATGATTTAGAATTCAAATGTACTTTACAGGCCATCTATTTCAATCTTTCATTTTACAGATGAAGTTAATGGACTTGTCCAAGACCAGAAAGGCAGATGTATAAAACATACCCTTTACAGACCATGACAATGAAAAGGCATAATCAGTAAGGAAAATATGAACAAAAGATGAATATCCAAACGGTGACTTAGTAATGACATTCCAAAGAAAGAGTGGTTATAAGTACAAATTATAGAAACAATAATTATATTAAAGAGAAGGATAAGTGACATTATGTCAAAATTTTTTATGAAGTTAAAAAGTTATTAGAAGAAAATGTCTATTTCTCAACATTTCTATTAACATATAAGATGGAGAGATAATGAATTAAGTATGTAATTAAAAACCTAGAAGATCAACAAAACAACAAGCCCCAAGTAACCACAAAAACATAAATTTTGAAACTTGAAAAGGTAGAAACAACATTAAGAATTTTAAAAATTACTCTAATAAACAAAATAGTATTTTTAAGACTGGCAAAATGGATAGGCAATTATTTAACTTGTTCTAAATAAGAAAAAGGAAAACCAAATTATTAAATAATGAAACTCAAAAAATAAGGAAGGAGAAATCAAAAGAAATGGTGATGTAAAGAAAAGTGGTAGAAACTGATATATAATTAAATTATTACGTAAGTCTTTTAACTCTAGCTTCTCCATAAGTTTCTCCAGTTCTATATTTTCCTTTTTGTTTATTTTTCTGTTAGAAATTCAGATCTTGTAGGAGACATTGAGGTCACCTGTCACTATTTTAGTAATGTTTTCTTGAAGCCCAAATAATGAATCCTTTATGAATATGGAAGCTTAGGCATTTGGCACATACACATTTCTTAATGATATTGGTTTGTTGTCTATGGTTCCTTTCAGCATAATACAGCTTTGGCTGATAGTATAATGGCAACTTCTGCTTTTTTGGATTCACATGATGCATAGCAATTTTTTCCATCCCTTCAGTTTTATTTTGTGTTATTTTTTAAAATGTTTTTCTTATAGTCAACATATTATAGGCCGAAAAGAAAAAAAAAAAGCAATGATTCATCCTACATAATGTAGTACACTTTATAAGAAATGTTTGTTGAACATATAAATTACCATTTGGATCAATTATACTTATTGTTGAATTTCTTCTATGATAACATTACAGTGTAGAAATTCTGTTTTTTATTCAGCTGCATTTCTTTTAATAAAAATTCTTTTTGCTTATTTTTTTTACTTTGCTTACTTATTTATAAATTTTCATATCAAAGTTCAAAATGGAAATAAATATCATTTGGAACGTAAAGGCAAATAAGATTTCTATTTTTGAGATTGACTTGAGATAGAGTTTCCAGCTACTACAGAGAGGCCATGTGAGGCAGTGAATAGAGGATGAGTCTAAGAATCAGGAAGACCTGAGATCAGGTTTCGCCTCTGATGCATACTGGCTGTGAGCTTCCTTTATTGTTGTCTTTGTTTCTAATCTCAAATTGGATGTCCTGTGTGAATCTGAGTCTCAATTTCTAAACAGAATTCATTATTTTTCCCTCCAAACTCTCAATTCTTCCTTAGTTTCCTGTTTCTGTTCAGGGCACCACCATTATCCCAGTCACCCAAGCTCATGTCAGCCCCCTTCTCAATACACTCCAGTGTCCCCCTATCACCTCCAATACCATATATAAAATGTTTTTCTTTTTCTATTTTGGCATGTAAAGTTTTTTATAACCAGACTCCATCTCTTTTTTAGTTTTCTTATGTTTTACTTTCTTACTCCCTTCCAACACTTCACTGCTTGCTATTTCTTGAGTGTAACACTCTGTCTCCTAGCTCTGCACCTTTTTGCTCACTACTCTATGTAACTATAAGGCTCTCCTTTCTCACCTTCACTTCTTAGCTTTCCTAGCTTCCTTCAAAACTCAGCTCAACCCTCATGTTTTATAGGATGTTTTCCTGATCTTCCTGCCTCCTCTGCCCTTGTGCCTTCCCTCTGAGATTATCTCTCATTTATACTGTAATTATTTTACATGTACTTGTTGTTTTCATGGGGGGGGCAGCTAGATGGCTCAGTAGATAGAGCACTGGGCCTGGAGTCAGGAAGACCTGAGTTTAAATCTGGCCTTAAACACTTACTAGCTGTGCGATCCTGACAAGTCACTTAACCTCTGTTTGCCTTAATCCATTGGAGAAAGAAATGGCAAACCACTCCAGTATCTTTGCCAAGAAGACCCCATGGACAGTTATACACATGGGGTCACGAGTCAGACTTGACTGAATAACAACAAAAGTTATTTTCATTTTATGTCCCCCTCCCTCAAATATAGAGTATGAGCTCCTTGAGAGTGGGGACTGTTTTTTTTATATTTCTTTGTATCCTCAGTATTTAGCACAGTGTCTGGCACATAGGAAATAATTAATAAATACTTGTTGACTGCCCTCTGATCTGATGTTAATTTATGGTGCCCTTTCAGTGACAATCCTTTCCCTCAGACTATTGCTAAGATTCCATGAGTTTTAGCTAATTTTATTTTCTGTTCAATTTGGTAATGTCTAACATCCTTTCCAACTTTTTGTTATGCTGTGATTTAGAATTCATCTTTTTCCTTCCATGTGGTTTGGCCAGGAGAGAGAAAATTATAGACACAAGATGTATGTATCATTGTTTGTTATTCTGAAACACTGGGGTTGTTATTTTCCAATCAGAAGATAATATTTTTTGCCTGTCTCTTAAACTTTGTTCTTGGCTCATTCAATCCAGAGTTGTAATACTTCAAAAGATCTATGATTTCAACCTTGTGGATAGTTTCCCCTTCAGCATAGATCACAATGCCTCCGTACCTTTGCAATGCTGGGGAGATGGTAAGGACAACCTCTTCTCTTGAGTCATTGTGGCCCAAATAATAAAGACCTGTAGGCCAAACTTTCTGAACTTAGAGCAGTCAGCAAATGAGCATGAAGGCTTGTTGCCGAGCTTAGACTTGATCCATTTCCAGCTTGGTTTAACTAGCCAAAACTTATAATCAATGGGCATGACTTTTAAATACCTAGGATCACTTCTACATTATAGTGTGGTATCAGTGTATGAATTTGGTAGAGGAAAGATTGTGTTATTCCAAAATTCAATAGAAGAGTTCCCTAGAAACCACCACATTGACATACATTTGGATAGAAAGTAGTTTTCTGTAATAACTTGGAATCATAATTCTAGCTTTAGAAGACCCTCACATTTAAATTCCTTTAATGAGACCTTACCAACCTTATAAAACAGAGATATAAAGTGCTTCCACCACAGCTGTCCTGGGTACTTGGGGACAGATTGGGAATGGCCTTAATCCTGCCTAGAACCATTATGAGGATTGCTAGACTTCTGATCATAAGAAAGTCATTAGCATTTTGGGGGTTTGGGGTTTGGATTTGTGACTTCATCAGTGTAAAAGTGATAGGGAAGATAAAATAAAATCAGAGTAAGTTTACTGAAATTTAATTGAACTCAATACAACAAATGCCTATTAAATATCTACTGTATTCAAGGCACTTTTATAGGTGTGGTGGATGCAAAGTTGATACAAGACTGTCTTCAAAAAGCTTGTGATTAAATATGGGAAATGACAAGTAAACAAATAGCTAAGGTAGAAGAGACAGTGAGATGAATGCAAAGGCAAGGCACAGGCAAATGGTTACGAGAAAATCGAAATAAAATGATGCCTGTACCTGGTAGCCATAGAAGTTTTCATGGTAAATACAGTATTGGATTTGGGAAGGAAATAAGCTTAACCAATCAGTACATGCCAGACACTGGGCTAAGCATTTTACAAATAACATTTCATTTAATTCTTAAAATAACCTTGGGAAATAAGTGCTATCATTTTTCCCATTTTATGTTTCAGGAAACTGAGGCAGGCATGGGTTAAGTGACTTGCCCAGGGTCACACAGCTTGTAAATGTCTGAAGCAAGATTTAAAATCAGGTCTTCTTTAATCCAGGCTCAAGGCCCTATCTTCTGCACCACCCCTCTGCCTCATGGGTCATGAAGAACTTTGACAAACCAAGATGGGAGTCTGTTTTGAGCAGGAGGATGGTATGAGCAAAGATGCTGAGAAAATAAAGAGAAGAACAAGAACAGCATTTGGAAATTAGTCCAGTTTGGATGGAATGTTGAATATGTGAATGGAAATAGTACAAAATAATCCTGCAAAAGTAAATTAGAAATAAATTAGGAAGACTACTGAATGTCTGAATCAGGAATTTATGCTTAGGCAATGGGCAACCATAGCAGGTTCTTTATTTGAAAAGTGACATAATCAAAAAGTCAGTCCCCAAGGAACTCAAAGTAAAAATCTTATGAAACGCCTTTGAAGAAGTTAATTAGTTTTATCCTATTGTGTTTATGAACCAAGAAAGGCAGAAGCTCAGCTTTGGAGGGGATTCTAAGAAGAGGGGATGGCTCATACGAAATCATAGAACTGGCGTGTCATGGTCAAGGAACCATCAGTAGATCAGTGCAGCTAGATTGTAAAGCATACTGAGAATAAAGTATAAGAGGACTGGAAATGTAGGAAGGGGCCAAGTTATAAAGAATTTTAAACACCAAGCAGAGAAATATTTGATACTGAGGCACGGCTAATGAGGAGCCATTAAATGGGAGTTTGACATGATCAAATCCTTACTTTAGAAAATTTACCTTGCTAAAAGAGTGGAAAATGGACTAGAGTGGGGAGAGGTTTGAGGTAGAGAGACCAATTGAGAAGGCTATTGCAACTGTCCTAGAGGCAGTGGTGGGGAACCTGTGGCCTTGAGGCCACATGTGGCCCTCTAGCTTCTCAAGTGGGGCCTTTTGACTGAATCCCAACTTCACAGAATCTTGTTCTTGGATTCAGTCAAAGGGCTATACTTGAGAACTGGGAGATTGATGGATGGTGGATAACCTTAACCATAACAGGGAAGTTAGGATAGAATTGGGTTTTATAGGGAAAGACAATAAGTGCTGTCTTGGACGTATTGAGTTTGAGATATCTACAGGATTTTAGTTCAAGATGTACAAAAGGCAAGTGATGATGCTTGGCTGTAACCCAGAAAGAGTGGCTAGGGCTAATACAGAAATCTAGGAACCATCTGCATACAGATGATATTTAGACCCATGAGAGCTGATGAGGTCACTAAGTAAGAAAAGAAAGAATGAAGAGCAAAAGTTGGCCCAGTACAGAGCCTTCAGGGACTCCCATTGACAGTAGGCATGGATAAGGAACCAGCAGAGGAGACTGAGGAGTGGTGAGAGATAAAGCAAGAAACATAAGAGAGAGTGGTATAGGACAAAAGCCTTGTAGAGGCCACCGATAAACCCTAGTGTGGCCAACCTGAAATACAATAGAACATAGATGGGCAGAGTGAAAGCAGGCACTTCCTTCCCCCAAATCCCTCCAAATACCTGTAAAATGATTCTAACCAAATTCTAGAGCTGCAGAACCCACAAAATGACAGAATGAAACAAATTTTTAGCCCAAGACAACCTGGAAGGTCGATAGGAAAGTTCTGTTGCACCAGTATGAGAGAGGAGTGGGCTGCACTGGCACAGCCTGGTCCCAGCGACCTGGGAATAGGCCTCAGGGGACTGAATTGCAGGCAGCTGTGGCAGTTTCCAGACTTCTCAACCCACAAACACCAAAGACAACTTATAAATTCAGTAGGAAAGTTCTGTCAGACCTAGGTGAGAGAGGAGTGTGGTACAGCCCCAGCCCCAGCCTTAGGGTGGTGTCAGCAGTGACAGCAGCAACAGCAGCAGCAGCTGTTTCTGGAGCTCTCAGTCCATAGATGGTGCAGGGATCGAGTGGCTGATCAGAGGGGGAATACAGGGATCTCTTCATTGGCTCTGAGATAGGATTCTCTTGCTTTACCCATGCTTGGATCTGGGTTGCAGTCCTTGGTGGCAGTCCTGGGGTGAGGAGGAGCCCTGGTGTGGCAGAGCTTATGGCAGTGGTGGAAAAGGAATCCTACTCACAGTTCTAAGGCAGAAAAGAATGCTTGTGGTTCCTCGCATACCACAGCATAGAGCAAGAGAGGAGTAAACACCTCTCCTTTGGTCATACAAACTTTGAAGAGCTAAAAATTTACAGGTCCCTAGAAATATCTCTGAAAACAGCTGCACAAAACCCCTGAAGCTTGTGACAGCGCAGTCTCCACTCTGGAAGCAGAGCCCTACCTTAACAAAGAGCTCAAAAGTCAAGTAATTGGCTGGGGAAATGAGCAAACAGTGGAAAAAGGTCAGACTATAGAATCTTAGTTTGGTAACAAGGAAGATCAAAACATACAACATTCCTACATAGAAAGATGATATTTGATTTATAACTCATGAGACCTTTCTCAGTATTAGGGTAGTTGGACAGAATGTGTGTCCCCTCCCCTCCCCTCCTCTCCCTTCCCTTCCCTTCCCTTCCCTTCCCTTCCCTTCCCTTCCCTTCCCTTCCCTTCCCTTCCCTTCCCTTCCCTTCCCTTCCCTTCATAATATATATGAAGAGATATGAAGGAATGATATCTGGGAGAAGGAGAAAGGGAGAGTAGAATACAATAAATTATCTCACATAAAAGAGGCAAGAAAAAGGTTTTACGGTGGAGGGGAAGAGGGGGAGGTGAGAGGGAATAAGTCAGTCTTACTCCCATCAGATTTGGTTGAAGGAGGGAATAACATACACACTCAAATGAGTATGGAAATCTATCTTATCCTACAGGAAAGTAGGGGGGAGGGGCATAATAGAGGTGGGGATGATAGAAAAGAGGGCAAATTTGGGGAGCAGTAATCAGAAGCAAACACTTTTGAAGTGGGACAGGGTCAAAGGAGAGAATAGAATAAGTAGGGGGCAGGATAGGATGGAAGGAAATATAGTTAGTCTTTCACAACATGACTATTATGGAAGTGTATTGTATGACTATACATATATAACCTACATCAAATTGCTTGCCTTCTCAATGAGGGTGGGTGGAGAGGGAGGAAGGGAGAGAATGTGGAACTCAAAGTTTTAAAAACAAATGTTAAAAATTGTTTTTACATGCAACTTGGAAATAAGATCTACAGGCAATGGGGTATAGAAATCTATCTTGCCCTGCAGGAAAATAGAAGGGAATAGGATGGGGAGGGTGATAGATGGGAGGGCAGATTGGTGAAAAGGGTAATCAGAATGCATGCAGTCTTGGGGTGGGGAGAGTGGAGAGATGGAGAGAAAATTTGGAACTCAAAATCTTGTGGAAGTGAATGTTGAAAACTAAAAATGAATGAATGAATGAATGAAAAAATGGAACACAGATAATGTTACTATGTGATTTCCTAAATGAATATGGGCTCACGTGGATCATTAGGGGATAGTTTAATGACTTCTATTTCTATTTGAGTTTGACACCGCTGGTATAGAGAACCAAATGAGATAACACAATTAAATCACACAGGGGATAGAGGGCTAGTCCTAGAGTCAGGAAGTCCTGAGTTTCAAATCTGACCTCGGACATTTACTGGCTGTGTGACCCTGGGCAAGTCACTTAACTTCTGTCCACCTCAGTTTCCTCATCTATAAAATGAACATATTAATGGCATCTACTTCCAAGAGTTGTTGTGAGGACCAAATGAGCTAATAATTGTAAAACACTTAGAACAGTGCCTGGCACGTAATTAGTACTATATAAATGTTAATACCATCATCATCATCATTATCATCACGAAAAGTTAAATAATTTTTGTTGTTCAGTTGTTTCAGCCATGTCCAACTCTTTGTGACCCCATTTGGGGTTTTCTTGGAAAAATACTGGAGTGCTTTGCCATTTCCTTCTCATTTTTGCAGGTGAGGAACTGAAGTAAACAGGGTAACGTGACTTGCCTAGGATCACGCAGCTAGTAAGTATCTAAGGCCAGATTTGAACACAGGTCTTCCTGACTCCAGGCCTGGAGCTCTATCCACTATGCTGCCCATGGAGAATATTTAGGAGAAGGCAATTAACAATGTCAAACACTCGCAAAGAAGTCAAGAGGAAAGAGACTTGAGAGAAAGACTTCAGATTTGGCAGTTTTGCCATCATCAGTAGCTTTGGCCTGTTGAGTGAGGAAAGGAAGATGCTACGTCTCATCATCTGTTCTCCGGGACCAGTCTTGGTCATTATATAATTGCTAAGATTTTAGTTTTCTTTAATCCTCATTTCATCTACTTTATTTTATCCGTTGTTCTTTTGATTCTGCTTACTTCATTCTGTAACAGGTCCAGCAAACCACAGAAGAATAGCTTTAAAAATGTCAACAGGGATAGGAACTGGACCTAGACTTTTATTGGTCGCCAGAACTCACAGTTGAGGAAAGTCTTCTCAGTGCAAATTGGTACCAAAAGGCATGATAATACCTTTCACCTGTTCTAAAGGCTCACCAGATGTACAGCACTTTTCATTATTCAGATCCAATGAGTTATACCAATAAAAACTTCATTATTTTATAGTAACACTTGTTCTTATTTGCATTCAGAGATGTAACATGACATAGGGAATAGTGCCCTAGCACAGAAATCAGAAAGGACTGGTTTGGAGTCCTGGCTCTATACTTATTAGCTGTTTGGCCCATTACAAGTCACTTCACCTTTTGGCAGCCTCAGTTTCTGCTTCTCTGAAATGAGGCTGATAATCCTTATACTACATATCTTGTGGGGTTGGTGTGAGAAAAGTGAATTACAACCCTCAAAGTATTATTAAAATGTATTATTCATCTTCCTTCTGAGATATAGGTTACAAAACAGTGGTCATTTATCAATTTTAACACACCAATAACCTTTTAATTCTAATTACAACAGTGCAGGCTTAGGGAACCATTTGGAGTTCACATGCTGTGATCTAGAAACTATGGAAGGAGAGAAAATGCTTAATTATGCTCACTGATCATCAAGGCCCATTTTTTTTTTAAAAAATTAACTTTTTGAGAATTCCAAGCTCCTTGGCATGCTGTATCCCCCTATCATTCTTAAACTAATGACAAGTCTGATCTTAGCAGACAGAGCTTTGTCTCTTTAAAAAAAATCACCATGAGTCATTTAACTTACCCATGAAATGATTAGCAGTTTTGATGATAAAACAAACCAGCAAAGTTCTTGTATTCGTTGTGCTCTATGCAAAAGTACGAAGGAATGAATTCCCTAAACCCTGCCGCGAGTGAAAAGAAGAAATGATGGGGCATGACTTGATTACACTGATAACCAATCCAGAGATGAGTTTAGGTTTACTCATGAGACAGTTTGAAAGTGGTTTGAGGGAAATGAAAAGTGATAAGCAAGGGCCTGATACAGCAAAACACAGGATGCCAGCTAATGCAGTTGAACTAGAGCATTGCACGAAAAGCAAATATTAGAGATAACTTGAAGAAGAGCCAGTGAAGACTGGGAAACTGGCTTTAAGAATCAGAGATCTGATTCAGTTCTTTCTGTTCAGTTCAGTCCAATTCAATTCAATTCAGTTTAATTTAATTCTAGAAATATTGCTTAATTGCCTCCCATGGATAAGATGCTGTGTAAGGTAATAGAGGGATTTGCTGTTGTTCTTCAGTTGTGTCTGACTCTTTGTGACCCTATTTGGAGTTTTCTTGGCAAAGATACTGGAGTGGTTTGCCATTTCCTACTATAGGGATACAGAGATGATTAAGACATAATCCCTTCCCTCAAAAACCATAGGGTCACAGGATATAGAAGTGGAAGAGACCCAAGTCCAATACCATCATTATACAGATGATAAATTGAGGTCCAGAATCTATAACTGAGTTGGAGGAAAAAAAACATACAAAATAGCTATAATCCTAGTTAGAAAATGGTAATACATGAGATAAAGACAAATACAGTGCTGAGAATAGGCATAGATGACTTTTAGCTTTGGGCACAGTAGTGCCAAGAGAGGCAGAAAAGAAAAGTAGAAGTAAATATAGTTCAGATAAAAAGAAAAAGAGCCATCTTTATGTTCATTGCTCCATTCTGCTTCTCTCTCATCCTCATGCAAAGAAAAAATACTTCCTGTATTTGGATCTGAATTGCACATACAACTTTGCTGTAAGCCTCAATAAGTTTCACGGTATCAGCACTGAAAACCATCCATGGGCCTTATAGATTGAAAGGAATGATTTCCATACCATATGGAAAAGCACAGATAAAAAGCTCTTTGTTTAATTTGCTTTGAAAAAACTCTGTTTTCTTATTTCTCATTTATTTTCCTTTCTTCTAGAGTTCCTTTTCCTTTATTACTCTGAATCAGATCATTACCACTCTGTTAGTTTATTCGCTGTGATGAGCCAGCTATTCCAGGATTCTGCTGAGGTAATTTTTGTGTGCTCAGATTGCATATGAATTGTAGTAGTGTTCAAATTAGACATTATGTGGTAGGAAGAAAAAAACCTGCTTTAGAAGGTAGAGTAACTTGTGTGTATTTTATGAGTGACATGATCATTTAGTTGAAATCTGGAGCTGCAGGCAGTCCTTACCTTATAGTTGGGCTACGTTCCAATGGTCACTAGGTTACCTGTTAGGAAATCCAGATGTACTTTATATGGAGTAACATGAGGAATTTATCCACAAACACACATACACATACCCACACATTATGTGAAATATATGTATATATACGTATACATATATATATATCTATACATTGATATATATGTGTCTATAAACATAACTGTTATATGTATATATGTATATATGTGTATTGTTATTGTTTAGTTGTTTCAGTCATATCCACCTCTAGGTGACTCAATTTGGGATTTTCTTGGCAAAGATACTGGAATAGTTTGCCATTTTCTTCTCCAGCTCATTTTACAGATGAGGAAACTGAGGCAAACAGAGTTAGGTGACTTGCTCAGGGTCACGTAGCTAGTAAGTATCTGAGATTAGATTTGAATGCACAAAGAAGAGTCTTCCTGAGTCCAGACCTGACTCTCTATTCAATGTACCACCTAGAGGGCATATATGTGAATGTAAGTATTTATACACACACATATATGTGCACAGATACATATATTCACATACATGTGTATATATGTACATATGTGCGTATTTATCTGTCTATATACATGCATACACACACATATATATTTCCAGGTACGTGAAGGAAGGGGTGGGGTAGCTTGAAGAGTGTTTTGTGCACACATGCTCACACACATATCACTGGAAATGAGGAGATACAAAGACCACAGGAAGCCCATATGGTCAGCGAGGCAGGAGGTAGTCAGGGAGGCAGGAGGTAGTCAAATTGGCAAGGTGGTTCAGACTTTGCTAAAGTAGAAAGGGGGAAGAAGTTAAATGCAATCAGTATGGGTGCAGCCTTCATTTGTCCTCCAGCCACTTTTCTGAGAGAAAATTTCAGTTGTAAAACCACATATTCTTGTGCATAAGCCAGATCCAGGGGCAAATAGAAAATGCAAATAGAGTACAGGAAGAACCAGAGCCCTGGTCACAGTATAAGAGCTGAGAGACATGACAGTGATCAGAGTGGGAGTGAGCAGGAGATGAAGGAAGAAGGGCATTAGTGTCACAGAATGCAACTAGGACCTTCAGCACTTACCCTAACTGTGGGACTCTGAGAGGCCCATACCTTTTCCTCCCTGTTGCAGCAAAAGGGGAAAAGTTGAATCTAAGCACCTGAATTGTGTTTCTTTGAGTCACTAGGTTGAGGCTAAATGCTTTGGGAAGGATCGATGACCTCTCAGGCCATTTTGGTTTCTTTTATATATTTAGATTTATCTCACCTTAGAGTATAAATAAAGCTCTGTATACAATTATGATGTGTTTTCGGCTATAACCTTTATTAAAATGCAACAAGGACAGGACAAAGGCAGAATATTCTTTTAGGTTTTTTTTTCTTCTCAGAAAATGGAGACACTGAGCAGACTGTGGTTGGATATCTTATATATACTGACTCTTTGCTAATAAGATGATTGTCGCCAATCATAAAGTAGGAAAAACTAGAACTGAGAAGTAGCCATCTCTATGAGAACCAGAGTTTGTTGCTAGAGCTTCCTCTATAATATATATATACATGTATATATATATATATATACATATACATATATATATATATGTATATGTAAAATTTAAATTATATAACCACTGGGACAAAGCATTTGAATGACAGCACAGGATCATTATTAAGGAACAGGAAACAGGTCAATGGCATACCCTGGTAGTTAAATCTGTTTTACAGAAACTTTTAAAGGTTTGTTTGTTTTTTAAATCATAAATAGTATTAAATAGGAGGGATAGAGATTTTCAAGAAGTAGCTGTAATAAGATGCTTTCTATGAGACAAATATGGTTCTGATACCCTTTCCTTTTCGTGGTTGGGCAAAGCCAATGTTTATATCCTCTTGTGGGATTCGGAAGGGAATGTTTTTTTTAAAAGTCCCTGCCATAGGATATTTCTGAGTATGGACCCTGAATTACAAACATGTGAGTTTGTTTTTGCTCACTGAACCTGGCATTTTCTTGGGGTAGGGATGCTGAGTTGGAGCTCTTAGTAATTATGTGATACAACAATATTTCAGGAGTTTAAATTTTTTTGGTTAATCTCACATGGGTTTTTGTCTTACCTTACAGACTCAGTAATTATTCTATCTGGCACAAAATTCTTTTTTTTTGAGGCTTTTGAATGGCTCAGGTTTGGGGAAAGCAACTACTCTGCTATCTTGGAGGTTATGGGATTATAGTCTTGATACTCAAGCCATATAAATACAAAGAAATGAAATAAAATGACAGAAATATATTATTAATAAATATTAAATAAATATCAGCAAAAGGCTACAGAAATATATTAAAAATTATTCACCAAACAAGGTTGATTTATATCAGGAATATGGGGATGGTTCAATATTAAAAAATTATAAATGTAATAGATCATATGTATAACAGACAATACAAATTACAAGGTTATATTTACTGACAAAGCAAAAAAAGCCTTTGACAAAATACAAGACTCATTTTACAACACTAGGAAGCATAGAGATGATTGGCTGTTTCCTAAATATTATAAACTATATCTATCGAAAATCAAGAACTAGCGTTGTTCATAATGGAGAAATACTAGAAATCTTTGCAACAAGATCAGGAGTAAAAGAAGGATATCCATTATCTATGTCATTTGATATTCTAGAAATTCTAGCTATATCACTAATACATAAAAAAGAAATTGAAGGAATAAATATTGGTAAAGAGGAGGCAAAATTATCTTTATTTGTAGAAGATATGACGGTTTATTTAGAGAATCCATGAGATTCATGAAAAAAAATTAATCAAAACAGTAACTTGAGCAAAGTATCAGACAAACAACTTCAGCAAAGTAGACCCACACAAATCACCAGTCTCTCTGTATCATGAACAAAAGCTGGGACCTGGAAAAAATAAATCTCATTCAAATTATTACAAAGTGCATTATGAGACTAAAGATTAAACATAAACTAAAGACCAGACAGAGACTAAAATGGCTATTTCATGGGACTTTTACCCTTACAAAAATTAGAGATGTATACATAACTACTAAATATAAGAGCATTTCATTTCACCCAAGGAAAATACATTTATATTGGAAAATTTGGTTAGCTCTGTAATTGAAATTGAAATAAATTTTTGAAAAAACAAACAAAAAACTCCAGCCTTTTTATATTTTGTAAACAAATTCTAGGAGATAGAAAAATAATTTTCATTCAGAATAACTATGAAATGCAGAAAATATAAGAGAATCAAACTATTAAGACAATAAATGACTAAATATAACTTTTTATATGAATCTAAAGTAATTTTAACAGAAACAAAAATACTAATAATTGGAGAGATTCATTGTTTATTGGTGTCATAACAATATAATAAAAATTACTATAGTAGATAAATTGATGTGCATATCCAGTGCTTCATCCATCAAACTCTCAAGGGGTTACTTTATGAAAATAAACAAAATAATAAAAAAATCTACCTGAAAAAACAGAGAGTCAATAATCTCAAGAGAAGTAATGAAAAAAAAATTAAAAGGAATAGTTGATCCTAAATTACTTTCAAAAGCAGCAATCTTCAAAACTATTTGTTAATTAGTAGTTGTTAAAAAATAGAAAAGTTGATCAATGGAAAAGATCAACTAGATAGTAAGACCCAGAAGCAATAAACATAGTAACCTAATGCTTAAAAAAACCAAGAAGACCTCCTACTGGGGTAAGGACTACCTTTCTTTTGAAGGGGGAAGGCAGGGCAGTTGGGGTTAAGTGACTTGCTCAAGGTCACTCAGCTAGTAATTGTGTCAAGTGTCCAAGGCCGAATTTGAACTCAGGTCTTCATGACTCGAGGGCCAGTGCTCTGCTCACTGAGCCACCTAGTTGCCCCTCTTTTTTTTAAACCAAAACTGCTTAGAAAATTGGAAAGCTATGTGGCAGAAATTAAGTTTATCTCTTCTACCATCTGACACGATGAGTTTTAAATAGATATATGACCTAAATATAACGTCACACTATGAAAAAGAAAGAAAGACAAGCTTACAATCCTGGATGACTTTATTGCTAGTGTAGGCTCAGACTACTGGACATGGCAGGGAGTCCCTAGGAGGAAAGGAGTTGAAAACAGCAACAGCAATGGTCACTTACTACTGAAGACTTGTGCACATCATGACCTCATCACCAACACTCTCTTCTGTTTACCTAAATGCAATAAAACTTCATGGATGCATCCTCAGAGCAGACATTGGCATTTAATAGACTATTTCATTATAAGGAGAAGAGAAAGACAGGATGTGAGAATGACAAAGACAATGTGTGGCACAGAGTGCTAGACTGATCATAGGTCTCCAAGATAAATATTCACATTTGACAAAAGTAGTGGCTGCAAAACAAAATGGCCACCTCAAGACTTAGTGTCAACAGATTAGAGCACTTCTCTGAATGGGAATGCTTTGTTGCTAACTTGGAGGGAAAGTTGACCCAACACACGATTGACAATAGTAGTAAAAGAAGTGTGCATCTTTCAGAGATTGGTGACCAACACTGAATTTATGCATGTGGGTCAGATGAAGGCAGATGAAATTAAGTTTCACACTAATAGTAACAATCCAAAGCACTTTTATGATGCCCTGAAGACTATTTCTGGGCCAAAGAACTATGGTGTATCTCAGTGCTGATGAAGCCACATTGATTAGTGATAAAGACATGATCCTGGAGAGATGGGCTGAACCCTTCCATAGTGTTCTCAACGGGTCATCATCAATCAGTTCTGAAGCCATGGACCATTTATCTCAGCTGGAATTCAATCCATCGCTAGCCAATGTCCAACTGAAGAAAAGGTTTTGAATTCCGTTAGGCTCCTCTCCTATGGTTGACTCTATTTCCTGGTGCTGATCCTTTCCAGCTGATATTTACAAGGTGGAGATTCCATTGCTCATGCAAATGTTGGCTGAAATTTTCTGGGTTATATGGCAAGAGGATGTTATTTCCTAGGAGTTCAAGGATGCCTCTATTGCCCATCTTTATAAAGGTAAGGAAATAGACTGTCCTATGACAGTCACTGGAGGGAGGGGTCCTCTCAGTCATTGCTGGCAATACTCTTGCCAGAGTTTTTCTGGCTGATCCTTCACCTGGAAGATGGTCATCTACCTGAGAGCCAGTGTGGCTTCATAAAGGGTCAAGGAAGGGTGATATGGTGTTTTCTGCCTGACAACTCCAGGAGCAGAATAGACATCTGTACACAATGTTTATTGATCTGACCAAGGCCTTTGATACTATCAATCATTAGGGTTTATGGAAAATGATGTCAAAATTTGGGTGCCCAGAGAAGTTCATCAGTATTGTATGTCAATTTCATGATTGCATAATTGCCTGGGTTCTGCATAATGAACGATGCTCTCATGCTTTCCCAGTCACCAGTGGAGTGAAACAAGGCTGTGTACTTGCTCCCATGCTTTTTAGCATGAGGTTTTCAGCCATGTTGTCAAATGGTTTCAAGGAGGATGAACATGGTGTCAAGGTCAGCTACCATGCTAATGGTAAATTATTTAATTTGAAAAGGTTACAAGACAAGACCAAAGTGGAGAGAGAGCTGGTGTGTAATTTTTTGTTTGTAGATGATTGTGCACTCAATGCAGCTTCTGAAGCTGAGATACAGCAAAGTATGGATTGATTATCTGATCCTTGTGCTAATTTTGGCCTGACAATTAACTCAGCTCTTCAAGGAAGCATGAGTTCTCTGTAAAATCGTCGTTTAGACAAATGTACCTTTGGCATTTGAACAATGGTGCCAGCCCATTGGAATGCATTCTCTGCAGTAGAGTTTAAGTACTTGGCAGTTTACATAGAGAAAGGACCTCAGTGTCCAATACCTTAATTTGCCAGGTAATCTTCAGAATTTTCTGAAGACAATTCAAATGGAAGAGATTCAGTTTCCTAGCAGTGCTGGCATATCATAGGTGCTTAGCAAACGCTTATTCCCTTCCCATTCTCCTATTGAAATGCCTCTATTTCTTCTAGACCCAACTCAGGTCCAGTATTCTTCTTGAAATCATCTCTGAGCTCTCCCCAATTTCTGGCAGGTAAAAGTGAGCTTCCATCCTTAAATTTCTCATTCTACCCTGTCTGGAATTCTTTATCCATATTTCATGTTTTCTTCCATCAGTTACTTGCATACTTGTCATAGGTTCACAGGTTTAGAACTGGAATCACTCTTATAGGCCATCTACTTCAATCACCACATTTTATAAATGAGGAATCTGGGGCTTAGAAAGGTGAAGTGACTTGCTCATATTCCATCTTTCCTTCCCATTAAACTGTCATTCTTGAGAACATCTTGAATCACTTTTATATTTTCAGCATCTAGCGTAGTGCCTAGAACTTAAAAAAAAAAGTTGGTTGAATTGAATCGCGGTGAAATTCTCAAGGAATCCTGAATCTTTTTTCTTCCTGAAAGGTAATTAATACTTTGATCCTCTCTATGCCCAAAGACCCTGTTGAGACTTATCAATCTTCTCCCCTTCATCAAAACTAAGAAAGAAGGGTGTCAAGAGAAGGGCCACTGGCAAAAACTTTTAACCCTTTATTTCCTATTGTTACCAAGAGTATAAAATCTTAGAAAACTTTCAGAATTGTGTGCTTGTTTTAGGGACAGGAAAAGAGTGAGGTAGCTGAAAAATGACCTTTTCTTCCTCAGCACAGTTAAGTTTTAGTAGTCTAAAACTATATTCAGTTACGTTATGGACTAAGTGAGCTTCCATGGGCTAGCCTGGGAACTAAACAACTATTTATGGTATATAATATTTTTCCTGTGGTAAAATGCGTTCCAAATGCCAAACAACCAAGTCCCAGATCTTTTTGAACATGACTTCTCAGTAAGTTAGAGCTGCTTGTATTTTAATTATTTGGAATCTAATGAAACATTCATTTGTTTTTATTTTTAAAGTAAAATATTTTTTATTTTGTTAAATATTTCCCAGTTGTGTGTCAAATTTTTAACATTCATTTTTAAAAAATTTAATTTCCTAGTTCTCTCCCTTGCTTCCACCCCTTCCCCACTCATTGAGAAACAAGCAATATGATTATATTGTGAAGTCATGCAAAACATATTTCCATATTAGCTATGTTGCAAAAGAAAATACATACAAAAAATCCCAAGAAAAATTTAAAAAAGTAAAAACATATATTTCAATTTTCAGTCAGAGTTCATCAGTTCTCTCTCTTGAGATAGATAGCATTTTTCATCATGGGTTCTTTGGAATCTAACCATACATTTTTTGCATATGACAGCTCTCCTTTAAGGGAAAGGGAACAAGCATTTATTAGGGACTTACTGCATACTAGACTACTACTTTGCACAGTACTTCACAATATTCACTTCAAACATTATTTCATTTACCCAGAACATTCCTCCCTGACTATGATGAAAAACAGATAATTTACTAGGAAGAGTTCTAATGCATTTAAGTCAAATATTAGATTCTGCAGTCATTCAAATTGTTGAATTGTATAAGATATAACACTAATTATAGTAAAGTGTTCAGTTTCTGGTCTTTTTCAAGGATATGATGATTATTCTGAACTATGGGAACTTTCTTGTTATTGTTCTTGGACGTTCAATGATCCTTTGGCTGAATATAAGCAGAGCAGTCTCTGGAATGGCTACCCCAAAAATGGTCAGTCAAATAGTGATGCTGGTAGAAACGAGAATTAATTTGTTACAAAATAGCTAACTTCCCGTACAGGCTTAAAAAAAGATAAAGTATTCCAATAATCAAATATATCATTTTGTAGATCCTTGGCTTGGTAAAACTATTTCATGTAGTAGGTCATCCTTCAACAACGTGAAGGATTAATTTTGTTTAATTATTTATTATGCATTCATTCATGCATTCACTCATTCATTCATGTAGGAGAGACAGTATAACATAGTACATAGCAGGTAGCCTTCCAATCAGGAAGACTTGGTTCAAGTCCTGCCTCTGACAAATGGTAGCTGTGTGACCACACACAAATCACTAACCTTCAACGTCCTCGACGACTCACTAAAATTATATAAATGAGTTATCAGTCTGCATCCAGAGAGGGAGTTTCCACCTTCTGGATGTTTGCAATACCCTTTGAGGTACAAGGTCCAGACTCCCTCAAAATTTATATAATTGTAAAAGATATTCAATCTTGGCCATTGAGAAAATAAATATTAAAATGGAGGCAAGTAAGAAAAAAACATTACATATGAAACATACTTCCATTCTTTTGATTTTAAAAAAGACATTAACTTGAGCAAGACATTGAGAGAAATATACAATTTATTTCCATGTCCCTTTCTCAACTACTTTTCTCTGGCACGTTTTTTCTTGCTTTTGTTATGATTGATGATGATGATGATGATGATGATGATGATGATGATGATCTGAAAGAAAAAGAATAAAAAATGAATAAAAATGAAAAGTATAAAGAAGAATAAGGAGAAAGAGAAGGAAGAGGATTTAAATAGCTATACTAAGTATTGTCACTCTGTACTTCCTTCAGTCAGTATTACTTCAGTAATTATTTCTTTGTATGCTTTGCCTATGCCATTTCTTCTTATGGGATAATTTTCCTTTACTTTCACTTATGAAAATTTGTTCATTCCTCAATTGGCCATAGCAATTTTATACAGCTGAAATTAAGTTGCACTTAAAAGAAAAGGCAGACTTGAATACCAATGAGTTTTGTGCGGAAAGGTAGAGGTAGGCAGTCCTGTAACTCACCTCTTTGCCTAGCTCAGAGTAAGAGTCTTCAGGTTGATTGGATGGTCATTTTTAGGGTTAACTCATAAAGCTACTTCATTTTATTGCACTGAGGTTAGGGACTCTGAGTTTCATGAAAGGAGGGGCTGAGGGTGATTACTTGTATTTGCTATATCCAAGATAAGGCTCTGACCTTGGGAATAAATGTTTCTCAGAGTCCTGAGATGAAAATCCTGAGTGATGCATGCCAAAGAGGAAATTGTTTGCCATTTCTACCAAGGAAGAATAAAAATCAAAACAAACTAGAGATATAGAAAAGGGAAAGGAAGGGGATAAGTATTTCAGCAGCATATATTTCTGTAAAAGTTAAGACCCAACTTTCATTTCCTTTGAACTGCAAGGATGGAGTAACTGGGTCCTTCAGGCAGCATGGCAAAAATGATTTATATAGAAAGGGAAGATCATAGAAATAGCAGCACCCAGTGATAGGGTATGCTAACAACAGCTCAGAGTGAACTTCTAACTTGCAGTCCAAACCTGTTTTGCCTCCTTGGTGTTTTCATTTAGACTGTGAGAACAGCGTTGTTGCTTTTAAAATACACAATTTCTTTCTTTAGGCTTTAGAAGTGCATCAGAGGAGATGGGGAAATGGAGGAGAATATTTTATTAAAAGCACAGTGGAAAAGGTAGGGAAGTACAAGTGCAGAAAATAATATGGAAAAGATAAGTTTTGATCTCAGCAACACACATTGGAGTTTTACCTTTGCTACCATGATAGGCAAATTTCCTCTGTAGGGTTGTCCACACATTCCCAGGAGATACGCCAACCTGGTTTTATTTTGAAAGTCAACCAACAACGTGGCAAACAACATCTTTTTATAAATGTGTACCATCAAGGTCTCTCCCTGTAAACAAAACCTGCAGAGGACATGTCAGTGACCCCAATAACAGAACTTACTTCCTTTGGGATTAGCTGCAAAGTCAGATTAATACTGGTGATGATTTCTTAGTCTACTTTTTCAATTAAAACAACTCGTTATTGTTCAATTGTTCAGTTGTGTCTGACTCTTCATGATCCCATGGACCATAGCCTGGCACGTTATTTCTCGAAGTCTGTCCAAGTTCATGTTCATTATTTCCACGACACTATCTATCCATCTCATCCTCTGCTGTCCCCTTTTCCTTTTGCCTTCAATCTTTCAAATTTTTTTTTAGCAAAATAACATACCTATATTCTTTTGCCCCTCTTCCAAAGAAGGGGTTACTTACCTTAAGATAAAATTCTATGTGGTATAGAATAAAATATTTAAATGATTATATCATCTGTTTATTTGAACAGAATTCCAAGAAAATATTTCATAATAATCTCTTTAGTGATTTTTCAGAGAGCCAAACTGTTAGAGTGGGATACACATACATTTATTTATTTTTTCATATTCATTTTACTTTTTCATTATTCAGAAAATATTTAACTTTTTTGCACAAGAAAAAATAAACATACCCTCTCTCATAGCATGGTTCTCTGAATATACATACATATATATGTATGTATATATATATATACACATACATACATACATACACACACACACACACATGTCTGGTCCTAGTCATTTAGTGTCAGGGGTAAGGTTGTAATGAAGAATTCCCTTTCATGTGAACACTAGCTTGCTTTTGGAAACAGTTTTAAAGTCAAATTTCACATTTAGTTACTAGCTTTATTCTTCAGTGCTTGATACACTTAAAAGAATGATAATTCTCCCTTTGTATGTTCCTCAGGGGCAATAAATGTGATTATAACATCACACAGCATTTCATAGCTTGGAAATGCCATATTTCATTATGTTGCTGCATATTTTCTTCATCATTATAATATTGTAGTATTGGAATGTTTGAACATTATGACTGGCACCAGGTCACCTCTGTGAGGCTCCTTCAAGTCAGCAGAGTTTTACCCTAATACAACTAATTATTTAAACCTTGCTTCCTGTACCAGCAATTTTAATTTCTTTATCTATAAAATGGGGATAATATTTTCCCTTGATATTTCACAGGACTGTGAAATTACAAAGATAATTTCAATTAGACTAGGTATGAATGTCTTAAAAAAGGGAGACTTTAAAATGTTTTTTCAAAGATAAGAACTGAACCTGACCTTAAGTAATGTTGATGGATTTTCCACAAGAAGAATTTTGACCTGGTATCTGTAAACATTTTTCAGTAAATTGCCTTTCTCAGTAATTTAAATCTTCAAATAGATCTATAGTTTTAAGAAGTATTTTTATTAATCAATGTTGTAAAGGGAGCAATAGATCAGACATACCTTAAGTATACACGAGCCTGCATTTATTTGCTCTGTTTTTAGATATAGATTACTTCAATTTAACACCTTCGTACGAAATTTACAAAGCAGCCATTTTTCCTATGAAAGAATCAACAGAGATAATAATACATTTTTATAATCATAAAATATCTCATAAATGTAAGCTGATGTTATATATACACAATCTTACATTAGTCATTATAAAATTACTTAATTTACCCAATTTAGTCATCATCACAATGCTAATTAGTTCTAAATAGATGAGAATCACTTTTTCGTTATTCAGAAAATATTGAATTGTTTGCTGCAATAATGTGAAAAGGCATTTTTTAGGACAAGCTTTCTTTTTCTGAGTACGGATTCTTTTTTATATGAGTCCCTCTATACCTTGAACCCTTTCTACTGAACATTATGTGAAGCAGAAAATCTTAAAAATAACTATGTGCTGCTCAGTGATAAACAGATAGATGAAGAGTTCTACTAGCAAAACCGGGGGCTTCAATGATGCCATATGATTATCTACTAATAAGAAAGAAAATGAAAGCACTTGTAAAGCCAGTCTCAGCAGGAATCATTTATTATAATACTTATTCAAGCATATTCTTAGAAAATGAAGGAAACCATTCTTATGGTAAAGTATATATTTATTTATATAATATTCCCACATATGTATATCTATATATTCATGTGTATATGTTTACATGTACATGCATAGACACACATGCACATGAATATATGTGTGCATAATATAATATATGTATATATAATATACAACTAAATTTATTATAAAGTTTGACTAGCTAGGCTCCCCTAATGAATAACTTTTTGGGGTAAATAAAGGATAGGGTAAGGACCTGTGATCTGATCAAGTTAAGGAACTCTCAAGGTAGAAAGTCTCTCCAACAATTCAGATTGTCCATTCACATATATTTTATTTTCTGGGAGAGTTGCCTGGGAGAACTGAGAGGTTAATGACTTGCCCATGGTCACATAGATCAGATCTAGGAGAGTCAGAACTCAAATCCAGGTCTTTCTGACTACAAGTCTAGTCCTTTATTTATTCTACCATACTGTCTCTCAAGAATAACAGATGGTAAATAACAATAAATTGTAATGTAATAAGACCTATGTTAGAGCAGAAGGAGCAATGTTTTTGTCATCAAAAGACTTAGATTCAAACCTCAACTTTGCCATCCATGATTTTGTGACCTTAGGAAAAATCACTTCACCTTTATGGGGCCTCAGTATCCTCTCTCATCTGTAAGACTAGGTGATTTGTGACCTGCAGTTAGCAACTGCACTGATGGTAAATTCTTCAATTTGAAAAGGCTACAAGCCAAGACCAAAGTAGAGGGAGTCTTGGTGCATGATCTTCTGTTTGCAGATGATTGTGCACTCAATTCAGCCTATGAAGCTGAGATGCAACAAAGTATGGATCAATTCTCTGCTGCTTATGCTAATTTTGGCTGAACAGTTAACACCAAGAAAACACAAGTGCTCCACACTAGGCATACATGGAACCATTAGTTACAGCAAATGAACAAGTTTTGAATGCTATGGATGAGTTCACTTACCTTGGTAGTGTACTTTGCAGGGATGTACACATTGATAATGAGGTTGATACATGCCTTGCCAGAGCTAGCTCAGTGTTTGGGAGGCTCTGAAGGAAAGTATGGGAGAGAAGAGGTATTAGACTGACTACCAAAGTGGAAGGTTTACAGAGCCATTGTGCTCACCCCATTGTTGTATGCCTATGAAACCTGCACAGTCTAGCAGGTTTCCTCTGTAGGGTTGTCCACACATTCCCAGGAGATACGCCAACCTGGTTTTATTTTGAAAGTCAACCAACAACGTGGCGAACAACATCTTTTTATAAATGTGTACCATCAAGGTCTCTCCCTGTAAACAAAACCTGCAGAGGACATGTCAGTGACCCCAATAACAGAACTTGAATCTGAATCACTTCCATGTGAATTGTCTTAGGAAGATTCTGAAGATCACCTGGCAGGATAAGGTACCAGGCACTGAGGTTGTTACTTGAACTAAACTGCCAAGCATTCAAATGAATTTTCAGAGTGCCACTCCAATGGGCTGGCCATGTTGTTGGAATGCAAAATGTAAACTTGCCAAAGACTATTTTATGGAGAACTCACAAAGGGCAAGCATTCACGTGATGGTCAGAAGAAGCAATACAAGGAAACATAGGATGCACAAATTTAAAGTATCTACCCCAAATGTTCACACAGACTATTTGTGCCTGTCCTGTGGTAAAGCATTCTGACCTTGTATTGATCTGACCAGCCACAGTCAGACACATTGAAACTTGACTCCAGCATAGTGATGTCATTTTGGTTTTCTTCGGAATGAAGGACAACAACCAACCAGTCAGGTGATTTCTAAAGTCTCTTCCAACTCTGATATTCTACAGCCCTGTAATTGCACAAGGAACAGTGTTTAGCATAGTGCCTGGTACCTAATAGATACTTAATAAGAGCTAATTGACTGATATCTATAAAGTAATGGGCTAAATGTCCTACGAAATGTGTAGGATTTGTATTAAGATATGATTGTAAAGTGTTTCTTCTGTATAGGGTGGACTCAAAGCCTGGAAAAATTTGTAGGCCATGTATGAGAGGCTAAGAATAGAGTTAGGCAAGGTGAAATCAACAACTTTGATCTCTGGGTTTCTTTTTGTTCCTTCACCTTTTTTCCCTTCTATTAATTTACTTGTGAAAGCAAAAGACAGTTGGAGTTGAAAACTTCCCATCCTCCTCAATCCTGAGAATCACTGGAAGTTCAATGGAAAAAGATTAGCCATTAAATGGTTGTTAACTGAAAGCAAATTAGTAATTAGATATTATCAGGGAATTACATGGACTTTCTGAACCTGTCAAAACGAGACCTTGGATAGAAATACTATCCTTGTTAACTAGGCAATACTTAAAAAATAGAATTAAGCCTGAGAACACCAGTTAGCTGAGTCATCTATGCTCTGTATTTCAAGGAGTTCAGTGCCTTGACTGAGGAACCTCTTTTTGGGTAGAAAATGCCCATTATGGGCCAAGTGTGGAGAAACAGATAACTCTGTGAACAGATGAGTAATCTTTCTTTTCTAAAAGATTTCTAGTTTTGGGTAACACCTAAGAGAAATATGGCAGAGCTCACTCCTCCTATAAGTAAGTAACATCTCAACAGACTCAAGCTGAAGCCAGACACTGGAAGCAAGAGAACTGCCTAAATTTCCTGCTGCCATGGCAGCAGCCATCAGCAACCATCAGCAGCCATAGTACAATTGGTACAGTATCTATCCCAACTATCTATCTGTCTATCTATCTATCTATCTATCTATCTATCTATCTATCTATCTGTTTATCTATCCACACATATCCACACATATATGTATATGTATATATACATGTATGTGTATATATATGTTCATTATGTGTTTTCATTCTTTCCATTAATGATGTAAGTTTGTGGGGGAGTATATCCCAGGTCTATGGTAGAAATGACTTATTGCTACTTTCCTTACTGTGCTATGTCAATAAATACCTTTCATTTGAGTTATTACTTCTGGCTGACTATTAAGGGTAAATGTATTGGTAGGAACTAATGGGCTATAGCTTGGATAGATGGAGAACAATAGAGTATTTTGTAATTGGGATAGTCTTCTCTAGGACAGCCACGGTTTGAGATGAAGGATATTCTTAAATACTACATAATAACTTTGAGTTGAGGGTATTCTTTTTTTATCCAATTACATATTTTATTATTTAATATTTTTAGTTTTCAACATTGATTTCCACAAGATTTTGAGTTACAAATTTTCTCCCCATTTCTACCCTCCCCCCCACTACAAGATGGCATATATTCTGATTGCTCCCTTCCCCAGTCAGCCCTCACTTCTGTTACACCATTAGCCCCACCATCCCCTTTCTCCTTACTTTGTTGTAGGGCAAGAATGATTTCTATATCCCATTGCCAGTATATCTTATTTCCCAGTTGCATGCAAAAACAACTTTTTTTTGAGCATCCACTTTTAGAACTTTGAATTCCAAATTCTCTCCCCTCTTCCCTCCCCACCCACCCTCCCTAAGAAGGCAAGAAATTCAACATGGGCCACATGTGCATCATTATGCAAAACCCTTCCACAATACTCATGTTGTGAAAGACTAACTATATTTTGCTCCTTCCTATCCTAGCCCCATTTATTTAGTTTTCTCCCTTGATCCTCCTTCCCCTATCTGCCCTCCCTTCTATCATCCTCTCTTCTTTATCTCCTTCCTCCTTCTTTCCTGTGGGGTAAGATACCCAATTGAGTGTGTGTGTGTGTTATTCCCTCCTGAGGTCAAATCTGATGAGAGCAAGATTCACTTATTCTACCTCCCCTGCCCCCTCTTCCCTTCCAATGAACTGCTTTTTCTTGCCACTTTTATGTGAGATAATTTACCTCATTCTATCTCTCCCTTTCTCCCTCTCTCAATACATTCTTCTCTCATCCCTTAATTTTCTTCAGTATTTTCCGGGTTTCCTTTAGCAATTTGTTGACTTGTTTTTCATGATTTTCTGTCATCACTCTCATTTCTCTTCCCACTTTTTCCTCTACTTCTCCTACTTACTTTTCCAAATCCTTTTTGAGCTCTTCTATGGCCTGAGACCAATTCATATTTTTCTTGGAGGCTTCTGACGTAGGCTCTTTGACTTTGTTGACTTCTTCTGACTGTATGTTTTGGTCTTCTTTGTCACCAAAAAAGATTCTGTAGTCTGAGTCTGAGTCCATTTATGCTGCCTGCTGCTCATGTTCCCAGACAGCTACTTGGCCCTTGAGGTTTTTTTTTGGGTTATGACTGCCTTCAGAGTGGAGAGTGCTTTGTCACAAGTTTTAGGGGCTGCACTGCTCTTTTCAGAGCTACTTTTACTCCACTGTCACTGCAAGCTCTGCCACACCAGTGCTCCTCCTTCCCCAAGAACCACCAACCAGGACCAAGACCCAGATTCAAGCAGGGCAAAGCAGGAGAACCTTGCCTCTGTCCCAGCAAAGCTATTCCTGCACTCCTGCTCTGATCTGCTACTTGGTTCCTTTGATTCCTCCCGCTGTGTGGGTCAGGGACTCTGGAAGCAGCTAATGCTGGAGCTCAGGAAGCAGCCACGGGAGCTTCTTGCTGCTGCCTCCTTGCCAACTCCACCACCCCTGGGGCTTGGGCCAGACCGTGCACTTCTCTTACCCCTTTCCAGCAGTTTTCTCACTAACCTGCTCTGTTGTCTTTGGCATTTGTGGGCTGAGAAGTTTGGTAACTGCCACAGCTCAGTGATTCATGGCTCTAAGGCCTGCTCTGCCTGACTCCTGGTCTTGTTGGTCCTGGCTCAGCCCATGTTGGGCTGTACTCTGCTCCCAGCACCATGTGATAGACCCTTTCCAGTGACCATCAAGGCTGTCCTGGGTTGGAGACCTGCTTCCCTCTGCCATTTTGTGAGTTCTGCAACTATGGAATTTTTTCAGAGCTATTTTTTTACAGGTTTTCGGAGGGATTTGGGGCAGAGCTTAAGTGAGTCCCTGATTTACAGCTGCCGTCTTGTCTCTGCCTTTGAAGGGTATTCTTAAATATTACATGAGAACTTAACATGATCTTCTGAAATATCTGTTTAAGTTGTGAACTACCAACAAACCTTTTAGAATAACTATTATAATGGGTTTTCATAGATCATGTCCCCTAAAGGTAAGTTTCTTATGTGCATCTTAAAATAAAGGGAGGTGGTGGTTGGAAATTAAGTAGACAGTCTTAGTGGGTCAACCTCACCTCACTGCCACATGCCATATGGACTGAGGAGCTAGAGAAATATATGAAATGCCAGAATTGGCAGTCATCTTTCAATGCCTTAGGGAGGTAGCTGAGTTATATTTAATATTGAAATGGTAAGTTGATAGAAAACAACAGTACTTCTATGCCACCAAAGAACATGATTCAACAGGAGAAAAAATGTCAGTGAAGTGAAAATTATCTCACTGAAAATCAATAAGAAGAAAATGGTCCAATTTCCAATACATATACTCACCAGATACTCTGGAAGTCTTTTACTATAATCCATAGTGAACATCTAGAGTAATCTATAGTGTAGAGAAAAAATCCATGGATTTAGATTCAGAGAAACTAAGTATGTTTACATACATATCAGTGGATGACCACGGGTGAAGGATTTCCTATCCCTCAGATTTCCTTATCTGTCAAATGAATGGACTGGATATAGAAGCTCCAAACTCCACACTTCGTTGTGGCTTGAACCACATTAAAATATAATTGGGAAATGTTTAATAAAATAATATAATGCAACATAGATAGTGCTAATTTGGTGTTTTCTATGTCAATATGTGGCTTACAGGGATCTGTTTCTATTTTAATTTGATTCCAATGGACTAGAAGAAATTGTCAATTACCTTCCAGTTCAAAATTCTAGGATATTATCAACTTTAAAACTAGTCTACTTCCCCACTTTTTCCTCCTTCTCCCAGCTTCAGTACTTTAATTGGCTTAGATTTTACTTTGGAACAGAAGGGGAAAAAGAAAGATTCAAGCAAAAGAAGAGGAAAAGAAATTTTGAAGGAGAGCATGTGGATTTTGCACTTGTGAAGATGCCCAAGGGTTGAATTTGGGGAAGAAAAATTTGGACATACTTGAAATAGAAAAGGAATGGGAGAGGAGAAGAAAGAAGCTGACTTAGGTTGAAAATGGAAGAACAGCAGGAGAAGGAAGGAGATGTGAGTAAAGGAGAAAGAATGAGAGAAGGAAGTTATTATAGGGGAAAGGAAGTTGTGTGAGGTTAAAGCCATCAGAGTGGAAGAGTGCTAATGAAGTAAAGCTCATTCTCCAGGGCCACAAGATCTGCTATGAAGAGGGATAAAGGACTCAAAATCTCACTTCTACAAAGTATGGAGAATAGGTCAAATTTTGCACTGATTTGCATAGAGTGCTTGGTGTTTTCCTGCCACAGCCACATGTGTTCAAAGCACAGGATGGTCTCTTTCCTAGCAGAGAAAGTAGAAAGGATAAAAGAATATTTTTCTATTCCCCATGTTATCATAGACAGGGGAGTTTATTTTTCAAAAACGTGAGGGCTTGAGGTATTTAAAGCAAGGGCTGGGACTTCCAGGGGTGGAGCCAAGATGGCAGTTGGAAAGCAGGGACTTGCGTGAGCATCCCACCATGTCCCTCCAAAAACATATAAAAATGGCTCTGAACAAATTTTAGAACTGCAGAACCCACAAAATAGCAGAGGGAAGCAGGGACCCAGCCCAGGACAGCCTGGATGGTTGCTGGATGAGGTCTATCATGCATGGAGTGGAGGGGAGCAGAGCACAGCATGGGAGGCAGCAGGACCAGCCAGACCAGGAGCCAGGCAGAACAGTCCCTAGCACCCTGAATCAGTGAGCTGTGGCATTTACCAGACCTCTAAACCCACAAACACCAAAGACAACAGAGAAGTTTAGTGGGAAAAGCTGCAGGGGACAGAGTTTGCAGTTCGGCCACTGCCCCAGGGGCAGCGGGGGAGATGCAGCTACGGAACTACAGCTGCAGTTACTTCCGGCCCCAGACCCAAGTGGTGGGAGGAATTAAGTGGCAGATCAGAGCAGGAGTGAAGAGCCTACTGAAGATTTGCATCAGGTCCGGGTTGGTGGTTCTTGAGGAAGGAGGAGTGCTGGGGTGGCAGAGCTGGCTATATAGAAACAGCTCTGAAATCAATGGCACATCCCCTCAAGCTTGGAACAAAGTACTCTTTGCTCTACAAGCAGTCATACCCCGCTGAAAAACTCAAGGGTCAAGTAAGTTGGCTGGGAACATGGCCAGGCAGCGAAAATGCACCCAGATTCAGTCTCAGACTTTGGAATCTTTCTTTGGTGACAAAGAAGACCAAAACATATGGCCTGAAGAAGTCAACAAAGTGCAAGAGCCTACACCAAAAACCTCCAAGAAAAACATGAACTGGTCTCAGGTCATGGAAGAGCTCAAAAAGGAGTTGGAAAAGCAAGTTAGAGAAGTAGAGGAAAAATTGGGAAGAGAAATGAGAAGGAGGCAAGAAAACCATGAAAAACAAGTCAATGACTTGCTAAAGGAGACCCAAAAAAATACTGAAAAAAATATTGAAGAAAACAACACTTTAAAAAATAGACTAACTCAAATGGCAAAAGAGCTCTAAAAAGCCAATGAGGAGAAGAAAGGCAGAATTAGCCAAATGGAAAAGGAGGTCCAAAAGACCACTGAAGAAAATACTACCTTAAAAATGAGATTGGAGCAAGTGGAAGCTAGTGACTTGATAAGAAATCAAGATATAAAACAGAACCAAAGGAATGAAAAAAATGGAAGACAATGTGAAATATCTCATTGGAAAAACCACTGACCTGGAAAATAGAGCCAGAAGAGGTAATTGAAAAATTAGTGGACTATCTGAAAGCCATGATCAAAAAAAAAGAGCCTAGCTATCGTCTTTCAAGAAATTATCAAGGAGAATTGCCCTGCTATTCTAGAGCCAGAGGGTAAAATAGAAATTGAAAGAATCCACAGATCGCCTCCTCAAATAGATCCCAAAAAGAAAACTCCTAGGAACATTGTCACCAAATTCCAGAGCTCCCAGGTCAAGGAGAAAATACTGCAAGCAGCCAGAAAGAAACAATTTGAATATTGTGGAAAAACAATCAGGATAACACATGATCTGGCACCTTCCACATTAAGGGACCAAAGGGCTTGGAATATGATATTCCGGAGGTCAATGGAGCTAGGATTAAAACCAAGAATCACCTACCCAGCAAAACTGAGTATCATGCTCCAAGGCAAAATACAGATTTTCAATAAAATAAAGGACGTTCAAGCTTTCTCAGTGAAAAGACCAGAGCTGAATAGAAAATTTGACTTTCAAACACAGCAATCAAGAGAAGCATTAAAAGGTAAACAAGAAAGAGAAATCCTAAGGGACTTACTAAAGTTGAACTGTTTTGTTTACATTCCTACATAGAAAGATGATGTGTATGATTCGTGAGACCTCAATATCATAGTAGCTGAAAGGAATATGCATATATATATATGTATATATATATATGTGTGTGTGTGTGTGTGTGTCTGTGTGTGTCTGTGTGTGTGTCTATGTATGTATATATATGTATATGTATATATATACATATACATACATACATATATATATATATACACACACATACATACAAAGGGCACAGGGTGAACTGAATATGAAGGGATGATATCTAAAAACATAAAATCAATTTAAGGGATAAGAGAGGAATATATTGAGAGAGGGAGAAAGGGAGAGATAGAATGGGGTAAATTATCTTGCATAAAAGTGGCAAGAAAAAGTGGTTCTGTAGGAAGGGAAGAGGGGGCAGGTGAGGGGGAATGAGTAAATCTTGCTCTCATTGGATTTGACCTGAGGAGGGAATACCATACACACTCATTTGGGTATCTTACCCCACAGGAAAGAAGAAGGAAGAAGATAAAAAAGGGGACATGATAGAAGGGAGGGCAGATAGGGGGAGGAGGTAATCAAAAACAAACACTTTGGAAAAGGGACAGAGTCAAGGGAGAAAATTCAATAAAGGGGATGGGTTAAGAAGGAGCAAAACATAGTTAATCTTTCACAACATGGGTTTTGTGGAAGGGTTTTTCATAATGATACCCATGTGGCCTATGTTGAGTTGCTTGCCTTCTTAGGGAGGGTGGGTGGGGAGGGAAGAGGGGAGAGAATTTGGAACTCAAAGTTTTAAAAACAGACATTCAAAAACAACAACAACAACAACAACAAAAAAGTTTTTGCATGCAACTAGGAAATAAGATACACAGGCAATGGGGCATAGAATTTTATCTTGCCCTACAAGAGAAGAAGGGAAAGGGAGGTGAGTGGGGTGACAGAAGGGAGGGCTGAGTGGGGAATGGGGCAACCAGAATATATGCCATCTTGGAGTGGGGGGAGGGTAAAAATGGGGAAAAAATTTGTAATTCAAACTTTTATGAAAATCAATGCTGAAAACTAAATATATTAAATAAGTTTAAAAAAATAAATAAAATTAAATTTAAAAAATGTGAGGGCTTACATGTGAAAACAAAGAAGGAAAGGGATCACCCTTTTCATGAAGGTAGAAGGTAGAAGCACATCCCACAAAGGAGAAAGAGAAGGACCACTGAACACTTGGAGCTTGGTATTATAATAATAATAATAATAATAATAATAAACACTTATATAGCACTTATGTGCCAGAAAGTATTCTGAATGCTTTACAATTATTATCTCATTTGATGCTTACAACAATCCTGATAGGTAGGTGTTATTATACCTATTTTACAGGGGTAGAAACCAAGGCAAACAAGTAAAGTGACAGTTAGTAATTGTCTAAGGCTGGATTTGAACTCAAGTTTTCCTGACTGCAGACCTAGTGCTCTATCCACTGCTCCATTGGTAATGTAGATATGAGACTTTTCCTAAAGATCAGAAAGCTGGACTTTCTGAAGTAGTGACAGATGTTTACCATCTAGTCAATGATAATGTAGCTCCTCAGTTGATGCCAGAAGAGACCATCATTAAGGATCAAGATGAATAGTGGTAGCTGGTGATTCTCTGCTGCGGAGGGTAGAGGGATCAGAGACTATTAGTTATCGGTCTGATAACAACAATAGAGAACTGCTGTTTCTCTGGGGCATCCAGAATGGGGGGATTTCAAGAGGTGGAGAAAAAAACTTATTAAAATCTGTCAGAATTGGTGAATCCTAGGATTTTCTAGAGATCCATGGGGTAGTGTGGTGCATTAGGAGGAGTATAGTACATGACTTTGAATTCCAGCCCTGCTGTTCACTACTTGAAAGACATTGGGCAAATCCTGAAATTTCTTTGGGCTTGCTTTCTCATCTGTCGAACAGAGAGATTCAATTTGATGGTGTCTAAGGTTCCTTCTCTGAATCTGGTGACTCAATTATCCCATGTTTCACATAGACACAGATGATACAGACCCAATGAATCTAGAAAGCAATGCTGATGGTTATGTATTGACAGATAAAAAAACCAAAGACCTTAACTGCACAGGTGGTGTTTTTATTACTGCTGCTGATTGAATGCAAGAGGTTCAGTAGAGAAAGCCAGATTTGGGAAGTAAACAGCTGTTTAAAAAGATGATCTCCAAGAGAAGGATTTGTATTTCTGGATCACAGTTTAAATGATAGAAATATCAGGCTCCTGGACAGGGACAGACTAAACCTATCAACAACTTATAAGGGTGCATTTGCCTAGATTATTGAAAATGTAATAAAAAACACTTTAAAATGAAAAGGAAGGTGTAGGGAGAAATAAAATTGTGTGTATCCTCTAAGCTATAATTCATAGTGAACAACTATAATGTTGGAAGAAGAAACAAGTAAAAATGCCCAGAAATTTATAGAAGACAAAATTAAATAAAGGAGTCAACAGTGAAGTCCATAGTCTCACATGTCTGTACAGAAGTGTACAAAATGTGGCTAGCAAGAAGAATAAAATAGAGATTTTAATGTAAGGAGACATATTTGACAACATAGGCCTCATTCAGACTTTGTGGGATGGGACCCATTACTATAGTGCTCTAGTAGGAAGATATACTTTATTTAAAAGGAAGAAGATAAAAAAGGGAGAGATAGAAAGTAGCATTGAATATTAGGAAAATATATTTGTAACCCATGACTCCAGGGCCCCCTAGCTTTGGGCTCAGAAGGATGTGGTTTAATCCTGGGGCCCAACTCTAAAAAGTCAGATTTTTTTTTTGCTCAGGTGCCCAAATCTTCAGATGTATTCATGTCTAGGTTTCCACAAATGAAGGTAAACTACATTTTGAACTACTCTGAATCTTATACAAGAAGCCAAATTACCAAATGGATATTGAATAGAGAATAGCTCTTACCACCCACAGAAAAGATACAAAAGCACCAAGAACTCATGGGAGCTCCCAAACCTATTTACAACACATAAAGTACTTATGGTTGTTCTCCTTAAAGGAGACTGAACTTAGAGTTTGTGTTGAGGACATCCCTCTCCCAGCTGAGTGGGACATAGACCTTCCCAAATTACCTGGTGGTTCAGATTCTCCCAGGAAGGCAAACATAATTTAGGACTGCTGGATGAGCAATCCCCTTCTCATAGGACATGATGTTAGAATAACTTAATGTAATTTTGAGGAGTAAAGTGCAGGTTTGCTGTTCCTCTAGGTTATGGTTTACAATCCTTTAGTAACTTTCTTGCTGAGGACCCCATGTAGATAGTTCTCTTCTGTCTCCAAGAAACCCTAGAGCTCTTCCTTTTTCTAGCATGTCAGATCTCTGACTTCTTGAACTTGAGGTTTCTCTTGAGGCATGTCCCTAGGTCAATTCTGTGATGAATTGCTGCTTGGTGCATAAACATCCCACTCCTATTCTACAAGTGACCGAGGTTCAGAACCACAGCTCCTGAATTATGCTCGTGATCCATTGGACAAAGCTATGTCTGTCTCTGCCAAGGGTCTCTACAGAAATTCTGACTCCCCCACCCCAGTGTCCCAGCTACTTCCATGTCTAGGTTTGGGAAAGCCTATACCTATGTCTCTGGTTGGTGACCTGTACTTGGAAAACTGTGAGCAAGACATGCAACTTTCAAGTTGCTTCTGCCCCAAAGCAGTCTGTAAAAGGTGACCCCCTCCCACCTTTTCTAGAATCAACACTGGCTCTGATTTGCTTTTGTCTGTTGAAAGAGAGAGTAGGTAAAATGGACTGTTAGCTCTCCTTTATAGCCTAGGATACAGGAATTGCTCTTCTGGCAAGAGTTCCTGCCAACTGAATCATTCTGGGGGAAGGCCCCAGACACTGAAATCAATTCCCTAGGAGGGGCTAAGGATTAGTGCCTTGGATTATGTCCATCATTTGCTTCCATTGCTCCCACTCACATGCTGCTGACCAAGGCTGGAGAGAAAAATCATTAAACTATGGTGGCTAGGTCCAGTAAAAATGTATGTTACAAAATCTCACCTGGGCCTTCACTGTGGCAAGGCCATCCTTTTATACCTTCCTAATTGATTTACTATCCTACTCACCAAAGTGGCTTTCCCAAACCTTATCATCCCACCTCAAACTTTCCACAGGTTCCTCCTTGCCCTTCCCTGTCAGCTGAGAATCTTACCTACTATTTCACTGACACAATTGAGGCCATTTTCTAAGAGTTCTGTATTCTCCTCTCTTCTTCATTTCATATCACTAAGATCTCCTCCTTTACCCTGGATCATTTGAAAAAGGGTCCCCTCCTCTTGCCAGGTCCAAATCCTCTACATGCGTAAAGGATCCCATTCCATTCCCTCTTCTACAGCAGATTGATACTTCACAGGCATGGGGAAACTGCAGCCCTGAGGCCACATGTGGCCTTCTAGATCCTTAAGTGTGGCCTTTTGACTGAATCCAAATTTTACACAACTCAGGCCACTTGTGGCCTTAAGGCCACAGGTTCCCCACCTCTGCTAGCATCTCCACTCTTTCACTTCTCTTTAATCTTTCCTTGTGTATTGGCTATTTCCCTGCTGACTACAAACATACCCATGTATCCCCCCATTCTCAAAAACATCCTCACTTGATCTGTCAATCTCTGCTAGCTCTCATCCTATTATCTCATCTCCTTTTCACGGCTAAACTTCTTGAGAAACCTATTTACAATGAATGCTTCCACCTCCTTGCCTCTCACTCTCTTGCAAACTCTTTGCAGTTTGTCTTCTAACCTCATCATTCAGCTGAAACTCCAGTTACCAATAATCTCTTAATTGTCAAATCTAATGACCATTTCTAATTCTTCATCCTTCTTGACCTCTCCATGGCTTCTGATACCATCAATTGCCCTCTTCTGCTTGATACACTCTTCTCTCCGGGTTTTTGAGACACTGTTCTCTTCTGATTCTTGTTTTATCCGTTTGACTACTCCTCAATCTCTCGTGCTGGATCTTCATCCAGGTTGCCCTAGGGGCAAAATATGGTTGCCATCCAAGGCTCTGTATTCTTTTTGCCCTCTATATTATTTGACTTCATGGTATTATGTGGCCAGAATGGAATTTGTTTTCTTTGAGTGACTCAGCTTACCTCATTGAGCCTCGCTGGGCGCTGGGGCTTCTCTTCCGGGGCAGGAAGCCCAGAGTCCATGCCAGGAAGAAGAGAACTTCCTGTGTGATGAGTCATGGGACTGGCCGAGGGGAGGTGTTAACTCCAGAACCATGCCCTATTGGGTGTTAACCTAGTCTACGCTAGGGGGAGGGGCCAACTCAAGAACCAATCGGCCCTGGTCATTCAGGCGGAGCTTGATGATGTCAAAAACTCTATAAGAGGGGAGAGGACAGCTTGAAGACTCTCTTTCCTTTTCCGGTTGGTGTGGGAGCAGCGGCAAGCGTGACTCTGGGCCAGCCCTTGCGCTCGGGCCGAGTCCAGATGTTGGTAATTATAAATTGTATTGGGTCTGTCTGTTGATATTTGTAATTTGTTTGTATTTTGTTTTGAAGTTCGGGGTGCTGGTTTTGTTTTCCCCCAAACTAAATGAATGTTCTGAAACTCAGGGTGCTGGCTTTTTCCCCTGAAGTAAGTGAGTGAATGTGTATTTGGTCTGTCTCTTGATGCTTACCTGTATGCCCCTTGAACTAACTGAATGCTGGCACTTTTTCCCCTGAACTAAATGAATGTTGTCTGTATGCTAACTGAATGCTGGATTAAAGTAAGCTGGTCAACCCCTTCACTGTGCTTTCCTTGTTTAAGTAGATAAAAAGAACCTGTGCTTTCCCGGCGTGCCAGCAGCCTCCTGGGTGCTGGCTGTGGGGGGATCTTATGCCCCCACAGGAGCTGCTAGCCGGATTGTTAATACATTTTATTAGCATCCAGGAATTTAAATATCATCTGTAGTAGATAATTCCCAAATCTATTTTTCTAGGCCCAGCCTCTCTCTTCACCTGCAGGATCACATCTTCAGCTGCCTAATATACATCTTGAACTATATGTCTTGTAGACATCTTAAACTCACGTGCTCCAAATTGAACTTGTTTTTACACTCCTCCCTCCCTGCCCCCAACCCTGCCCTCTTCCCAAGTTCCCTATTAGTGTCAAAGGTCCATCATCCTCCCTGTCAAGCTTGTAACCTAAGAGTCATTCTTGCCTCCTCACTCTCTCTCACCCTCATCCAATCTCTCTCACTCTCATACAAACTGTTGCCAAGTCCCCCAGTAAAAGCAGAATTTCACTTATTCACAAATATATTGTATATATTTCACTTCACATCCCCATATCAGATGGTAGGGGACAGAAGGGCATGATACTGCCATCATTTACCTCAGCCTTGATTAATTGCAATAACCTGTTGGTTTCTCTTCCCCCCTCATAATTTCTCCTTACTTGAGTCCATCCTCCACTCGTCTGTCTTCCTAACATACATGTCTGAATATGTCACGCCCCCCATTCAATAAATTTCAGTGGCTCCCTAATTAGTCCAGGTTCAAATATAAAATCCTCAGTGTGGCTTTTAAGATCCTATATAATCTGGCCTCTTTCTACCTTTCCAGTCTTTTTATACCTCCCTCCTTTGTATGTATTCTGTGGGCCAACAACACTGGATTCCTTGATATACCTGACACAGGACACTCTCTCTCCTGAATCTGGTTATTTTCACTTTCCCCCATGTCTGAAACTTTTACCCTACTCATCTCTGCCACTCATCTTCCTTTGTGTCAACTAAAGTCCCACCTTCTATCGCAAACTGTTCCCAGTGTACCTTAATATTAATAATCCCTTCCTTCTGAGACTATCTGAAATTGATCTTGTGTATATGTATTTGCTTCTACATAGTTGTTTACCTGTTTCCGCTTCTATTAGCCTTGAGATAAGAACTGTTTTTGCCTTTGTATTCCCTATGTTTAGCTCGGTGTCTGGCACATGGTAAGTGATTAATAAATGTTTACTGATTTCTTGACTTAATGAGGAGCTTAAAAACAAGGTGGTTGGTGAGGAGATGGTGTAGATATGGAGAATTAAAGAAAGAATAGCTGGAGCCTGTTTTGAAGTAGGGGACTTGGTGAGGGGTGATCACTTATCGGAACAGCAAGCTCCCCGGGAAGAAGTGCCTGAAATTAAAAGGGTTTTATTAGTAATGGAGGCTTCAATTATCTGGCTACCTGCTGTAGTTCTCTCTATGCCAAAAACTGAGTAGTTGATACTTTCTTAACTTCTCATAATGATAATTTCATCCTTCAGAAGATAGATTAAGTGGTGAGAGGTACATCTATTCTAGACCTCATTCTCACCAAAAAGGGGGAGATTGATTGCTGAAGTAAAATTATGGGACATAGGAGGGAGTGACTATTTCATTTTACAGTTTGTGTTGGAAAAGGAGAGAAAAATCTGACATTTTAGCATGGGTTTTTTTTTCTTTTTTTAAAAGGACAACTGCTTCCAAAGGACTCAGAGAAAGGAAAGAAGCAACAATGGACTACAATTCTATGGAGGCAGCTATCTCAGGAGAAATGGGAAGGCACAAAGAGATACAACTCTAATAATGGGGGTAAAATAAAAGAGAATAATGCGGATGCAAAGGGATCTCATCAACCAACATGTTTTTAAAAAAGATATGCATAAAGATAGAGGTGAGGGTAGGTACTGAAAGATGAATACAAAATAATGGTATAAACTTAAAACAGAGTATCTTTGTATCATAGCTTTTGAGCTGGCAGTTATCTCAGATGGCATCTTCTCTGATCTCATTTTTATGAATAAGGAAACAGACCCAGGGAGATTAAATGATTTACTCAAGACAATACAAGTAGTAAGTGACAGAGTGAGGATTCAAGCCTAGATCTTGGACTCCAGAGAATGCTGATTCTCTAGTGTCAGGAATGCTAAAGTTTATCATCAGCTGAGCTTGGGAAAGAGTTTCTTTTTCAAGGAAAAGAGAAGAATCAAAGAAGGGTTAAGACTATTAAAAAAAGGATGGCACAAAGGACTGTCTCTAATCCTTTGTTAAAAATCTAAATCTAAATCTATGATTTTACACTTAAGACTGGGGTTTGTTAGATCACATTTGTTCCCTTTTTTGATCTAGTGTTGGGTCACTAGGTCAGGGGAATATCGTGGACATAATTTACCTAGAATTAGGAGGGATCTCAAATATCATGAAGTGACACTGGCTCTTTGTGGTAACTGCTTCCTTTTCTTAGGGGCTCATTTGATAATATATTTTAGAATTTTTTTCCTAGGAGTCAAAATCAACCTCAGTGGCCTTCTTTGCCAAATAGCCCTTTGGAAAAATGGGGCCTTTTCCAGTTCTGAGGCACCTCTCTAGTTCTCCATGATTTTTCAAAGATCATGGACAATGACCGTTCAGCAACCAAATTTCCTGGTTTCTTCTGGAACATAATTCTATAACATACTAGATATGAGCCTGGCAACTTAAAGGCAACCAGGTGCTTTTCACTATTATGCTATATATGTTTCCAATCTCTAGGAGTCATTTTCATTATGTCCTTTCTTGATCAAAGAGATTTTACTTGTCAGAGAAAACAAGAAGCAAAGCAAGAGTTTAACAATTTTGCTCATTTTATCCTTCTGCTAATACACATCCACCCCCATACCCACAGGTACAAAAGAATGGAGTCAGATTCATTTTCTCAGCATCTCTCCAAGGTCAAGCTACATAACATTTCTTTTTTGTTCTTTCTATTAATTTTTAGTCATTGGACATAGTGTTTTCATTGTTCTGTTTACTGATTCTGCATCAATTATTTTTTTCACGCTTCTCTGAATTCTTCATGTTCATCAGTTTCTTATGGCGTTGTAACATTATATCACAAGTTGTTCATCTTTTTCTCAGTTGATGGGAATCTACTTTGTTCTCATCTCTTCAAGGAAGCTAGGTGGTACATGAGATGAAGAGTTGGGCTTGGAATCAAGAAGAGTTCAAATCCCATTTCAGTAGCTTACTGGCTGCGTGACCCTTGGCAAGTCACTTAATCTTTCTCTGGCTGTTTCCTCATCTGTAAAATGGGGATAATAATAGTACCTACCTCCGAGAGTTGTTGTGAGAATTAAATGGGATAACTGGACAGTGCTTTGAAAACCTTAAAGTGCTAGGCAACTGCTAGATATTATTATTATTATTATTATTATTATTATTTACTAACACAAAAATCCTACTCTGAATGTTTTGGTAAGTATGAGACCTTTCCCCTTGTTTTTTTCTTCCTTGGGAGTACACGCCAAGCAGTGGGATAAATGAAATCATTTTTACTTTTGTTTATTTCCATTGGTTGATCTGAGAAATTAGTTATTTTTGACCATTATCAAATGTAGCTGATGTCATTTGGTGGGACATTTCAGGCAGGATGATGAAAGTGTCAGCCTTAGCACTAGGACATGGGAAATAGAACTAATCATTCAGCCTCACTTTCTTCCTCTATAAAATATTGAACATATTGGACTAAATGATAATTCAGGCTCAGTTTCTCCCTCTCTAAAATGAAAATGTTGGACTAGATAATAAAGTAACAATTATAATGATAATAGCTACCATTTAAATGGCTTACAAAGTGCTTTACACATGGGATTTCATTTGACCTCACAGATGATCCCTAAGTGTCCTTCCTGTACTCACATATTCTGTTCTTAGAATAACTATGTTCTTAGCTGCTCTCCTCTTCTTACCCAATCCTTTCACTTCCCCTATTCTTTTAGTAGGAGGGTGAAGGGGATTAAAAGATTGCTGTGTAGGCAGGGCTGTAAGCAGATGGGGGATAAGAAAGCACGTTCTTTCTTTGCCACAAAAATACTGACAGCACTTTCTTTGCTTCGAAACTACTCAGGACAAAAAAAAAACTGTATCCTGGAAATCACAGCAACATGCAATTAGAGGCCCCCAAGAGAAACCTACAAGTAACCAGAGGTCATATAGACGTTAACATTGCACTACCTCTGACACCCCTTAGAGCAGGACCCTTCGGGCAGTCTGATGATACCTCTTCACTTCTTGAAATAATGTTTCTAAACACATAAAAATACACAGGATTACAATGGAAACCAGAAATTAGTGAAAATAAAGATGAAATTTTTCTATCCATATTCAGAGATCTCTTAAAATCATTCTATGGATACCTTGGTGGGAAGGGGGTGGGTTGTGGACCCCAGTCTAAGGACTCCTGTTTTTGTGGCACTGTGGTACAGTAGAAAAAAAGCAGGACACTCCCACTTGAAGAACAGAATTTGAAGTCACATACTCTGGTTTAGAATCTTCAGTTATTAGCAGTATGATCTTGGGAAATTCACCTAACTTGTAGAGTCATTACTTTCCTCATCTATAGAACGAAGGGGGTGAACTAGAGGATCTCTAAGGATTTCAACTCTAGAGAGATGATCTTAGGTTAACCCAGGGCTTGAACATGAGTGTGGTGTTCATTAGAATGCAAAACCCTAGGGTCTCACAATAATTTTGATCAGTCTAAAACCTAGTATCACCAAAGAAAATGCAATAACTAGTTTAACACATTTATTATATTTCAAGGTATTTTTGTTTTAATGCATTTATTTTTAATGCCTTTCCATTTGGCTCTCCTTGGGACAGTAAGAACGGAAAATACTCTACCACACTAACAATAGGTTTAAATTACTTGTGTCATTACTATATAAACTAGTGGAAGGCTTTACTCACACTTGATAACATCTTGACTTGTAACCCATATATTGTGGAATCAGGCTGATTACATACATAAAATTTGTGTCAGAGTTTATTTTGATTAAGAAACATGAGATATTGGTACATTTTGAGGTGTTTCTCACATTTCTGGCTCATAGCTTCTGTTGTGGGCCAGGCCTTTGGTCACTGGTAGTACAGGTCTGATAAGACACTGGTAAGTCATTCAGTGATTAACAGAAGATTTACTTATTCATAGCAAAGGAAGATATTGGACAAAGATATATAGTGAGAACCCTGATCGTTAATTCATCTGAGGGTAACTCCCTACCTCTCAGTTGCCCGTGGTGGTCTGGTAGCCAAGCATCAGAGAATGGCTGGAATTCGTTGTGGCTTTCTGTATTCAGGAAATCAGCATATATAGTCAAAAGCAATAAGTCCAGTAAGACTTGAGAATGGTGTCAATAATATTTAAGTATAATGAAGTTGTGAACTCACTCCAAGAATGTGCCTAGTTACATTCCAACCCCACCCCTGCAAAAAATCTTTCTTTAATGCTATTATCTTGAGTTACCATTTTGTCATGTTCTTCTCATTGTTAGTTGCCAGCAATTAGTGCTTCAGTTCCATTTAAAAATTTTCACCAATTAGATTTTATAAAGGAATATTTCTGAAAAGATATAGCAAGGACAGATATTAAAACATTCCCCCAACATCTGGGTGCATACTCTCCTTTATAGCAGTCAGTTCCTGGGGAGCATTGGTTCAAATTGAATATGGTTGCTATATATCATTCATCTTACTAATTTCATTTCCAGTGTATGGCTGAGTTCATACCTCTACTCCTTCTGGACTGAATCCCAAAGAATTTGTTTGGTCACTGGGTTAGGTTCTGAGGATTGTTCCTTGTGGCCTTAGTGCTGGACTGGCTGGCTATAAAGCCACAGTATGGACTTTGGCTCCCGGACTTCTGATAGTTCACCAGTCTGACCTTTTGAAGTTCACAAGGTCATAGCTGTTGTCAATACTCCATCTAAAAGGAAGATTGAACAAAAACAGAGAAGGCAAAGAATAGTGACCTTTCTTCATGCACCACATGTTGGCCTTAGACAGGGACCGCTCAAAGCCTCTACTCTTATGGCGTTATCTTTATCACAATAACAGTAATTAGGTAGGCAAGACCCAGAGCAAAGCAAAGAACTTGCTTTTCCTGGTTAGTACCTTTTGAATACAACTCAATTTCAGCTACACAAATAATCAACCATTCATCTCTTTGTCACATGGTTCGTAGATTGGATCTAGTCATAGAATGTCACCCCATGTTCCAAATCAGGGAACAAGGCACTTCTATTACTTGCCATTATGCCTTTCCAGAAGCTGGCTCCCCAACAACTTCCACATAAGGGACTGCTATAGCTGAGTGCCAGCCCCTATTATTTTAACAACAGCAACAACAACAAAATCTGGCAAAACCCATGTAGTAGAGGAGTGTGATAGATACTCTTCCTGCTATAGTTCCTATCCTCCCCAAAATGAAAAGTTACTGTAGGACACAGGGAATAAGGGAAGTTCACATAGGACACTAACATGTTTGGATACCAAATCTCCTTTTTTTAAAATCTTCTTTTAAGCACATAGTTCACAAAATCCAGAGGATAAATATTTATACTAAATATACTTAAATATACTGGTCATAGAAAGCAAATTAGTTCTCAAAGCTCAACTTGTAAAGAATAGATACCTATCAATGAGTGAACTTCTCCCCAAAGATTGATTTATAGTCTTAGTTACTTATGATCATGTGCCAGGTAGGGCTTTTGTTTTCAGGTTTTACTCACTGTAGTTCTTTGGTGGGTAACTCCTCTTGGTAGTTTTGTATAGTTCCCAAAAGGCAGTGTTGGCATTGCTTCTGCAGGAAATCATTTCCAACCCCTCTTAATTCTAATGCCCTACTTCTGCTAATTATTTCCTATTTATTCAGTACAACCACTGGACCCAGATGGTCCTGGAGGAGAAAGTGAGGCTAGTGACCTTGCACAGCCCTCCCTCACTCAAATTAAAGTAAACTACAAGTCATGTCATCATTTCAATGATGTCATGGTCCTCTTAGAGAACGAGGGACAAACACACAACAACAATTCAGTACATAGCTTGTTTGTATATAATTACTTGTTGCCTCTCTCATCTCATTAAATTATTAGCTTCTTGAGAGTTTTTTTTTTCTTTTTGTAGCCCCAGTGCTTAGCACAATGCCTTGCACGTAGTCGTTACTTAATAAAATGTTTGCTGATCAATTGATAAGACAATCTTACATCCATCCATGTTGAAATCTGACATTTTTTATGTACTTGGTCTTTTCTGTGTGGATGGACAGACCAAATTCCTATTAGTGATTACAGAGTTCTTTCTGGAGTCTTTGAAATGTTCTGGGATTTGATGGAATCACCACAATGTCCTCCACAAATAGGAGCATCTGTATGACCTTACCATACACAAGGAATCTATTTTCAAACTGGATTCTTTACTGGATTTACTCTGTTGCAGTGATGCATTCTTATGCCTTGACCACCCATTTTTATTATCAAAGTTGATCAAAAGGGTTATTTCTGTCATATATTTCAGGGAATCCTGAATGATTTTAATGTATGGCTTAGAGGCACCTTGTAAAAAAGTCTATTAAGGCTGCCATTTTGTTCTACTAAAATGCTTTTCATAATAAACAAACAACGAACACAATGGTTGTGGGGGAGAGAGAGAACATATGATGTTTTCTCATATATTAAGCCAAATTTTTTTCCTTTAATGTAATTTTAATGGATGTTCCCTCAACAGGAAAATCTGACCTGGTATGTGTAAACATGATGTAGTAACCCTGCTTTCAAAATTGTTTAAATCTTTAAATAGTTTGGTGTTTATTCTTTTTTATGATCTAAAGTCAGATTTTCTTAATGTATCCATCCTTTCTCTGCTAAAGAGAAGAATAGATCAGTCACATCTTGGTTATTTATATGCAGGAAGAGTTTGCTCCCTTTTAAGACACAACAATTCAATTTGATTTTTCTAGTATATTTCCTTATAAAATTTAGAAAATGAGTTACTTTTCCTGTGTACTATCCCATAAAATCAAAGTAAGATTCATTTCCACTGCTGTATATTTTCTGAAGTACTTTATGATCCCGGGGAAAGGGTTTATAGATAAGCAACCTATCTTTATTATTGTTTTGGTTGTTACTGATGTTGGTTGCCCGTTCCAGAGCCAAATTTCTTGTTCGCCATCAGGTGCTGTGTTCTGTTTGCCAGGTGGGGGACTATTCAGCAGGGACTCTTCATCAGGAGCAAGTTCATTTATTTAGTATTTAATCTCGAAAATCTCTGAGGCAGTGGGAAACAAAGGGGGATTGATCAAACAAACAGATGGAACAGTCAGTTTTTATTGATGTGGTCTGAGTCAGAGAGGAACACGCCAAGGGTTGTTTTAACAAGTTTTCTTTATTGTCATTGCTATAACACGATTTCCCAATTTTTCTCATTTTATGACAAAAATCTGTTAAATTATCCTTCTCTTTATGGATATTCTCTGACTTATATCTGAACCCTATACATGCATGTATATATATGTGTATATATATATATATACACATATATATGTGTATGTATACACATATATGAAACAAACATTATATAATATTAATTATATGGTACTTTAAGATTTTTCAAAGCTCATTTGATCCTCACAACAACCTTAGAAAGTAGGTGCTATTATTATCTTCATTTTGCAGATGAGGACAATGACATAGGTTAAGTGACTTGCCCAGGGTCACACTGCTAATAAGTATCTGAAGCAGGATTGAATCTCTACCCACTATTGTTAGTAGAGCCACCTAGCTTCCTTAGTTATCTCCTCTATACAACAAAAATAACATTTACACTTCCCCAAAAGAGTTTTTGTGAAAATCAAACTTATCAGGTATCCCAAAAGTCTGAGTACAGTTTCAAACTTTGGTAGTTTAAGGAACATTTTAAATTCTTAGTGCATTTTTAAACTATTAAAGCTTAAAATTGCACTAAGACTTTTGGGACATCATGTATATGTCAAATTGAAGTATGCTATGCCTTAAAACAGAGTAAATGTGCTTCTCTGTGTATGACCAACATATATCTGATTTATTTCTCCTTTTAGCAGAGAAAGGATACATACATATACAACTGACTTTAGGTGATTAAAAGGAAGCAGGGGGAGCAGCTAGGTGGCACAATGAGTAGAACTTGGGCACCCGAGTCAGGAGGATCTGAGTTTAAATCCAGCCTCAGACACTTGATACACATACTAGCTGTGTGACCTTGGGCAATGGCCCTGCCTTCCCCCGTCCAAAAAAACAAAACGAAAAGGAAGCAGGAATCAATTGAGAAAACATGTATATAGGTACATACATGTGTGTGTATATTACATGTGTATATACACATATATTACATACACATGGCTGTATACATGGGATGTTTACATATGTGTACATGCACGTACATATATGCAATGTATTGTGTACGCATGTGTAAACATTGTGTATGCATATACACATGTGTATACATAATACATATACATATATGTTATAGATCTGTGATTTTACCAATGTTGGTAATTCTGAGTGTGTAAAATCCCACTGCCAATGTAAATCAATAATGTCTCTGTAATTTATGGTTTCAGTGAGTGCCTGGGGCGGTAAGACATTATGGGACTTGTCTATCATCACACAGCATGTGCCGGAAACAGGACTTGACTGACTCCCAGGTCACTCTTTATCCATTAAGCCATATTATTCATAGATATGAATTCTACCGATCATTTGATATGCTTCTAAAATTTGATTGTGTGACTTTTTAAAAAAACAATTTATGAATAAAGAGTCAAATTTTCTACCTAGGAATAGGCACGAGGTTAATTCTAAATTAAAAGAGGCAGAGACAGAGGCAGAGCTGAGTGAATCAACTGGCTGGGTCCCCACTCGGGTAGCTTGGACTACTCATAGGTTGTGTTTGTCCTTCGTTTTTGAAGAAGACCACCACATCAGGGAAATGATGACATGACTTGCAGTTGACTTTGATTTGAATGAGGGAAGGCTGCGCGAGATCACTTGCCTCACTTTCTCCTTCAGAGTCATCTGGGTCCAGTGGCCAGATATTCACCAGGACTACTGGAGATGGCCCAGGATGTATTGGGAAACCCTGGCCCTTTTAGGCTAAGGGCTTTTCAGGTTCTCACTTTGAGTGAGGTAATGCCCATTCAGTGAATAGGCCTCTTTAAGAAGTGAGTCAAAGGATGGTCCCTTTATTAAAAAAAAATCAAACTGGGAGGGGAAGACCCTCAGGGTTGCTGTTCCAAAGAGAAAGTTACTATTTACATCCACTCTAAGCCAGGAGGGCCCAAAAAAATTAGTCATTAAGTGGTGCTTGGACAGGGACCTATTGTGGTCCAATATATGAGCTCTGGAGTGAAATGTGTTTAAAGTTTGGTCTTTGAGAAAGTAATCTAGCCAGTAAACCCCAAGTTCACTAGGCAGCTTTTGACCATCAAAATTTACCTTCCTTTCAAGAGAAAAGGCAACTGCCTCCGCTTCCACTTCCGCCTCCGCCTCTCCAAATTAAGTCATGCCACCATCTCCCTGATGTCATGGTGCTCTTCCAAAATGAAGGACAAACACAAATTTAAAGAAGACTGGCAAGTTAGAGAGAATTTAATTATAATTGATTGCTAACAGAACAAAGGATGACAGTAAGATGTTCCAGGCTGGGGCGTGGCCACTTGGGTGTGTTTTTTTTTTTCTTACTAATTTGGAGCACCTTACCACATTTCTTCAGTCCGATCAGCAGTTTGTCAGCTCTGCCAGGGCTGAAGACAGACCCGGAGGCTTTTGAAAATTGGACTTTACATTGTTTCTTCCTCAGTAGTAAGCAAAGGTGCAATCATTCTTTACAAATGCACCTGTGTGAGGGAGGAGAGCACTGAACATCTTCAATATACCAGTCAGAAGCAAGCCAGATGAGGAGACACACATAACCCAGTTATTTTGATACTCATGGGTTACACTTGTAGCTTGAGTAGTCACTTTGGCTGTTTCTGTGTGTCTCCCCTCTCCTCTGGGGGAAGGTAACCAGTCTGGCTAGACTGCCTCAACGTATGATTAAGAATTCATTTTAAGATATTAGTAGGGAGACAATTGGGTGTTTCCTGATGTATTGAAGTAATCTGCGGTGTAGTGAAAAGCACTTAATTTGAGGCCCAAGTGTTCAAATCCTGGTTCTGCCGCTCAAATAACTGTGTGATTTTTGCTCAGCCCCTTCACCTCTCTAGGCTGACTTCAGTTCATCATCTATAAAATAAGGGGAGTGGGGAGAGGGGGTTGGAGTTACTTGCATTCTAAAGTTCCTTCTAACATTAAACCTGTGATCCTATGATTCACTAAACTGAAATTGTTAGATGAAGAGTCCTGACTTTGTTCTATGTGATTGCTTGGGTGATGAAATCTGCAGTTTGAGATACCTTTGTAAGAATTGATTGACTGATAGGCAAATGTTTAGGGATAGACAGGGAGATTTTTATATTATCCACAAACCAATGATATTTGAACATATGGAAACAAACGAATTTGCCTAAGGCTCTGATGTAGAGAAAAAAGGAGAAGCTGTTTCTCCCATCCCCAACCAAAAAAAAAAGAATCAGAAGGATATCCAGAAGTGGTTGAAACCTCCCAGGGGGACACAAAACCCAGAAAAATAAAATTAGGCAGGGTGTGAAAGAGTGCATGGTGATTGATATTACTAAAAGCTGAGGAGAGGTTGAAGAGAAATGGTCGAGAGAAATATTCTTCTGTTTGGGGAGGTTTGTTACCTTGTTTGGAGTGGTTTCTATGCAATGGAGGGAATAGGTACAAGCCAGGTTGGAAGGGACTCTAACTACTAAATGAATGGGCATTGGGTTTAGAGGTCGAATAATCAAAGTAATACACTAATTTTTCACTACCTGAAGCTGACCTAGAGCATGAGTAAAGTAGAATTTGGCAGCCTGAGCCATCATTCAGTTTGACATTCAACACATGCCAGACAGAACCAACCAGGAATATGGCAGGCCAACATTCTATGTGCCATTTCCAGAACAGTTGGAAAAGCTTTCCTGGCATCTCCTTCACATCTGGTTGATCTAAAAGCACTTACTGAGGCCAAGTTCCACTGGTCTTTCCAAAATAAATGCTGCAGAGTTGAATGTCCTATGCAGAGACTTAGTCACTATTCCCAGTAAGGGGAAAACCCTGCACACTCATAAAATAAATTCAGTGTGAAGGAATTCAGGGCAGGCAGGATTATGAAAACAAGAAAGGGTATGTTTGGCAGTCAACCTTGCCATCTTCTTTGTCACCATCCCTTTCCTCATCCTCTGCGTGACCTACCCAACCTTCTAGAAGTACTATCTTGTACTTGCTCTGACACCACTGATCCCTTGTGAAATATTAATTAATAACGTCTTAGGGATATTTGCATCTTAGTAAGAGACTCCCGAAGGGCATCTAGGTGGCACAATGGATAGAATGCAGGGCCTGGAGTCAGGAAGACTCATCTTTCTGAGTTCAAATCTGGCCTCAGACACTTACTATCTGTGCAATCCTGGGTGAATCACTTAACCCTATTTGCCTCAGTTTCCTCATCTGTAAAATGAATTGGAGAGGGAAATGGCAAACAACTCTGGTGACTTGCCAAGAAAGCCCTGTACTATAGTTGTGAATTAAAGCACACTACTGTAGTCCCATTCTAGTCATAACCCACACCATACTGCAAAATATTTTCCTTGTGTGCTAAATCTTGTCTGTCCATGAAGGGAAAGACCTGACTATGCACTAGCAGTGATACAGCTAATTTCTCTTACTGTTTGCAAAAGTACACCAGAGACATGCCTTAAATTGCTTTTCCTTTCCTTCACATCCAGATTAGGAAAAGAATAGGACTGATTGCTAATATTAAGTGGCATTTCTTTGCTATTATGCCTTATTTGCATGAGTTAAACATAGCCCACACACTTATAAGTAATTATTGATTTAATTCACTTGAGTTCATTCCTATTTTGATAATGGGATTTTAAATTAAGATTTTCCACAGTTTTATCAATATGCTATCCTGAAAAACACAAGAAGAAACTATTACAGAGGAAATGAAATACATAGATGCCAAATGAAGAACATTTTATGCTTTCCAACATGTTGCTGTGCTTTAGTAACAAATTAATCTAAGTATTGACTGTCCTTAACTCTAGATGAGAGTCACGGTCATAGAGAGACAGAGAGCACAGCCTGAAAAATTAAAGTTGAGGATCATCCAAAGAGTCACGGAATAATTCGTAGTTGAGATGAGCAGGCTGCAACTTCTCACAAACATGGAGGTTTGTCTATGACAAGCTGTGACGAGCTATGTTGGCAAAGTTATGTGAAGGAGGTCATCAAAGAGAACTATGATTGAAAAGGAAATGGTCTGCTTACCTAAAATGAGAAAATATTTGTAAAGCACTTTGCAAACCTTAAAGAAGCACATAAATGCTAATTAGCATTATTAGTATTAGTAGGAGAAGGAAGAGGAAGAGGAGAAGCAGCAGCAGTAGCAGCAGCAGCAGCAGCAGCAGCAGCAGCAGTAGCCAGTAGTAGCAGTAGTAGTAGTAGCAGCAGCAATTATTAGTAGTAGAGTAGTAATTTATGGACATCCTTACCAGTCCATTGGTATTCTTTTAGTGTCAAAAGAGCATGAAGATGGTTATCCCCACTCTATTGTGGAGCTTCTAAAGCAAGTTTATAAGAGGACGTGGGCAAGAGTTGCATAATACAGGCAGCCAATAAAAATCTGTTAAGCACCCTTTATGTGTCAAGCACTGTGCTAAGTATTGGGGAGGTAGAGAAAGGTGTGTAAGAAGACTGGCAGGGTGGGATCAGGTTATGAAGGTCTTTGAGCCAAACTTGGGATTCTATATTTGATCCTGAATGTTATTGGGAGCCACTGGAGTTTATGTGTTGGGAGGTGACATGTTCAGACCTTGGCTTTAGGAAGATCACTTTGATAGCTGAGTGGAAGATGGACTGGAGTGGGAGGAGGCTTAAGGTAGGGAGACTCACCAATGGGTTTTTGCAATGGTCCAGGTATGAAATAATGAGAGCCTGCACCAGGTGGTAGCAGTGTCAGAGGATGTGAGAGATGTTATGAAGGTAAAAATGAGAGGCATTGGCAACAGATTGAATTTGGGAAGTGAGAGAAGGTGAGAAAATGAGGATGACACCTAGGTTGTAAGCCTGAGTAACTGGAAGGCTCAACATTAAGAGATGTAAGGAGAGGGTGGTGATCTATATCATTGGAGGGAATTTCCATGTCATTGAGATCACTAACCCTTTGGACAACTGGAGTATTTAAATCCCTAATTCTTATGATTTCTTAAAAAAATAAGGACAGAAAAAGTGAAACAGGAAGAAAAATCTCAAGAAAATTAATGGAAAGGATACCTGAAACAGAAATTCTCTGATTTTACACAAATAGGGCCATTCACAAATAGGGCCATTTACAAAAGTTGGGGGCAGCTAGCTGTGTAGAGTGCTGTGCTTGGAGTCAGGAAGACTCATTTTCCTGATTTAAAATATGACCCCAGACACTTACTGATTTTGTGACCTTGGATAAGTCATTTAACCCTGTTTGCCTCACTTTCCTCATCTGTAAAAAAAAGAGCTGGAAAAGAAAATGACTCCAGTATTTTTGCCAAGAAAACCCCAAATGGAGTCAAGAAGAGTCAGACAGAACTGAAGAATGACCGAACAACAAAATGAAAGTGTGCTGCTCTAGGACAGAGTTCTCCAAACTTGACTAATTCCCCACTTAATATGCATCTTATCTTTTTTGGGAGGGCTGTTTTATGCTTATGCATTTGATGGAGCTGCAGAGATTACAAGGAAATAGATTTTGCTAGCAAGATATGTAATTATTCTACACGTAGTCTTTGGTTTGTGACTCACCACTTCTTTAATGGAAAAGATAAAACAATGTCAATAAAAATCACATCAAGGAATAGACTTTGAAGGTAAAATCCTTGTCATTTTTCATCTCATTTTATTACATTTGGAACCCCTTCACGTGAGAGTTCTATTGTGATGTCTGAACTGGAAGCAAACTCAATACTCACATTTTTAGAGAGGAATTAGAACTCATTAATAATGATGATGATAATGATGATGATGATGACAATGGACATTAAGATGGAGATTTTAAATTTGCAAGTTGCTTTATGTAACATTATCAATTTCAGCCTAACAATAGTCCGATGAACGTGGTGCTTTGGATATTATTCCCTTTTTACAGCTCAAACTCTGGCTCCAAAAGGCTAATTGACTTGCTCACAGTCACAGTAATAGGTATCAGAGTTAGGATATCCTTGTGTAATGGCAAGCAAAGTGGGACTTTTTGCTGTTTTTTCTTTTGGAGTGCTTCTCAGCACTAAGGCAATCAAGTGCCTTTGATTGAACCTTGCCTTTAATTGAATCAAGAGTCTTTGATGAACTGCTAAAGTCATAAGAAAGCCCAAGTAACATGAGTTTGAGCCACATGGTTGTGACGCCCTCTGTGGGCTGACTCTGAAATTAGCATTTTGCTTTGGGGGCTCCCTCATTGGTAGAGTGTTTGTGTGATTTGGCCAGATGTGACTGTGGGTAGCCATTATGGAGCCCTCCAGCTTTGAACACCCAGATGTTAGTGCTTCTCTCTCTGGTAACCATGTATGTATTGCTATGGACAGACAGTTAGAAGCCCTGTCTGCTGATTTGTGTTTTTTGCTCTGTTTACATAATTTCTGCTTGTAACTTCTGTTTGTGTTTTCTCTGAAGTTCAGGGGGCTGACTTTTTCCCCTTAACTAAGTGAATTATATATTTAAGTTTAATTAAAGTGAGATTGTAAACCCCTTAAAGTTGCTTTCCTTAGAAAAGCAGATCAAAAGTCCTGTGTGCTGGTGTTATTGGCCTTACAACTCGACAGCAGCTGCAAACAGCATTGTTATTACACCTTGCAATGGCAGACACATGTGAGTGTTTTTAGAGAGGAGTATAGTATTAATATATTGCTTCACTTTAAAAAATGTCACCTATTGTGGGTAGTCTGACTGGCTTATGATACTAGATATTTTAATGAAGGATAATAATAGATATTTTAGTGTAATCAGGAGACTGGCCAGTGAAGGCTCAGTCCTTAGAGAATGCTCTGTATCATGTGTAGCTTTAACAAGTTTTATTTACTGTCATTACTATAACACAAATTTCCAATTTTTGTCATTTCGTGACAAAGGTCTGATAAATTATCTTGTTCTTTTTAGCTATTCTTAGTTTTATATCTGAACCACATAGACATATATAAGAAAAACACACACATATAATAATTGTTAGTAATTTTATAGTGCTTTGCAATTTTCAAAACTCTTTCCATATATTTTATTTGATCCTCACAACAACCCTAGGAAGTATGTGCTATTATTTTCTTCATGTTGCAGATGACGACAATGAGGCCGACGGAGATTGTGATTTACCCAGGCTCAAACAGCTAATAAGTGTCTGAAGCATAATTTAAAGTCAGATCTTCCCGACTCCAACCTGCAATGCTATCTCCGAACATGTTCTAAAGATTGAGTCCTTATTGGCTAGTCCTGCATTACACAATGTAAGGAAATTATGTTCTGCTCTCTGTGAACCCAGGAAGGAAATCAGCCATAGCTAATGAGAGATGCAGCAAGGAGGAGAGCATCCCACTCCTATTTTCTCCAATGATACCTCTGACTACTACCTATTTTTCAAGAATGGAAAACCTCAGATCACATCCCAGGGAAGGGGAGAAAGAAATAAAGTCCTCTAAGCATTTTGAGTAAAAATTGTCAAAGAGGGTGGCAGATTGACATATTACCTTTGGCTAAGGCACAAACTTGCTATATCTTTGAAAGATCAGAACTGCTATTTCTAGGCTTTTACTCTCATTGTTTCTGTTGCCATCAATTCCAAATACATTTCCTCTGGCTCTGCACCCTTAAAGTATGGATTGAATTCTCTCTAAACCTTCCCTAAGAGCGAGAATTGTAGGTGTAGAGAGGTGTGTATATGCTTGTGTATGTGTACCTATATGTGTCTTCATGTATGGAGATGTACGTATGTATGTATTTATGGATCTATATGTATATACCTGTATATGTACATACACCCACATATGCGCATACATTCACCTCTCTCTCCCTCCCTCTCTCCTCTCTGTCTCTTTTTGTTCCTCTCCCTCTCCCTCCTTTTCTCTCTCCTTTTCTTCCTTCCCATCCCCTCCCCTTCCTTTCCCCCTGCCTTACTCCCCTCCACCTCTCTCTCCACCCTCCCCCACCCCCCAGCCCACCAGCTAGGTGGAGCAGTGGATAGCTTACAGTCATGGAGACCAAAATTCAAATTTGACCTCAGACATTTACTAGCGGTGTGACCCCGGCCAAATAAATCACTTAACCTGCCTTTGCCTCAGTTCCTTTGTATGTAAAATAGGGATAATTAAACCAAATAAGATAATTATGGAGCACTTAGCACAGTGCCTGGTTGTGAACAATTAGTTACTATTATTCCTATTATTACTATATATCTTATTTAATATATTTTATTATATATAACACATATGACAAGCATCTGCTTGGATCCCTGACATCCCTCTGTGCTCTGGTAGCATAAATCTATCAGCTAAAAAACTGAGAGGCCAAGGCAATAGAAACTCCATTTTTCAGTATCTGTCAACTTAATGTAATGGACGGCTTGCTCTAAGTACTGTACTCAGCCAGTCCACTTCTGGCTGTATGACTCAAATGAAGAAAACTCATACGTTTTTATAGGAAACTTGCAATTTAGGGTTTGATGTGTGTTTTTTCCTGATTGCATACTTGTACCTGGCCAAACCACATCTAATTTCATTTTCTCAGTTTATAGCATTTTTTAGAAGTGGGATACAAGAATCATATCCTGATGTTTCATTTCATAAACAAAGTGGGCTAACATAAAGCCAAGTCCATAGCACTCTGCTATACCCAGATTTGATAAAGTCTTTACTTCACTAAGCTTTCTCTGGAGATACTTACACAAATCTGTAGCATTTGAGTAACCACCAGAACAAAGATAAATCCCTGGCTCTGGGACCTCTTTTACTTCTTTGGGTGCCACTACATTTCAGAGTGAATTTTTCTTCCATTATTGACATGGAAGGAAAAATAAAAGGATGTCCTTGAAGAGAAATTCAGAATTTGTCTCTCTTAACAGAGGTCCCCTTGAGATGCCAGAGATTTCTTAGAATTTATTTATATGGGAAGGTAGAAGGGTCTAGAAAACAACCCTTTAATTTGGAAAGGACATTGATTCTGCTTCACAACGGTGCCTTAACCTGCTACTTTCTCTGAGCAGCTGAGATCACCTAGATTGCTGGGAGAAATCATAGCCTGTCCTCACTCTGCAAGCAGAAATCCACACAGTGCCTGAATGCACCAAGACATTTGGCTGCTTCAGATGTCTGTTTCCACAATTGCATTCTCAAGTGTTTGCTTTTGTACTTCAAAAGCAGGCTTCTCTAGTGCCTGAGCTCCACTTACCTCCTAGGAATCAGTAGCAGATAGCAGCAGGGAATGAGCTCCACTCTAGACAGGTACTTGGGATGTGAGGTTGGGCCAGGTATAACAGGGTGCATAAATTTTTAACCTCCCCTTGTGTCCATTAAGAACAAGGTCTATTTTGATAAATCACCATGGCTGAACTTTGAATCTTCCCTATTGTTGAAAAGGCTAATTGTAGCAGCAAGCACCCTAGCATGCCCAGGACGGCCTGCTATCCCAGGTTCTTAAATCTGTTTTTAAAGGAAAGCAATTTTAAAGGGGTCAACAGTCTTCTTTAATTACATTCACTAGTTCAAGGGGAAAGTCAGCACCCTGAACAACAGAGAAAATACAAGCAGAGAAAATACAAAGAAAATACAGGCAGAGAAATTAGCATAAAACCAACAGCCAGGGCTCTAACTGTCTGATCAAAGCAATGTTGCTATGCACTTTACAGACATCATTGGATTGAGAGAGCCATTACATCTGAGCAGTCCGGGGTGGGGGTGGGGGGGGTCTGAACATATGGCTACTCAGAGTCTTGACCAGAAAATCAAAAGATCCTTCTTGTAAGTGAACCCCAAAGCAAAATACCAACTCAGTGTCAGAAGGCATCACAACTGTCATGACTCAGTGCCTAATTAACTTAGTACCAAAATGTGTGAAAGCTTTCCTACAAGCAAACCTCCCCTAATGTTGCAACAATTTGGCTAGCAGGTGCTGTTGAGGTATAAGACCCAACAAGACCAGCAACAAGAACTGCCAATACAGGTTCTTTGATCTGCTTTACTAAGGAAAGTAACTTTAAGGGGTTAACAATCTTACTTTAATCCAACATACAAATATCATTCACTTAGTTCAGGAGGAAAAGCCAGCAACCTGTCCTTCAGAGCAAATACCAACAAATTACAAACATACACAATATAAACAGACCAAATAGCAAGTCATAGTTACTAGGAAAGCATCAACATCTGGGTTCACAAGTCGGGGGCTCTTAAAATGGCTGCCCAGAGTCCCACACCACTCTTTCAGTGACTGAGAAGACACCAACCTCTTGAGTTTATATATTCTGTTCAGGGTCAAAGGGAGTCACAACATGGGACTCACTCATGTGACCTAAAAGCATCACAAACATGCTTCTTAAAGCCACATGGCCTAGGCTTTCCCTTGAGGCAAGGAAATCATCAAAGGTTCATGATTTAATCAAAGAAACAAAGGCCAGACTCTTCAAGGGCAGTTGAACAAATAAGTGCTAAAAGAAAAAACAGGAAAAGAAAGTCCCACCTTAATTACCAATACACCTAAGCCAGTTCCTACCCGATGGGCTCTGTGACTCAGGATGTATCACTACTATGATCTGGTCCAGAGCTCAAAGCTGCTCACATACGCCTATTAATGAATGGGGAAAATCTTCCTATTATGTTAACATTATACTAATGAATGCCCCTAAAGAATTTTCTAAGAAATTATTGATGTCTTTTGCTTTTGCATCATCTTCATGTCTTCTCTCCCTGACAGAGGGAAGCGTCCCTAGAGAGGCATCTGGGTGTCAGAGAGGATAGAGTGCTAGGCTTGGGTTCAAGAAGACCTAAATTCAAATTTTATCTCAAACTGTTACTATATGTATAATCCTGGGCAAGTTATTTGACCTTTCTAGGCTTCAGTTTTCTTATCTGTAAAATGAGGATAATAGCCCTTGCCTCACAAGCTCAAATGAAATCGTATATGTGATACATATACACATACAATATCTATACATACACATTATACATACATGCTATGTTTGTTGTTGTTCAGTCATTTCAGTCATGTCCAACTCTTTGTGACTCTATTTTACAGATGAGAAAATTGAAATTAAGTGACTTGCCCAAGGTCACCCAAGTACTAGGCAATCTATTGATAATATTCTTGAAATGGAGTCATATCTGACTCTTCGTGACTGCATTTGGGGTTTTCTTGGCAAAGATACTGGAGTGGTTTGCCATTTCCCTCTCCAGCTCATTTTAAAGATGAGGAAGCTGAGGCAAACAGGGCTAAGCGACTTGCTCAGGGACTCACAGCTAGTATCTGAGGCCAGATTTGAACTCATATCTTCCTGACTACAGGCCCAGCACTCTCTCCACTACACCACCTAGCTGCCTTAGAAAATAGCAATTGAATGGAATGTCATTTTAAAAAGATCTATACTTTGCTTCTTTCAAAATGGACTTGAGGTGAGTAGTGAGATCCAGTCTGGTACAAAATAAGGTATTTAGGGATAAAACAAAACAGTGTCCATCCAAAAGAGGAAGGCTTGGCTCCTAGACAGCAAAGATGAGTAGGACACAATGCTCCAGCAATGAACTTGGCTGAAAGTTTTCCTGCAGATAAGGCAAAATGGACAACATTCTAGATTATACAGTTTTCATTTTCTGACTGCAAAAAGTACAGAAATTCATCCGCAGATGCACAATCTTTCTCTGAATTTTACTTGAACAGGAATTTAGCGCATAGGTCCTTGTTAGAAGATGTTGAATAACACAGCAGATAATGTGTCCAACCATTTTTTGAAAGACACAGGGACACTGCTCAATGAGGCAGTTGTATCAACTTCCCAACCCTCTTATAAAAGCTGACATGACATTAGATCATAACTCAGCAAAGGCATTCCTGTGAGCCTGAAATAATGCTGTCTAGATCTTTAGCTTTTTGAGACTCTAACTTAACTCAGAGATGAAATTGAGAGGAGTTAGATGAATGGATAGCTAACACATCCATTAGCTGGTTTCTTTCAAATATCATATGTCTTCAGTTTTGCACAGGTGCTGGAGCACATTCAATTCACAAATGCCTGAAGTGCCCAAATTTTCTCTCTTACTTTAAATTATTTTATTAAGAAGAGAGCCATAAACCTCTCCATAAAGGAGAGAGACTGTGACATGTGGATCCAGAAGCCCACTTACCACCATCTTTATGCCCCTCCACCAGCAAGCTCTCCTACAGACCTGTGGTAGAGCCTTCTGAGGTCATGTTGGTCTGATCAGCCACAGCTGGATATACTTGTGGCCAGAGTGGCCTTTGTTTTCTTTGAGTGACTCAGTTTATCTCATTAAGCCTTGCTGGGTGCTGGGTCTGCTGTTTCTCTTCCAGGGCAGGAAGCCCAGAGACCCATGCCTGGGAGCAGAGAACTTCCTGTGTGATGATTCATGGGGCTGGCTGAGGGGAGGTGTTGACTCCAGAGCCATGCCCTATTGGGTGTTAACCTACGGGAAGGGGCCAACTCAAGAACCAATCGGCCCTGGTCATTCAGGCAGCGCTTGATGATGTCAAAAACTCTATAAGAGGGGAGAAGACGGCTTGAAGATCCCTTTTTCCTTTTTCCTGTTGGTGTGGCAGCCGTGGTGAGCTTGACTCTGGGCCAGCCTGAGCTCTTGGGCTGAACCTAGATGTTGGTAACTATGAATTGTATTGGGTCTGTCTGTTGATATTTGTAATTTGTTTGTATTTTGTTCTGAAGTTCGAAGTGTTGGTTGTTTTTCACCTGAACTAAATGAATGTCCTAAAGTTCAGGGTGCTGGCTGTTTCTTCCCCTGAACTAACTGAATGTAGTCTGTATTTGGTCTGTCTGTTGATGCTTGTCTGTATGTTCCACTGAACTAACTGAATGCTGGATTAAAGAAAGCTGGTCAACCCCTTCACCGTGCTTTCCTTGTTTAAGCAGATAAAAAGAACCTGTGCTTTCCCGGCATGCCAGCAGCCTCCTGGGTGCTGGCTGTGGGTGGATCTTACACCCCCACAGAAGCTGCTAGCCGGATTGTTAAAACAATACTGTACATTGGCCCTGACGTTGTGATGTCATTTTGGTCCTCTGAGCACAAATGACAAAAACAATGATTCCAGAAGTTATCTCATTGGCATCCTCAGTGATTTTATGTTTCCGTATTAGGTCTTTTTAACATCCATTCTGGCCTTCAGAAGAAGAATAGGCTTTTGTGTGAGATGCAGTATGGTGTAACAGATAGAACATCAGGCTTTGGGTTAGGAAGACCTGTGTACAAACTCTGCCTCAGATACTTTCAAGGTTTCCAAACCTAGGAAATCCATCTAATCCTCTCTGGGCCTCATTTTCCTCATCTTTAAAATAAATAACAAATGGGGCTGGACTCATTGATCTCTGTGGTCTCTTTTGAATCTAAATATATGATTTTATGATCTTCTGACCCTTCCTCTGTTCCTTAAAAATAAAGGTTTTGGGAGTGTAGCTGGGAGGGTAAACTGCTTTCATAAAATAAAGTTTCAGATTAGTACTTTGCATGATATGTCTTGTGGGGAATCCTTGTCTTTGCCTTAGTTACCTCCTATCCATTTAAGTTACTGAATGGTGGATAAGGCCCTTCCCTAGAGGGGTAGGAATGGGTGTTGTTTCTAGACTATAGTACTTGGCGCACCTAACACACTTAAATATAGGTAGGAATAGGGGTTGTTTTCTAGACTGTAGTACTTGGCACACCTAACACTTAAATATGGGATTTGGTACTAGAAAGGAGAAGTTGACATTCACTTAAGGAAATTTAAAAATGGAACTTTTTTTGTCCTTAGACAGAAGGTTGTCTCATTTCAACGTGAGTGAGACCAGCAGGGGTAACTAAATATAAAACCAATACTTTTATTTTTAAGAGTGAACTTGGGATATGTTCAAGCTGTCACTCTATTGAATGAATGACCTCAGGTGCTCAAATTAAATGTCACAGTTGCAATGGGCTGCTAATTCACTGCTTTAAGTGTGGGATGTGGGGGTACATGGAGTGGGGTAGTGTTGAGGATTATAAGGTTACAGATATTGAGAAGGAAGAGACCTCAGAGGCTACTGAGTCCAATCCATTTTTTAAAATAGATTAGGAAAGTTAGACTCAGGTAATCATTTTACTTCAACCTAGTCAGTTTACTATTCCTCACTCCACAGAGGTTGTTCAAAATATTTTCATTTGTCCTCAAGCTCTTTCACAGCATCATTCCTCCTACCCTCTCTGTAAAGGAAGTATAACTTGGAATTATACTTCACCAAAAAATTGAGGTCATTCGAACAGTGCTCCCTTTCTCCCCTCCTCCTCATCTCATATGACTCAGACTTCTCATATGATATCATCTCCATCACTCCTATATCACAAGAAGAAATAACCAATTTCCTGGCCAAGGTCAATCTCTTTACATTCATTCTTAATGCTGCCTGTCTTTTGTAGCAGATTACACCCTCTGTCATTCCCATTATTTCTCTTATCTTCAGTCTCCTTTCCTGTTGCCTCTAAATACACCCATGTCTACCCCATCCTTAAAAGAACCCCTCATTTCATCCAACCATCCATGTGAGGTATTGTTCTACAATTCTCCTCCCCTTATTAGCTAAACTCCATGAGAAAGCTGTCTATGCCAAGTGCTTCCACTTTATTTATCTTTCACTCACTTCTACACCTCCTAAAATCTGGCTTCCAACCTCATCATTCAACTACAGAGGCAGTAGCCAATTGGTTCAATGAACTGGACTTGGAGTCAGAAGTGCAGGGGGAGGAGACAGTGTAAGAAAGTATTTATCAAGAGCCTACTCTGTGGCTAGTGCTAAAACAGGGATAATAATAGTATCCCCCTCAATTGTTGTATCAACTGAGATAATAATTATAAAGCACTTAGCACAGCACCCGGCTCATGATAAGTGCTATAAAGATTGCTGTTATCATCATCATCATCATCATCAATTACACATATGTATTACATACATCATATATTGTACTTGAAAATTATTTAAGACCTTAAACTTGTTTTTATAGGCTAGATCTATCAATATATTTCATATTAAACATTATTATATTTTATTATCATAATGAACATAGTTTTAATTTCATAGACTCCCCCAAAAGGGCCTTGGGGATCCCAGGAATCTGAACACCATACTTTGGCAACTGCTGCACTACTATGTTGCCTCTGATTTAAATAATTGGAGAAAAAATAAGACAAATTTAAATTAAAATTTTTTTCAGTTTTTGAATTTATTTAGTATTTATTTTTTCCTCAATTACACATAAATTTTTAACAATTTTTAACATTTGTTTTTTTTCCAAACCTTACATTTATTTCAAGAAGAAATCTCCTGAGTCATCCAGGGGCACTTGGGCCAGGGTTGGTGGTCACAGAAAGATACTGGGCGGAAAGAGTTTGGGTCATGTCCCAGAACTTGTAGAGTGCTGCTTTTCATCACTTTCACTTCTCTCACATCTGCCTTTTTTGCCTCTATGGTTTATTTCCCAGTTGCATGCAAAAACAACTTTTTTTGAGCATCTGCTTTTAGAACTTTGAATTCCAAATTCTTTCCCATGTTTCTTCCCCACCCACCCTCCCTAAGAAGGCAAGCAATTCAACATAGGCCACTCATGTATCATTATTCAAAACACTTCCACAATAATCATGTTGTGAAAGACTAACTATATTTCCCTCCATCCTATCCTGTCCTCCTGTATTCAATTTTCCCCCTTGACCCTATCCCTTTTCAAAAGTGTTTGCTTTTTATTACATCCTCCCCCTATCTGCCCTACCTTCTATTGTCCCCCCTTTTTATCCCTTTCCCCCTACTTTTCTGTGGGGTAAGATACACAATTGAGTGTGTATGTCATTCCCTCCTCAAGTCAAATCGGATGAGAGCAAGATTCACTCATTCCCCCTCACCAGCCCCATCTTCCCTTCCAACAGAACTACTTTTTCTTGCCACTTTTATGTGAGATAATTTACCCCATTCTATCTCTTTCCTTTTCCCTCTCTCAATAGGTTCCTCTCTCATCCCTTAATTTTATTTTTTTTAGATATCATCCCTTCATATTCAATTCACTCTGTGCCCTCTGTCTATATATATGTATATTCCCTTCAACTACCCTAATACTGAGAAAGGTCTCATGGATTATAAACATCATCTTTCCATGTAGGAATGTAAACAAAACAGTTCAACTTTAGTAAGTCCCTTATGATTAATCTTTCTTGTTTATCTTTTCATGCTTCTCTTGATTCTAGTGTTTGAAAGTCAAATTTTCTATTCAGCTCTGGTCTTTTCACTGAGAAAGTTTGAAAGTCCTCTATTTTATTGAAAATCCATATTTTGCCTTAGAGCATTACACTCAGTTTTGCTGGGTAGGTGATTCTTGGTTTTAATTCTAGCTCCTTTGACCTCTGGAATATCATATTCCAAGCCCTTCAATCCCTTAATGTAGAAGCTGCTAGATCTTGTGTTATCCTGATTGTGTTTCCACAACACTAAAATTGTTCCTTTCTGGCTTCTTGAAGTATTTTCTCCTTGATGGGGGAGCTTTGGAATTTGGTGACAATATTCCTAGGAGTTTTCTTTTTGGGATCTCCTTCAAGAAGCAATTGGCGGATTCTTTCAATTTCTGTCTTACCCTCTGGTTCTAGAATATCAGGACAATTTTCCTTGATAATTTCTGGAAAGATGATGTCTAGATTCTTTTTTGATCATGGCTTTCAGGTAGTCTAATAATTTTTAAATTCTCTCTCCTGGATCTATTTTCCAGGTCAGTGGTTTTTCCAATGAGATATTTCACATTGTCTTCCATTTTTTCATTTCTTTGGCTCTGTTTTATAATTTCTTGGTTTTTCATAAAGTCACTTACTTCCACTTGCTCCAATCTAATTTTCTTCCATGGTCTTTTGACCTCCTTTTCCATTTGGCTAATTCTGTCTTTCAAGGCATTGTTCTTCTCATTGACTTTTTGGAGCTCTTTTGCCATTTGGGTTAATCTATTTTTAAGGTGTTGTTTTCTTCAGTATTTTGGGGTCTCCTTTAGTAAGTCATTGACTTGTTTTTCATGATTTTCTTGCATCACTCTCATTTCTCTTCCCAGTTTCCCTTGACTTCTCTTACTTGCTTTTCCAAATGCTTTCTGAGCTCTTCCATGGCCTGAGACCAATTCATATTTTTCTTGGAGGCTTTTGATGTAGGCTCGTTGACTTTGTTGACTTCTTCTGGCTGTGTGTTTTGATCTTCTTTGTCATCAAAAAAGATTCTATAGTTTGAGTCTGATTCTGAGTTCTTTTTCGCTGCCTGTTCATGTTCCCAGCCAACTGCTTGACCCTTGAGCTTTTCTTCAGGCATGGCTTCTTGCAGAGTAGAGAATACTTTGTTCCAAGCTTTAGGGCTGTGCTGCTGTTTTTAGAGCTACTTCTACTCCAGCATCGCCACAAGTTCTGCCACACCTGAGCTCTCCCTTCCCCATGAACCACCAACCAGGACTTCGGCCCAGATCCAAGCAGGGCAAAGCAAAAGAACCTGCCTCTGTGCCAGCAAAGCACTCCCTGCCCTCTTGCTCTGATCCACAGCTTGATTGGTCCCACTGCATGGGCCTGGGGTTGGAAGCCCCCTCAGCTGGAGCTCTGGAAGCAGCAGCAGGAATGTCCCACTGCTGCTGTCACCCCTGGGGCTGGGACTGGACTGTGCACTTCTGTCTCCCAGTTCCAGCAGTTTTCCCACTAACCTGCTCTGTGGTCTTTGGAGTTTGTGGGTCGAGAAATGTGGCAACTGCCACAGCTCAGTGATTCGTGGCCCTACAGCCTGCTCCCCTGATTCCTGGCCTGGTTGGTCCTGGTACAGCCCATGCTTGGCTGCACTCCACTCCCAGCACTGTTTGATAGACCTTTCCCAGCCACCATCCAGGCTGTCCTGGCCTGCAGACCTTCTTCCCTCTGCTATTTCATGGTTCCACAGCTCTAGAATTTGTTCACAGCCATTTTTTAAAGGCTTTTGGAGGGAACTGGGGGAGAGCTTAAGGGAGTCCCTGGTTTCTAGCTCCACCCCCAAATTTAAATTAAATTGAACTTGATGTTTGGGATGATTTGGTAGTCTGCAAGCCTATTGATGACAATGCCACATCAAGAGAAATTTAAATTTAATTGTTGAAAATTCCAAATGAGGAATACTATTTTCGAGTCATTTCAATTTTTAAAAGGTTGCATTTTGGGGAAAACTACCTTAATATATTGTGTTTATGAAAATGAATGACACAGAAATATAATAAATCTAATTTTACTTTATTTCACATAAAGTTTAACTTTGACTTCATGCACTTCCCATTTCAATCCAGTAAGAAGGGAGGTCAAAGAACACAGAAAACCAAGAAAAAAGTCATAGATTTGGAGATCAGTGGGGTCAGACTGCAATGGTTTGAGAAGTGAATGGTTTTTGAGCATGTTAACATGGTGATTGTCCAGGATTTTAGCAGTGAAAAGGAAAATAGAGGAGAATAGCCTGAAAAGATGAGAATGTTAAGTTAATTTGGGTGGGGGAGGGGGCAAGATTTTAACATGCTCATTAGCAAGGGAGAAGTCAATAGTTAAGGGAAGAATGAAGATGAGATAGAGGAAGTAAATGATTGAGGGATCAAATTCTTGAAGGAATGGGAAGTGAGAGAATCACAAAAAGAAGGGTCACTCTTAACAAAGAAAAGGGCCACATCAATCTCTGATGGTGGAGTAAACAATCACAACTCTCAAGAGACCTTTCCTGCTCTCTCTGATTTTAGCTGTGGTGTTTTGAAGTTTAGATAAAAGCTTGAAAACAGCAATGAAAGAATAGAATCTGTATCTAGGACATATAATTTGTCTGGAAAAAGGGCTCTCAGGATGGTGGACTTTCCTGCTACATCTTTAAAATATTGAGTGGGATGTAGCCCCATACCAGTATATGTCATCCAAATATCCCTGGGTTATATTCCTTCTCCATTCCTGAAACTCACATTCCTGAAAGAAATGGAGTTCCCTAGGGATCCAGGACCAAAACATAAAACTAACTCCTTGTTTTCAGAAGGAAGGAAATGTAATCTACAATAACGAGCATTAGAATTGGAGTTGGAAAGCTTAGGGTCAAGTTCCAGTTGTCCCACTTACTAGCTTTGGGGCTTCAGACAAATTATTTCATTTCTCTTTACCTCAACATCCCCACCAGGCAAATAAGTGTTGAATGGGATAATCTATAGCTTCTTGAAACTCTGATCTTGGCTTTTACATCCAAGGTAGAACTCACAGGAAGACACACTGCTTAGATAAGAGACAGGGAAGGCATTTAATTCCCTGGTACCAGTCTGGCAAGTGGAACTTTACCTAGTCCAGGACATAGTCTCAATTGATCATTCCTGAGCTATTGTTATGGTAAGAAAAGTTAATATTTATTTAGCACTTTAAAAAGCATATTATTTCATTTAATACAATAACTCTGGGAGGAAAGTGCTGTTATCATCACCATTTTTAGGTGGAGAAACTAAGGTTGAGGGCGATTCAATGTTTTGTCAAAGTTCATATAGCTAGTAAAGGTATGAGTCAGGATTTGAACTCAGGTCTTCCTTGATTCAAATCCAGCACTCTATATAGTAGTACAGAGGTGTCAAAGTTGCTGCTATTTGAGGCCAGCAAAACTCCTATCAGAACCAGATTAAAATGCATTTCAGAAATATTTGACAAAATAAATAAAGATATAATACAACACAGATAATATTAATTTGTGGTTTTCTAAGTCAATCTATAGCCTATAGGGATAGCTTCTATTTGAGCTTAATGCCTCTAGGCTAGCCCATGCTGTCCCTTCATCATCCTCTAATGCATTCTTCCCCAGCATAACAATAAGGTCCAATTTGCCAATCACCAGCATCTTTGAGATTTTGATACTGTTAGGTAACACAGTGGATAAGAGTTCCAGGCCACAAGTCAGGAAGACTCATCTTCATGGGCCTGAGACACTTAGTTGTGTGACCCTGGGAAAGTCACTTAACCCTGTTCGCCTCACTTTCCTCATTTATAAAATGAATAGGAAAAAGAAATGGCAAACCACTTACTTTGCCAAGAAAACTCCAAATGCAGTCACAAAGAGCCGGACATGACCGAACAATAAAAACTATCTTTAATATACCTCAACTTCAAGAAACATTTATTAAGTGCTTACCATCTTCTGAGCCCTGAGTTTGTTGCTAGAACAGATTGGAAGATTAAATAAGACAAGGCCCTGGATTTTCTGGAGCTTACAATTCACTAACTCAAAATCACTGCCCTAAGGCATAATTGTAAGCATTTCACCCTACATTTCTGGTCCAATGCTTATGTATTCACTTTTTACATAATCTGTTCTGGTGTTATCGTGGAGTTGGGTGGAGTGGGGAGGCTAGCCCATTCTGATATATCAGAATTCTTGAGAAACTTTTTTTCATTCAGATATCCCCAGGTGTAAAGGATAATTCTTTTGAAAGATGGAGAAAGATAATAGGTAGTGCCTGCTTTGAAGGAATTATGACTTTAGAATCATAAAGGCAAATAATTTAGCAGTGTCTAAGACCTTTCACTTAGAAGCAGATGCTGAATAGTTCTGCATACAATAGATTTCTCTCTCTCTCTCTCTCTCTCTCTCTCTCTCTCTCTCTCTCTCACTCTCTCTCTCTCTCTCCCTCTCTCTCTCTCTTTCTCTCTCTCTCCCTAGTTTCATCAATTACTTTAGCATGTAAGTGGTATTCTTTGGCTGAGAGTCTGACGCAGCTGGTGAGATAACTGGGATCTACAAAAGCTGGAGAAAATATGTTTTTTGGAGAGCTAGGTGGAGTAGTAGGTAGAGCAATGGCTTTGGAGTCAGGAGGACCTGAGTTCAAATCCAGCCCCAGACATTTGACACTTAATAGCTGTATGACCCTGAGCAAGTGGTTTAACCCCAATTGCCTTGTGCCCCACCCACAAAGAAAGAAAATATTATGTTATTTTAGCTTAATGAGGGACAGCTAGGTGGCTCTGTGGATGGAGTGTCAGGCCTGAAGTCAGGAAGACTCATATTCATTTGAACTCAAATATGGCTTCAGACACTAATTAGCTGAGTGACCCTAGACAAGTAGTGACCCTAGACAAATCACTTAACCCTGTTTGCCTCAGTTTCCTCCTCTGCAAAGTGAGCTGGAGAAGGAAATAGCAAACCACTCCAGTATTTTTGCCAAGAAAACCCCAAATGGCATCACAAAGTGTTAGATACAACTGAAACAACTGAACAACTTGATGAAGTGCCTTCTTCATAGGTGATTCCTTCTCTTTCTTTAATTCTCTTACATAAGCCATACTATTTACTATAAACAATATCTAGCTCTACACATTATAGTATTTTTCCTAACATCAAGCCTTATTTTGTCTCCTTGCCACTTCCATCACTGGTTCCATCCTCTGGCACCAAGCTGAACAATCCTAGTTCATGGGATGGTCCTTTAAATACTTGAAGACAGTTACTATGATCCTTTCCTCAGTCATCTCTTTTCTTGGTTACATAAAAGTTCTTTGGATTGCTCTTCATATGACATTGATTAAAAGCCGTTTGCTTTCCTGGTTGCCCTCCTCTAAACACTCTCCTGTTTCTCAGTGTTCTTACTAAAATGAGGCTCCCTTCCGCACAATCTTGTGCAATGAAGCTCATTTGGTCTCAGGACACCAGAGCTGAGGTCAACTATGAGGAAGAGGGGGAGGCAGCAGCATGTGTGTGAAGGAAACAGGTCTCTGATGAAATTGTAATTCAAATTTTACGTAAAGCGGCATATTCAAGTAAAAGAGCTGAGACTCCTTCCCCTCCCAAGGGTCATAGCTGAAAGAGATTCCGTCATGTTCAACTTCAAATGATCTTCAGATATGAGGTTAATTAACTAACTTTATCACATTTTTATTAGAGTTACCAGAAATATTTTACATTCTAAATTCTATACCAATGGTCAGAATCCAGGTAGATACAATCTCCTCTATATCATTTGGGAAACTGATGTCTTATTTGCCACACAGAAGTTGAACCGGGGACGGGTAATGGGAAATGGGTCCAAAAACTGTGACATACAATTAGAAATTAAATAATTCTTGTTCACTCTGGATTCCAGTGATACTAATTGTCTACCTAAACAAAAGGAAAAGAAAGAGTTAGGAGCCAATAAAGATAATCCAGAGTCCCAAATGAAACTTTAAATCCAAATGATCAGGTTGGCTATATGGGCTAAATTAATCTGATAATTCCCAACATCCACTTTTGTGCTATTTACATCCTGCTTATAAGCATAATAAAAGATATGTATGTAGCATCTGGGTTTTTCCCCCAACCTGCAGGATGGGTTCCACAGAAAATAGCTATCCTGGATTCTGCAACGCTAAAACTATTATTATGATGCTCCAGTGGTATGTTTACCTTTAATAGTCAGTCAGAGGATAAAATTTGTTCAAAGAAAAGGCAGTTAATGAAATGGTATGGTAAGAAAAATAGCAAAAACCCATTTCATTGAAATAAAACATTTCCTTCCCAATAAGCCTGAAGTGTGTTCTCTAACATATGCATACAGCATCAACAGAAATAATGAACCACGGTGCTGGAGAAGACTGTTGTGAGTCCCTTGGACAGCAAGGAGGTCAAATCAGTCAATACTTAAAGAAACTAATTCATACTGTTCACTGGAATGTCAAATATTGAAACTGAAGCTTAAATACTTTGGTCACATAATGAGACCATAATAATCAGTGGAAAAGACCCTGATTTTGGGAAAGATTGAAGGCAAAAGGAAAAGGGGTGGCAGAGGGTGAGATGGATAGATAGTGTCTTGGAAACAGTGAACATGAACTTGGACAGACTTCAGGAGAGACTGAAAGATAGAAGGGACTGGTGGGCTATGGTCCATGGGGTCACAAAGAGTTGAACACAACTGAACTACTGAACAACAACAGTAACAACAAGAAATACATATGTGGAAGACATGAAAAGTGAAAATATGTGGACAAAGCACAGGCACAGAGAAAATTCTAGGACACATGTTTAGAGGGGTATCTACATATGGAAAATGGGACCAGGATTCATATTTGGAGGCTTACACATAGGTAACGTGTGCTTGGCCCCATGTACTGGGACAACTCTTGCTGTTGACTCTTTGCCACTACTGATGTCTTCTAGTGATATTACTGCACTGCTCCCTCTGACACTGGTCTTATAGTTTCCACCAGATACTTACCACTAGATCCATCCAGATGCTGACACTGCTGGGTACTTATGGTGCTTGGCTGTTGTATCTATTCTTTCCAGTTTAGGGTTCCATTGAAATCTTTAGCTACAGTATTGCTATGTTCTCTTAAAAAAGCAGAAACATTTGACCCAGGACCAACAGGAAATCTACCAATTTCTTGTGCCCTCAGAACCTTGGTTACTACTATTGTGGGAAATGAAATTGATAGAAAAACAAGAAACAACAATAAATAATTTAAAAATAAAAATTTTGAATGGATAACCTGTCTGAATCTCATTCATGCCTGTATCCTGATTTCACCATAATACATTTAAAAAAACACTTGTATAATGCAGACATTATAGTTTTAATGCTTAAAATTTATAATGAAGTAGAATTTTTCTGTTTTAAATAGGGAGGATATTGTTACTGATATAACATAAGAACTTTCCTTGTCTGCTTCCAATTTTCTCTTTGCAAAGAGAGCTAATGATAATTCACCCAATTTTAAGAATCATACTAAAAACACTTTCAGTAAAAGCTAGATTGAGCTATTCTGTTGTAACATAGTCATCAAAAGAATTGCTCATTAGAATCCTAAAGCAGATAAATAACAAACTAAATTCCCTTTCACTTAAAAAAATCTGAAATAATTTTCTCTCACTCTCTCTTTTTTTTCTCTTTTATTTTCTCTCCCACCAGAGAACAGAGACAGGTGTAGCAAGAAAAAAATAATCCTTGGCAGATAAAGCATGGTGAAATTAATTCGACTTATGGCCATCAAGAGTGATTCAAATTCACACATATTTTAACTGTAATACATGAACATCATATTAAAATGACTTCCACTTGCCTTTGGAAAAATCCATTTGGAGTATCCGGTTTTGACCTTGCTTATATCAGCATTTATTCCGACTGTCACCAGGCCTAATAACTCCTGTATTAATAGCTTGCCAACATTGGCACTAGGGGATAATTAGGAGATCATCAGGTTTTTAGTGAAGAAAGCCATCTGATTTTATTTTAAACGTGTTGTTGCCTGGTTACAAGGCAAAGGTCTTGGTCCAGAGATTTTTTTTTTGAAGCATTGTTTTTTCCCTTATATTCTGCTCAGAAGATGGGATTAGAAAGAAAAGGAAAGGAAGATGGACAATTTGGTTCAAGGATTTTAAAATCCCCAGATTCCTACATAAACATGTTAACTCAGGCTACCACATACCTCATTTAACCCAGCCACCATGGAAGCTATGTTTCCATTTCTTATACTGAAAAGACCAGTGGCTCTGAAGCCAGAAGACCTAGGTTCAAATGCTGTCTTTGATAAATTCTACCTGTGTGACCTTGGATAAATCACCTTCCTTCTCCGAGCCTCATATTCCTCAACCGTTACAATGAAAATTTTGGATCATATATCCTCTGAGACTTGTCTAGAGCTATTCTACCCTGTTTCTTTTACTGTAATTTCCAACATTAACAATGGAATGAACATCTCTATAGAAGCCTTTCTAATACAATTAAGATGAAATTAAATGACCATATTATTGGACATAAGGGAACAGTGAATTTTTTAAGGTTTGGATCCTATTAGTACAAGGTCAGCTAGGATGAAGTCTAATTAAAAAACAAATAAACAAACATATTAAGGCTCCCTCTGCTTTTGAGGACATTAACTTTTAAGGAGTTATGGAATTATGTAAATATGGGTTGTGAGGTAGAAAGTTTACATTAACCAATTCAAGGGTAAGCCACGGTGAAAAGAGACCTGATAAAGATTCTAATACAAGAATTATGCAAAAGAAGTGCAAGGTCAGCTATACAGATAAAGAAATATAGAATTTGGAAGAATGACATAAGAATAACAGAGCATAATCAATTTAGATAGTAGGTCTATGGAAAGTTTTACTGGCTTACTCATATATTTCTATTCTGCCCTGATGATTAAATTTTACTTTCTTGGCCTATTTTCCTCATTACATATTTTAAATTAAAACAATTTCTTTGGCAAAGTAGTAAAACATGGTTTACAGGATGATAAAGAATATCATATCTGAGGCTCTTTTCCACCCACATACTTAATGCTGAAATTGAGCAGGGGTAGCAAGTTCCAGGAGGGCAGGGTTCTTGCCATACTAAGCTTTGTATGGCACTCCCTCCCCAAAATTCACTTGGTACACAGTAAGCACTTAATACATATTTCACAGGATAATAGCATCATAGATCTACAGCTGGGTAGGACCTCAGAGGCCATTTAGTTCAACCTCCTAATTTTACAGAAAAGGATAATCAAACCAAGAGACAGTAAATGATTTTTCTTAGATCACACGGGGACAGGAGAGACAGAGATGGGATTTGTACCTCAGCACCTGATTTCAAATCTAGTGCTCTTTTCAACTGCCTGGTTATACCTTATAATAAGGAGTTTTTTTTTTTTTAAAGACATGATTTTTAAGGGTTAATATTTCCTTGAAAAGGTCATAACATCTTAATCTTCATTTCTTATAACCTGTAGGATATAATAATTTTCCAGTAACTTCAAGTCAAATCACTCCAGAGTTAAAGCCAAGAGATAGTAAACTAGATATTAATATCACAGTAGAAAGGAACACAGGAAAACCCGAATTAACTGAACTGCTTGGAACGTTGGCCATTTATTATTGTTAACAATGAACATGATGAGACAGAGACAACAACAACAATGAGATATGACCTTAAATCCTGAGGAAAAATTGTGGCTTACACTATTAGAGGAACTTAATTCACTCAGTTTTGGAACTCCATCCCTAGGCCCAATTATCTTGGTTGGTGAACCAGTGACCATAAACTCAACTAGGGCCCTATATATAACCAACTCCTGGCCACCAAACATATCCCATCAAGATGCTTCCTGTTGTCTCCCTGCTTCCCATCTTGCCATTCTCTTTTCACAATTTCTTCTGCACTGTGGGCCCCCCCACCTACCCAATTTCAAATGTTTTACTCCTGGCTCAGTATTTAAAACAACAGTATCATATCACTATTGTTCCTTGAAAAGGAATGTGAATTCTATGGATCAATGCATGGACTTTGTGACTCCACAGACTTATTTTCCTGACCTATACTTTGCTGTGCTTGTCTACTCATCTCCTATACCAGTAAGTCAAGATTTATGACCTCGAGGATGACAATGAAAATGCCTAAATGGTTTGGAATCACAAAGTATGAAAAACTTTCTATGTAGAAGGCAGAGGAAGTATGACATTTATTTAGACTCCAGAGGATCAAATCTGAGAACCAATACCCCCAACTGCATATAGTAGCAATTATATTCCAAAACCAGTAAGCCCAACTCAATGTAGTAACAAGGAAATTATAACACAGTATTATAGCAAGGAACCGAGTCATCCTGTAACCTTCCCCGCTGCTAGGGCCTTCCTGTAAACAATCACTCATGAATCCTAACTCTCTGTTCAGAGCTCTCTTCTGAGCTCTGCGGGCCCTGGTTCTCTCAATGTCTGTTCTTGAGCACCCTTTTGATGTCTGCTGCCTCAATGTCTTCCTCTGAGTTCTGTTGCTCTCACTTCTGTTCCTCTTCAATTCTCTTCTCCTCTTCAATTCTACTTCCCTTCAATTCTGGGCTCTCCTTTTATGTAGTCCTAGACAGCATCTGATTGACTAGAACTCAGGTCTCTGATCGACTGAACTCATGATTGACTAGAACTCAGCACACCTACTACTGGCTTCGGTTTTAGCAACTCCTCTTAGGGTCCTGAGGGCTTCACAGGTCAGCTTAGCACCTAGTAAGTAGGGGCTTTAGGCCTACTTACAAACAAAGATATTATCAAGCTTTCCCATCTAGGCCCACCTGAGGCCTATTGAATGGGTGGGGAAGATCTTCTATCACATTAAAACTATGTCTCCCCTATTAGAATTCTATCTCCTGGAGGGTAGGGACTGTCCTGCTTTTTGATTTTCATGCCCAAAGCACTTAGTAAGTGCTTAATGAATACTTTGTCATTCATTTCATGATTTTGGAATTTGGAGGGGATAATTGGGGGTTTTTAATTCTGATGATTTCTAGTAACTATTTTAATCAACCATTCATTTGCTTAAATAAATGAAAGTTTTAAAAACCTTTCAGATTCAGTCTATTATTTTGAAAAAAAGAAAAGAAGTTTATAACTGGATATGCACATGGTTAGGAAGTAGGGAGACATCTTAGAAGAGAGTGACTTTTCAATTTGCCTATTTTGGGATTGCCACTGTTTTTCGTACTCTGGCCTTCATAGCTCACGTGTCATATCACGTCTGCATAGCTTAGGCTCTATGCTAAGGTAACTAGTTAGAGTTAGTCTTGACCAAAAGCAAATTATTATAAGTTCCTGGAAGGATATTAGACTTCTTTGGACCTACTTTTGTACAAAGACAAAGACTTGGAAGTATTTGGACCTTCTGGATGGGACGAGCCACTTTAGTGGGAGTATTTGGGCTTGTTGATTTGAGTGAAGCATAGTAGTAGCAGTAGCTATAATAGCAGCAATACTACCAAGGTGACTGGGAAAAAGGCAGCTGGGTGGTGCCGTAGATAGAGTGTCAGGCCTGCAGACTCAACTTCATGAGTTCAAACCTGGCCTCAGACATTTACTAGCTGTGTGACCTTGGGCAAGTCTCACTTAACCCTGTTTGTCTCAGTTTCCTTATCTGTAAAATGAGCAGGAGAAGGAACTAGCAAATTACTCCAGTATCTTTGCCAAGAAAACCCCAAATGGAGTCATGAAGAACTGGACATAACTGAAAAACAACAGCAAACTGAGCTACCATTTCTAGAATTTTTTTTGCCAGGGAAACACAATCATATACCATATAGGGCCATAGTATCATAGATTTGCAGTAGTAAAGAATCTTATCTATTCTTTATTTTATAGATAAGGAAATCAAGGTCCAGAGAGATGAATTTGCTTTGCTAAGGTCATATAGGTAGTAAGTAACAGAACTAGGATACAAACCCAGGTCTCCTGATTCCAAACCCACCACTCCATAGGTGCTCGCTCAATGGGAAAATGTTGCTGAGGAGTAATTCTTATTTTAATTGATAATTATTGATATTCAGGAGGATAAAAATGATTGGTGGATCAAAATCACTTGTTCTCCCTCCCTCCACTAATTTGGTACTCTCACCTCCACCCATCACTCAGTACTAGTCACACCACTTCTTTTCCTTTTAGCTTTAGCCATCTTTTGGCACGCACTATAATCTTTGTGCATCTGTGTGTGCCTGCATGCATGCATGCATGTGTGTGTGTGTGTGTGTGTGTGTGTGTATGTTATATACCATATTTTCCACTAAAGTCCCTCTCTACTGTGGCTTGGGTTTTACCCTGCTTTCTGGAAGGTTAAGTACAAGTTCTGCATGTCCTACCAAGAGGAAAGGCTTTGAGTACAGGCAGGAAAATGGATTTTATCTGTTATCCTAATATCTGCTCATGTTCACTGGTCACATCAGAAGGTTTGCCACTAGGTGATGAGTTTTTAGCAATAGCATTTCACAAAACTCTTTACAACGGCATAAAGGGGTTGCAATCTGTGTCAATGGAGTGAATATCCATGCTGATGAAATCATGAATCTTTTGAAATATAGAACCTATATATTATGTATAATATATGGATTAAATAACCCAACAATTTGCTACCTTTGTAACCCCAATTTTTTATTCTTAGTAGTTTATTGCTTACAGTTAGTTATATTTATTTTTGATCATATCACCCTCCTTTCACACTATAAGTTCATTGAGGGCAGGCCCTGAATCCTCTATGTTTAGTTTTTATAACTCCCTTGGCACCCAGGTCAGCATTCTGCACAAAATACCAAATATTTGATGATGGTTATGATACAAGATGTCATATTCATTCTAAGGATATCAGGCAATGTGATACGAAATGCCATTTTCATATCAAATTCCTCTAATTACATGTGGTAATATGGTGACATGAGTTAAGCCAGAATTTGTTTTCCCATTTGTCTCACAAACAGGCGCAGACTACCATTCAGTTATGAAAGAACAGTCCATGGGGGCCTTACAGTGGGCTCTATAATTACATTGACATTGGCAAGTGAATGTTATTGGGTTAGTGACTTGGGTTCTGTTAAATTAGAAATGGAGAAGGACTACTCCTCCCTAGAAAACGGAAAGTGGTAAACTCACAGGGGAGGAGAAAGCATGATTAGCGCTCCAAATTTTACTGCTTTGATGTACCTGTGATGCCACTGGTGGGGATATTGTATTAGCCACACAGAATATAACAGCTCCATACCTACACACAATAACAACTAATATTTATAAATTTATAAAATGTCTATAAAGTTAACATTTATAAATTTGTAAAACATTTATAAAGCCCTTCCTAAGGACTAGACACTGTGTTAAACACTTTATAATTATTATCTCATGGGATTCTCACAATAACCCTGTGAGGTCAGTGCTATTATTAGCCCCATTTTAAAGATGAGGAAACTGAGGCAAAAAGAAATTAGGTGACTTGCCCAAAGTCACACAACTAGCAAGTGTCTGAGGCCAGGTTTGCACTCATATCTTCCTTACTCCAGGCCCACTGTGCCACCTAGTTGCCCCTATACATCCTGTTTAATCTTTGCCTATATCCTTTCACAAGTACATCAAGTATAGGATGGAGGGTATTTTCTTTCCCCCTCCCCCAGCCTCACCAACCATGCCATTTGATCCACTGGATCAGTACGAATCAATACATATAGCAGGGAACAAAGACATAAAACCAAGGACAGGTGTAGATACAGAGGCAAAATCACCATAGGGAGGAATCAGTTTAAAATTGCATAACTAAAAATCCATTAGATTGCAAATTCCTCAGGGCTAGGGACTGTGCTTTGCGCCTTTTTGTATCCCCAGTGCTTAGCACAGTATATTACACATAGTAGGTGCTTAATAAATGGTTATTGACTGACACTAACTTCTCAGCAGACTCTAGGAGCCCAATTGAGTGGCTTGCCCAGCAGAGATGTTGCATCCAGGGGAGCTGCACGAAGAGTCTACCAAGAGAGAAAGAACTACCAAGATATTCAGAGCCAGAAGTTGTGAGTTACCATTTGCCACAAATGTAACCAATATAACTCAAATTTGAGCCCACTTTTCCATTTTTTTTATTTATAAGAGAATGGGCTTACTTTTCCAGTGTCTGTATTTTGGAACAATGTTTTATGGTATCTTCTCTTGCTACACATGCCCTCTTAGTAAATACCTCTACTAAAAACTGGTAGTTAATAATAAAAGCTTATTAAGCCCAAAGAACTGCCCTCCCACCTCTTTCCCCCCAGAACCTGAAGTAGTAGCAGCACTCAGCTTTCAAGTGCAAGTGAAAGCTTTTGGAGACTAATCCAGAGAGCATATTACACTCACACATACACACGCACGCGCGCACACACACACAGAGCAATGACTGACACTTTCCCAAGGAGATTACATTTTTAAAGGGGAATATTCACAATGTGAATATGTGGCTTCATATTCACAAATAGCCACTATATTAGTAAATGTTTATGGCACAAAAACAAAAGTCATCGCTACAGAGAGAATGTTGTCACAAGATCAATATCTTTGAAGCTATGTTTTGACTTCAGCTCTCTACATATAAAGCACCAGAAAATCATTTTCCCATGACAAGATCCTAATCTGCTAATATTAACTGTACATTTTAAAACCAACAAAGTGCATTCATTGCATTTTCTGTTCTTCTAATGTTTTTCATTCATAATTTTATATTAAAAAGTCTTTATTATTTTTAGGATCCTCTGGTCACTTTTCTACCACTCTATCGTAATTGTAGCAGAAATGGAATGGGGCAACATGGGACTTAAGGACATTTTTTTTTACTTTTGTTTATTTTGTGGGTCAGTACTGTCCCCTAAAAACTCACTACTTGCTGGCTGTGGTGAACATTTTTCACTTAGCTAAAGGAGTCTTCAGACAACAGCATAGCCTGGTGTGTAGTGTATGTTTAACACCTTTACAGATTTTTATTATGCATTCATACTAAAAGCGTCGGTGGGCTTACCATGTGTCAATCACTGTGATAGCTGCTGGAGATATAAATAAACAGGTGAAAAAGTCCCTACCCTTGAGGAGCATAGATTCTAAGAGGGAGATAGATAGGTGAATGGAGGCCAGCTGGGCATATTTTGCCTTAGAAAGTTACAAGGGTGATGAGTGAAGATTTAGGGGAGTATATAGAAACATTATTTCCAGCAATGGCAGAATTTATTTGTTTATGGTTCTCGAACTCGAGGACAGGTGAGGTATATCATGGAGGTAGGGGCTGGAGGGTAATGCAACAGCAAAGCAGCTGTCACGAAAATGGTCTTAGTGTAAAGTGGCCACTATAGGCCACTATAGGCTTACATCAGGCACTCAGCAATCAAGAAAGCAGTGGCCAGAGTGATAGAAACATGTGAGTTTGCCTTCTTCTGGACAGCCTTTGAGAACCCAGGGTGACCTCTGTGTTATTAGAGGTGACATGTGCTAAATGACAAAGTTTGGGGTGAGACAGTGGTAAAGGATGGAAGGTGTTATCCCTGTGGGTTATGACTATTTGGGGAATACTTGTTCAATTTCTACAGTGGTGATGCAAATATTCAGAACTAGGGGAATTTTGAATGGGAAAATACATTTATAGAACCGGGTGTGCTATCTGTCTTCTATGGTGATTTTGTCTTAGGTTGTCTTAAATTTAAGCCCCATGAAGTATATAAGTGCTTTGGAAAAATGAACTTATCTCTAGCGTCCTTTATCAGTCACTAACTTTAGCTCACATTTCCCTAATATTATTATGAATTCAATTATGTAGCATTCCTTTGATTCTGTCTTTGTCTTCCCTCTTTATTTTAAAACCCCACACGTTGTCCCAATCCTAAAATCCCCTTTGACGAACACATTAGGCATATCATGTGGTAGACCTATAGCTGGCATATCAACTTATAACTGACAATGGTCAAAAACCTTAATTTATGGAAGAATAATAAATTAGGTTCTCATAGAATCAAATTGTCACCTCATAATAATAACTCTGAAATCCTTATCTATTGCTCAGCCCCCTAACATAAACTTTAGTTCTATATTTCCATTCACTTACTGGACAATATCACTTAAATATTTCCCTGAAACCTCAAACCCAACATGTACCAATCTGGGCACATTGTCTTCTTTCCCAAACCAACTCTCCCATTTCCTCTGTCAATAACACTCTTCATTCTCCTAAGCCAGGGGTGGGGAGCCTGCAGCCTTGAGGCCACATGTGGCCTTCTAGGTCCTTGGGTGCAGCCTTTTGACTGAGTCCATGTTTTACAGAACAGATCCTATTATTAAGGGGATTTGTTCTGTAAAGTTTGGATTCAGTCAAAAGGCTGCATTGGAGGACCTAAAGGGCCACATGTGGCATTGAGGCTGCAGGTTCCCCACCCCTGTCCTCAGCATATGCTTAAAACTTTGATAAAAATCTTTAACTCATGGTCCATGTATAGTTATCCCCTATTAATTTTCCCTTGGCATGTACTTAATTTCTATATTTTTCTTTCCATTCATGCTGCCATCCACAGTTTTCAGGACCACCCCCCCATCCCTTTATGAATAAGATACAGTCTTTCTTTCTATCGTAAACACATCCCCGATCACTTCAATATTTGTATGTATAGTCCTTCTAAAAGCCCTGATGCTCAATTCATCATTTCCATAAGGTCCATTGTCTGAATTTTAGCCCCCAGAAAGGATGGTTATATCTCAGACTTGATCATCATCTGAATCTCTTTTAGTACACGATCCTAAGCTTTGAAATTTTTCTCTTTGATCACAGTCTCCTATTCTTTTGTCTTTCCAATAGCTTCATTTCTCTTAAACCTAACCTCCATCCTAATCTTGACCACTAGAAATTTCTAATCCCTAGAACGTTTAATATTTTATTAATCTATAAGTCAAGTTCTGATTTCATTTCCCTTCCTTCATAACCTTTCCTTAAGGCACTGTTTTTTTTATCCTTGGATCACTTGTATATCTGTCTAGGATTATCCATATAATCTGTGATCTCCATTCTTATTTCTGAGTAATGCCAGACTCTGTTGGATAATACCATAATAAATCTTCTTCCAATTCATGCTAAGCTCAAATGGGACTTTACTGAACGGCATTATTTACCACTGAATGGCATTTACTCATCAACCTCTTTGAGTCTCTGTTAATTGATCTGTAAAATTCTAGGTTGGATTAGATGTTTTCTGAGGTAACTTTCAGCTCCAAATCTTTTATCCTCCTGTGACTGTCCTAAAACTTCTAAAGCCACTCTCCTCAGTATCCTAACTCCGCTCCCTTTCCTGTTCTTTCTGTATATGACTTTGTTTCCAGACTTATAGAGATAACTTAGGCCAAGTTGCGAACTCACTTATCTTTTCTCTTTATCCTATATCATTTTTAGTAAATAACCCTTTTAAAAAGCTAATCAGTGTTAATTGCTTATTGATGGTATTGGGAAGAAATCAACTGGTTGTTGATAGTGGAATGCTAGTCACTAGTATTTGTACTCAGGAGATATAATTGGCAAAAGGCAATGATACTGAAGAAAACAAACTTTTAATGGGGGCTTGAGCTGATAGCATTAGAACTCTGTTGCCCCTCAGGGGCATCCCCAGAATCCTATAGGAGAGATGTAGCCAGCTGAGTTCTGAATATTTGACCTAGTTTTTCTGTAGGTTGGGAGAATAATTCTGGAATTACACAATACAAGCATAAACAAACACAAACATTTCAATATACAAAAAAAAGAACAAGACAGGATTATATAAGAAAGTCTACATTTCTGTTACAAACGTCCCCTCTGAGGGTTTCTTTTTTTAGATTAACTTTTTTTAAGCAATGAAAATCTACATTCTTTCCTTCTTGTCTCTCCCTGTTGAGAAAGCAAGAAAAAAACCTCTTTTTACAGACAGGTATAGTCAAACAAAAGAAATTCCCACTTTGGTCATGTAAAAAAAAGTCTCAGTTTGAACTCTACGTCCATCACCTCTATATCTCTGTATCAAGAGGTGAATAGCAAGTTCTACTACGCGTCTTCTGGAATCATAGTAGGTCATCGTATTGATCAAAGTTCCCAAATCTTCAAGGTTATTTGTCTTTACACTATTCTTTGTTATTATAGAAATTATTTTCCTGGTTCACTCTGTGTAAATTTATACAAGTTCTCCTCAGTTTCTCTGAAACTATGCCCTTCATCATTTCTTAGGGCACAAAAGTATGCCATCAAATGCATATACCATAACTTCTTCGGCCATTCCCCAATGTATGGACACCCCATCAATTTCCAATTCTTTGCCACTGCAAAAAGAAGTTGCATAAATATTTCTGTGCATTTGGTTCATTTTCTTCTTGCTTTGATCATTTTGGGGTTTAGATTTAGTAGAGGTATCACTGGGTCAAAGGTCATACACAGTTTAATAGCTTTTTGCTGCCCTCTTTTTCAGTCTTTCGTCTACTACTGGTTCCTCCACTCTGCTTAAATCCTGCTTAGGTCTCTGCTATTTGAAATAAAAACCTTCCCTTGACTCTGTCATCCCCTTTACAGATAAACTTCTTGATAGTGAAGCCTATACTCATAACTTCTTACTCACCAGTTTCTTACTGCCTAATCAACTTTGCAGTCATTCATGCAAAATCATTCTCTTCAAAACCTTAATTGTCAAATCCAAAATATTTTTCTCAGAAGGTAAGCTACTTGAGGATAGGGTGTTTTGAATTTTTAAAAACCACTATCTTCCTAGTATCTAGCGCAGTGTTGCAACAATTTTAGGTGTTTAGTAAATGCTTGCTGAATTACTATTTCTCCCTTTCCCCCCAAAACCTGCCCTTTCTCCCAGCTTCTTTATTTCTATTAATCCTATTACCATCCTGCCAGTCACCCTGGTTCAAAATCTTGGAATAGTCCTTTCTCTCTCACATTGCACATCTAATTTGTGGCCAACCACTGTCCATTCTCTTTGTGAAAATCTTTCACATTTGTCCCCTCCTCTATATTTACATTGCTACTATCTTGATGAATATTTCTGCCTTGACTATGAATGAAAGAAAAAATGAATGAAAAGTCATTTATTAAGTACTTTCTATGTGCAAAGTTCTATGACAAATTCTAGGGATTCACAAGTAAAAAAAAAATACAAAAATACAAAAAAAATAAAAATAAAAAAGAAGAGAAGTGAATATAGTCTCTGTTCTACAAGAGGTCACATTTTAATGAGAGAAGTAGCCCATATAGGAGTTTCAGGGCAAATCAGATAGAAAGGTCCTATAGTCCTGAGGGTATAATGAAAAGCACACCTTTCTTAATGTCATTTCCACTGACAGAGCCAAGGACTTTGGTGTCAAGAAACTTTATTTTTTTTCTGGGTCTTCAATAGCTCTGGTTGATAAAAAGTCAGGAGTCTGCAACATTTGTAGAAGGAGTTGCTAGATTGCATCTCCACATGGGTTGTTTCCCAGAATGATGGCTGCAGGACCAAGGCTGGAAGCAGCACCAGAAATCTTGGAGGCACTACTATTCCCAAGGCTCTTGAGCACACATGCCCTTTGGTGCCAATGGGTCAGTGGTTGGTGCTGGTGGTAGTGAAGAAGATAGGTGCTCTTTCCACAAGGGCCTCTCTCTTTCATAGTTCCTTCAAGGGCTAGGCCAAAAGTAGGACTGGATTACTACAATGGCCTTCTAACTAGTCTTCCTGCCTCTATTCTCTTTCTTCTCCAATGCATACTTTGCAGAGCTGCCAAATTAACCAGCTCACTTTCCTGATTCAAAACCTTCAGTGTTTATTTACTGTTAATAGGATAAAAGACAAATTCATTAGCCTGGCATTTAAACTTCTTCAGAATCTGGTCTCAATTTAACTTTACAGCCTTGGTTCACACTGTTCTCCTTCATTATGTTCAATGTTCCAGACAAACTAGACTACTGGCTGTTCCCGGTCTTGGCCTGCATGCTCCAGTGTTCACACATCTGGCCAAGTCATTATGTACTCCCCTCACACCTCCTTCTGTTGAAAACTTTCTCTTCATTCAAGGCCCTTCTCCACCAATATTTTCTTTATGATTCCTACAAGGAAATGTGATCTCTGCTCCTTTACACTTTCTTTGAGGGCTTTTCTTGAATTTCCCTTTTGCTTTAATCATCGTCTATTTTATATTATGCTTATTTATAAACATGTTATCTCCCCTCTATTGTAAGCTCTTTGATGAGAGAGACTGTGGCATTGTTTGTCTTTGCATCTCCAGCACATAAACCAATGCCTCATCCACACAATTTGTTCTAATTCTTGAATTATCTCATACCTAGTTTCTCTGACTTGAATCTTTCTCACTTCCCTATGAAATCATTCGTCATACCACTGCCAGACTAATCTTATGATAACACACTTTTTACTGTGGTGCATAATTATCTATAGGGCAGCTAGGTGGTGTAGTAGTGTACAGAGTGCCAGGCTCGGAGTCAGGATGACTCATCTGCCTGAGTTCAAATCTGGCTTCAGTCACTTATTAGCTGCATGACTCTGGGCAAGTCACTTAACCCTGTTTGCCTCAGATTCCTTCATCTGTAAAATCAGCTGGAGAAGGATATGGCAAACCACTCCAGGGTGTTTACCAGGGAAGCTCCAAATGGGGTCATGAAGAATTAGATGCTACTGAAAAACTGTTACTTATCTAAAAACCTTCCATGGCCGCATATTTCCTACCAAATCAAATATAAATTTCTCTGCCTGACTTTCACCCTTCAAAATCTGGCCCCACTCAACACATTTAGTTTTCATTTACCAATACACTCTAACACATACCCACCACTTTAGACAAACTCATATCTTCACTGGGAATTAGTTTTCTACTGCCAGGCTTTTACTGATGTTTTTCCTCTTAGCTGGAAGGCTCTCTCTTCTCTGTTCCACTTATTTAAATGTCCCTCAGGCTTCTAGACCCAGATCAAGTTCCTCTATGAAACCTTCACTCACTATTCTCTTCTCTGAATTCTCAAAGTATTTTAGTCCACACCACACCATTTTGAAATTCATTATAATGCTCTTTAACACTGCTTGCCACTGTTTCATGCATGCCAGTCTTGCCTCTCCTCCAGATTATAAACTCCCTGAAGACAGGTATCATGTTTTCTAGTTCTGTTTTCCATAGATACTACCTAGCCATGTAGCATCTGCTAAAAAGTACTTGCACATCCTTCTCATGTCCCTTTCAGCTCTAAATCTGTCCTCATATCCTTGCCCTTGACTGCTGCCTCTGTGACTTCATAATATGCCCAAAGAATCTGTTATTCTCTTTCAGAAATGGTCAATTTACTTTTTTTGGAGAGTTGGAGCAGCCCACCCCCTCACGCCCAACCCCAACTCAACCACTGGTGTTAGTTTCCTTTTAGAGTCCCTTGCTCTGAATCTTTTTTCATCGTAGCCCAAAACTGGAAACTAAATGGAGTGTCCTATGACACAATACTAAACAAATTGCGGTATATGGGTGTAATGGCAGTTATTGTGCCACAAGAACTGCTAAGGTATCTATGAACTGATGAAGAATGCAGTGAACAGAAGTAGGATGATTTACATGGTGATAGCATTATAAAGAAAAACAACTTTGAAAGACTTCAGAATTCTGGTTGATACAATGATAAACCACAAATCCAAAAGAACAAAGATTAAACATGCCATTTACCCCCTGACAGAGAGGTGATAAACGTAAAAAGCAGAAAGATACACATTTTTTGGACATGGCTAGTGTGAGAATTTCTTTTGTAAGATGAGGAGACTATACATTATATTGGGGGTCCATGTTTTCTATTTGCTAAGTGAGAGGATTCTGGGAGGGAAAGATGCATTTAAAATGCTTTTCCATTAAAAATAATAATTGAAACAAAACAAAACAAAATCTCTTGCTATGACTGGCATGGAGTACACTGTATTTTGTGGAATTTCTAAAGTTTTCTATTGTCCACAATCCTGGTCAGTATAGAATTTTCTTTAAAGGTGGGTATAAGAGAAAGTGCAGAAATCAGAGGATCAGGCAAATGGGATTTAAAATTTAATTTTCAGGAACTATTTGACATTGATGTGGTTTATGACCCCTAGGACATAGTTTCTTAATCTTGGCTATGAATGAAAACAGATGCTGGGACCAATGTCTCTGGCACAGGTCCTAAAAGTATTAGGGGCAGTCTGAGTGCCCTGATTTAGGTTGCTGCAGTGGATATTTACAAAGTGTAAAACACTTTTGATATAATTTTCACCGTATGATCAGTAGTCCAGCTGCCTCCCACCCTTAGATTTTGGTGTGTTTTGTGTAATTTAAACTTAATTTTCCTGTTTATTTTTTAGCATGTTATACTCATCTATATTCTCCAGTTTCAAGGCAGTTGGCCGAAAACTGATGGAGTTCTAGTCAGAAGCAACCTGTTTTCCCACTAAGGGGCAAGAAAGGCCAATGGAAAGCCTTAAGGAGATTTTGAAACATTTTTGTATCTACTATTTCCTCCTCTTATGCCTACTCTACAGTGCTCAGGAATTAAGCATTTTTCAGCTTTGCTTACAGAATACTCTGAGCCTAATATTTGAGAGTACTCTTAATTTAGGTTGCTACCTCAAGAATGGATGAAAACATCTGGTCAGTATGGAGGGTTTTGAGAAATTAGTCCAAGTGTTAAATATTTCTGAACATTTAATAATATTTTCTTTAGAACATTACAAAGCACCAAGTTTTCAAAAGCAATGACTAAAGTGGATGGTTTATGAACTGTAGCCTGAAAGAGCAAAATTACATTTACATACTTGGCTTATCTGGTCTTTTAGAATCAATTCCAATTTAGGATCTCAATTTCCCAGTAGTGACTATTTGGTTATTTTTTCCCAATAGCTAGGCTCTCTGACTTTCGTGGAATCCAAAGCCTTATTTCCTGCTTTAGCTTTTCCTATGCTGACTCTATTTTGCTGTTTCTATCTCTGTAAAATGTTGCATCTCTCCTCTCTCCCCTGAGTTTTGCTGTGATGGCACTTTTGGACATTGGATCGTAGATCTAAGTATACATACAGAAAAAATATATATGTATAGATATATACATACATAAATGTGTACATGTGTATGTGTATATATATATATATATATATAAACATACGTAAGTATGTATGTATATACATATGTATGTATATCACACTAGGTGGCACTACAGATAGAGCACTGGACCCAGAGGCAGGAAAACCTCAGTTAAATTCAACTTCAGGCACTTATTATATGACCCTGGGCAAGCTACTTAACTACTACCTGCCTCTGTTTCTTCATCTGTAGAATTATTATAACAATAGCACCTACATCATCTCAGGGTCATTATGAGGACAAAATGAAATAATATTTACAAACCTAAAAGTGATATGTGATTGTCTTCTTCCTCCTCCTCTTTCATCATCATCATCAGCATCAGCATCATCAGCATCATCACCACCACCATAATCATCCCTGTCCTCCTCCTCCTCCTCCTCCTCTTCTTCTTCTTCTTCTTCTTCTTCTTCTTCTTCTTCTTCTTCTTCTTCTTCTTCTTCTTCTTCTTCTTCTTCTTCTTCTTCTTCTTCTTCTTCTTCTTCTCCTCCTCCTCCTTCTTCTCCTCCTCCTTCTTCTCCTCCTCCTCTTCCTCCTCCTCTTCCCTCTCTTTCTCCTTCTTTCCCCTTTTCTCTTTCTTCCTCCTTTCTTTTATTTCTGTCTTGTTTTTCCTTCTTTCTTCTCTAAACAGAAAAGGACCTTACAGAACATCTTTATTTTATAGAGGAAGAAACTGAGGACAAAAGAGATTAAATGATTTATCTAAGACCACACATATAGTTGGTGAACATTGGGGGCAGGATTTGAAACCAGGTCCTCTGAATCTAGAGTTCACATTCTTTCTCCTATACCAGGAAAAACAGAAAATATCACTGTCTGGCAAGGTAAGGGTAGAAACAAAAAGTAAAGGTGGGTGTAGAAATTGAAAATGATACTCACTGAATTAAAAAGAATTACTAATTTTTTTGCTTCCTCTCTCTTACCTTAGGACTATGGGCAAAGGCAGGTTATTTCCAGACCAAACCCTCTTCCTTCCATTAGGCAATTGAGAATAAATGTCCTTCTGTTGGTACAAACCTCTATTCCATTCCTCAGTTCAGAAAATAAAGTTTCCTTGAGAAGTCTATACTGTAGTCTAAGCTGCCTGCATCTCCCTGACCAATGACTCCATTATCCCAGGGTACATGGCTTATAGTCCCATATTTTATCTATGCCCACTATTTACTAGCTTATAAGGAATTATTTTAAAAATAAAAAATACATTATTTCTGAAATCTGATCTGCTCTCAACTAGGAAAGATAACCTCAGCATTCTGAACAGAGGTTAAAACCTCTGACCTATTTAGTTCTGAATATTAAAAACTAGTTTATTAAACTACCTCCTCCCCAATTCCCACACTCTTCAGTTAATTAAAGAATGTGAATCGTAGATAATTTATGACTAATCATGGTTTATAATATGTATACAAAAATTAGGAAATAGAAACAGCTTAAATAAATTTTAAAAATCATTTAAAAAATGTAAAACTTGCCTTCCAGTTATAGGCCCTGATGGAGGGAATTATACTTTTGCTGGCCTTGCATTGATCCCAATGAGCCTCCACTGCCTGGAAGATCAATCTCTTCCAACAACTCCCAGCACAGTTGGGACTACAGAAGTCTGCTGCTGGAGCTAAACCTGTAATACTCAGACTCTAGTCTCTTTACTTTTTATCACAAAACATCTGCAGTGGCTTCTTTTTCTTATGGTGCTGCTGCTGCTGCTGCCACCGCCGCCAACCACTTCAGCCTCAGCTGCAGTCAAGTGTTCTTCTCTGCCACAGGTCAGGTCTAAAACTTCTTGGCAAAATGTGATTCCACTCCTGGTTCTGAGGACTGTCATAGTCCCTTCCAGGATAGTAAGAGAATTCTTTCTGTCCAGGTTTGCAATTCCCAGAATTCATATTTAGATTTCAGAAATTTTCCCTACCCAAAGGAAAATGATTCTGAAATCCAGTTACACTGTACTGCTTCCTTTTGCAATTAATATGGGGCTGAGTCCAAGGACTGCTTATAGTACCTGAATCATTTTCTGAGCCCCACCAGCTCATAATGCTGAGCCTTGTCATGAAATTGCCTTGTGTTAATTTGTATATATTTTATACTTATTTATATGTGGGGAGTATGTTGTACAAATAGAATATAAGCTCCTTGGGGGCAGGGACTTTTTTTTTGTCTTTGTATCCCCAGTACATAGCATGGTACTTAACATGTGACATCTGTTGTTCAGTCCTTTCAAGTCGGATACTTTGTGACCCCATTTGGGGTTTTCTCGGCGAAGATACTGGAGTAGTTTGACATTTCTTTCTCCAGTTCATTTTATACATAAGGGAACTGAGGCAAAAAGAGTGAAGTGGCTTGTCCAGCATCACAATGCTGGCAAATGTCTGAGGCCAGATTTGAATCAGAGAAGATGAGTTTTCCTGACTCCAGGACTGGCACTTTATCCACTGTGCCACCTAACTGCCCTAACTTAGCATGCTGCAGGCACTTAGTAAATTCATATTGATAGATTGGATACTAGAGGAGAATATGGGTGGGGTAATTTCAAGTTTTGGGGATTTTTACTTTTAAATGTTTGACTACATTGGAGAATTTTGAATATTCATTATTAAAATGAGCTTCAAAATCTAGCCTTGACTGTTTCTCAAATTTATAAGCATATCTCCATTTATTTTCCCCTCCAATTTTTCTAAAAATGCCAATCACAGACATCTCATGATACATGGACAAATTTGAAAAACATACACTTACAGTAGGAAAAATAAACCAACAGCAGAACTCATAAATCAAGGTTAGCCAAACCAAACAGCTGAGCCAAAGTGGATGGGCTGTAATTTTGCATTTCATAGCACCTGGACTACAGGGCAAATGCTGGATGGTATAATTTACTGTGGGTGGGACTTTAACAGACAGAGGCTAATTATATAAATTTGAGGTTAACCCCTTTCAGATGATGGAGTGTAGTATTCTTCCACCTCCACCTTTTAAAATGTCTTTCAAGACCCTGCATATGAAAGTTCTCATTTCTTTCTAATTTTAGTAAATGAATGGGAAATATGACCAATGTCCTCCAAGAGACTGGCAGAAGGGCTACTATAGTTTTCTGGCATTATGCCTGCCTTTTCTTATTGGAAACCCAACTTCACCTTGGCAAATGATGTCAATTTTTACTTCAATAAGAAGCCTGAATAGAGTTCCCTGATACACTTTTTTAAAAAAAGCTTATAATCTATGCTCCAAAAAAAGATGTGAGTAGATCTCAACTCCTCCCAAAATATGGATTACTGTCAGTAGTTTACTACCTCATACCTAAACTCCCATAGAAAATAGATTGAGTTTTCACTGAAAATTATAGTCAGTGAGGAGATGAATTGTTTATTTTGGCCTTGTACTATTTCCTCTAAAAGAGAGAATTAGCTTTAAAAAAATTGTAAACAAAGTCTTGAGGCTTTTTATTACACTCATAACCTCATTGTGGGTTTCATCTAGTCCTAACCAAATCTATCCTGTTCAGGATGACTTAGTAAATATCACTCTTTCACATTTCATGTTGTCTTATTCCTTGTTGTCTTTATTGAAACAAATATGTGGACCATATTAAGAACATTCATTTATATATCTAAAGTGTAGATTGTGATATTTTCTCCATGTAAGCATTTGGGTAAAGTGGGGGTGGAAGGCAGTAAGTCAAGGAGAAAGAGCTACAGAAATAGGGAGATGAATGTAGAGAGAGACACAGACACTCACATACATATACACATGCAGAGTCAGTTCTCTTAGTCATATTTACTAGAGTGGGCCTATGAAAACATTCTGAATTTCAGTCTCAAGTTCACTTTTTATTTTCATTGCATATTAAATTAAACTTAACTTGCCATTATATCACATTTCCATCTGATTATTTTAGCCTAACTATGTCATATTTTACCTTGTTATTTTAAAGTCTGTTGCCATTTGAATGAATTATTTGTATTGTTCCCTTAGCACTTTTCACTTCGATGTTGGAATCTTGACCAGATATTGTGTTTTGGTAGATAATAAAAGAAATTGGGGCTAAAGGTGGGAACAAAGCATGCAGTCATAACAGTTTGCTAAGTATTAACTCAGTATAGCCATCTAGATAAGCTATAGGGAAGTGATATCATTATACTGAACCAAAGCAGAGTAAGAATGTTAAGGGGTGATCATAGAATATTAGCATTGGAAGGAATACATAGTCTCATATGCCCTTAAGTAGGAATAACTTCTATCAACTCCTCAGTGAATGTTTATTCAATTTCTGATTGAAGACCTTTAGTGACAGAGAACTCACTCCTTCCCAAATGGAAGCCCATTCCACTTTTGAATCAGCACCACATCTGAGACCCTTTTTCCAGTCTACATTTTTAATCACAGGTTGTGTGAGAAATGGTGGGAGCAGTTTTGTTTCCACAGAGCTGAAAGTATCTCCATCCACCCCCCCCCGCCCCCCCCCCCCACAGCTTTAGCAGAATGTAAATCAGGGGATTGTTTCTAATCAGAGCTGTGATCTAGGCCGACTTCTGATTGGGTGAGAGGTTGGAGGCTTGTATGCATGCTTGAAGAGCCATTTGAGGAGGGCATGACATAGGCAGTCAGAGGGTTGCATCTGGCCAATGAAGGGCCAGATGGGAGATTTAAATTGGGAGTCAGTAAAAGGACTGGCGTTTGTCTGAGTCTTTGTACTCTCCTGTACTCCATTCAGGGAATGCACCCGTTTATTCAGAATGAAGAAATGTAATTAAAACCTTCCTGGTTTCCCAGTGAGTATTGTTTATCCCTAGACAGCATAAGTATATTTATAACAGGTTGCATTCCCAGAGGGGTAACTACTACTCTCAGGGTTTTATCATAACCCTGAGGGCTTAGGTTTCTGTTATCGGTATTTATAAGCTCCTACTAAAATCAGTTATCCGGACTTGAATTAGTTTATAGAAAAGGGATTCACTGAGATGGTACAGTAAGAAAAGCCAGTACCACTGTGCCTCTGGAGCATACTCTTCCACAAGGAATCTGACCTCCTGCTTAAAGGAAGTCCTTTCTCCAATGGATAGCTGGTATTCTTCTCTGGTGCAATGAGTCATGCTCCTTAAAGCTGTTTCCTCCCTTAGACATCTATCTTTCTAGCCAATCCATGTTCATGATTCTACTCATGTCTCCTGGATGTATTATCAACTACTGGTCAAGTTTCTCTAATTACATGGTCAACGTTGGGGAGAGAGACAAAGATAGAGACAGAGAGGAGAAATAGAGACAAAAAGAGACACAGAGACAAAGAGAGACAGACAGAGACCTTGTCCTCTCTCAAGGGCTATTTCCTTTAATGGGCTTAGTCAGAATCCTCTGAACTGAAATCATACATTTCTTGATTGGTCTACTGGACTGAAAAACTGTAGAAATTTCTTTCTGTTTAAAGACCTCAGGGGCTTTAACCAATCATGCTGATCTCTTTTTTTACCCAATTACATAACTTAATAAAAGGTTTACAGGGTATAGACAATCTTGTTTACACTTTAAAAAAACAAATTATGTCTAAGTGATTCATTTAGCCTAACTGAAACTTTTATATTTTCCTTCTAGTTAATTTTTGTTGTCCCCTGAAAGTCAGCTAGGGAGCTTTTGGGAAAATCTATAGTCCCAAATCAGTAACTCTGAAATTTTGGGGAAGTTCCAAACATTGTCCTTTTCCCATTTTCCCCACAGTGCCTTACACTAAAGAGTCACAGAAAAATTCATGTGTCACAGTTCATAAAAAAAAACCAGGAAATTAATATTGTTTCATTCATCCAAAAACATGATGATAGAACCTAACAAAGACATTATTTTATAAAATTCTCAGTGGTTGCCACTTGTCTTGATGCTTACAAATGGCCTCCAAGCTCAGAACAATAAAGATAACAAAAGAAAATCAAGCCTTTCTTTTCAGAGGGAAAGCCTGGTCTTTACAGAGCTCATAGAGCATATGGCACTCTCTCCATAGAGATTAGGGACCATGTGTCAAAAGAAGTCATACTCTCCCCATCATGTGTGGTAAACCAAACTGGCTTGGGTGCAAATTCTTCCATGATTCCAGCAATCCAATCAGAGGATGGGACAAAACATCTCTAAGTGTCTTTACAAACATAGGGCACACCAAATACCTTTATGTATCCCTTTTATACATAATGTAACCCCACTGGAGGTCCAAGCAAAAATTTTTTCTGGTTCCTGTGCAATCAGGTATCTGAAATTTCCCCAAAGATCCCTACTAATGCACAGGGAAATTTAAATATAGTTTTTAATATTTCCCTCACTAGGGCAAGAAGATTAAAAGGTATACGGCTCCTTCAAATGAATTAAGCATTTCCATCATTCAGGGTTTCTAAGCTAGCAGACAGTCCATAAATATTTATTAAGCACCTTTTATGTGCCAGGCATTGTGCTAAGACATGAGGATATGAAGAGACAAAAGACAGTCCCTACCCTCAAGGAGCTCACAATGGGGGAGACAATATAAGCAAGCAAATATATACAAACAAGCTATATATGGAATAAATAGGAAATGATTAAAAGAGGGAAATCACTGGAATTGCGAGGTTAGGAAAGGTGACTTGCACAAGAAGGAATTTTTAGTTGTGACTTGAAGGAGACCAGGAGGTGGTGATCAATAAGAAGAACATTCTAGGCATGGGTGCACTTTGGAAAATGCCTGAAGTCCAGAGTTAGAATGTCTTGCTTGAGGAATGGCCAGAAGGCCAGTTTCATTGGATAATAGAGTATATGGTGGGAAAACATAAGAAGATAGGAAGGTGGGTAGATGTGTGGGGCTAGGTTATGAAGAGCTTTGAATACCAAAGAGATGATTTTTTTTTATTTAATCCTGGAAGTGATAGGGAGCCACTGGAGCTTACTGAATATGGGGGTTGGGGTGTACAACATGGTCAGATCTGCTATTTAGGAAAATCATTTTAGTGGTTGAATGGAGGAAGGATTGCAGTGGGGAGAGACTTGAGGCAGACATACTCACCAGCAAACCATTGCAATAGTTTAAAGATCAGGTGATGAGGCCCTGCCTGAATCAGGTTGTGGTGGCATTATTAGAGAGAAAAAAAGGGATAGGTTTGAGAGATGTTGCAATGATGAAATTAATAGGCTTACCAAGATTGGATATAGGGGCAGGTGAGAGTGAAGAGTGTAGGATGACGCCTAGATTGTGAGCTTGGGGGACTGGGAGAATGATGGTACCCTCAAGAGTAATAAGGAAATTTGAAGGAATGGAAGGTTTAGGGGGAAAAAGTAATGACTTCCATTTTGGATAAATTGAGATTAAAATGTTTACTAGATAGCCAGTTTGAGGTGTCTGACAGGCAGCTGAAAATGCAAAACTGAAGGTCAGTAGAGAGGTTAGAGCAGGATAGGTAGAACTGAGAATTATCAGCTTAGCAATAATTAAATCCATGGGAGCTAATCAGCTTACCAAGTGAAGTAGTATAGGAGGAGAAGAGAAAAGGAAACAAGACAGAAACCTGGGAGACATTGATGGTAAGAAGACATGATCTAGATGAGGATCCACCAAGAGAGACTTAAGGAGAAATCTGAGAACTAGGAGAGAAAGTAGTATCAACAACACCTAGAGAGAAGAGAGTATCAAAAAGAAGGCAACCAACTTTGTTAGAGGCTACAGAGAAGTCAAGAGCAATTAGGATTTGGCAATTAAAAAGTAATTGGTAATGTTGGAGAGAGTACTTTTGGTGGAATGAATGAGGTTGGAAGCTGAATTGTAAGGGTTAGTTAAAAGAATGAGAGGCACCTATTGTGGATAGCCTTCTCAAGGAGTTTAGCAACAAAGGGCAGAACAGATATAAAGGGTGATAACAGGATAGAGGAATCAAATGAGGGGTTTTTTAAGCATCAGGGAGACATGAGCACATTTAAATGCAATGGGGAAGTAGAAGGGGCTTGAATATGTTAGAGTGGAGATGACAGGGCAATCTGTTAGAGGAGATGGAATGGAACCATAGTGTTTTTGTGGGTAGAAACATTTGTCTTGACAAGGAGAAGGCTGCCTCTGTGTGAGGCTGAAAAAGGAGATAACAGTAGAAAGCAAAGTGATATAAGATGAGAAGGGGAGAAGAAGGAGTTCATGGACACTGGTCTCTATTTTTTCAGGAAAATATGAGGCAAAATACTCAGCTGAGAGGGTGGAAGAGGAGAATATTGAGGAGGGATGAAAAATTTGAAAGAACTGCTGTGGAATGCAAGATATAGAGTTGTTAAGGGAGATGTAGAAGGTTGTTTAGCAGCAGTGAGGACCCAGATAAGGTTATATAACATAATTTTTTAATGGACCCAGTCCACTAATTTCTTGTGATTTTCTCCACCTTTGTCCAGAAGTAAACCTGTAGACAGTGAAGACAGTGGTTAGTGATAGTTCTCCAAGGCTGAAGCATAGCAGGGCAAATTGATAATATGATAAGGAGATCAGGGACTCAAGAGAAGAGGACAGCATAGAGTTGAACTGGTTCAACAAAAGGTCAAGATAAGGGAGGGAGGAGAGAGTGTCTAGTGCAGGGCTGATGACCTGGGAAAGAATTGAGGGGTTGAGTAATTGGAGGTTGTAGAGTGGATGAAGAGTTGGGTTTGGTAAAGGAAGGGAGCAAGAGAGATCAGGTAAGGAGATTTCAGAAACCTTAAATATGAAGGTGGTACACACACTTTTATCAATGATGACAAGATCAAGACTATGAATATCTAGGTGTGTAGATGAGGGTGGGTAGGAAATAGGCCATGGAAAGTGAGTAGTTTGAGGAATTGAGTGGTTATAATGTTTTAGGGGGAACTAGTGTGTATGTTGAAGTCCTCTAGTATGAGGACAGGTGTTGGGAGGAAAGAAAAGTTGTGAGCCAGGTATTGAGGAAGGAAGGTGAGTGGCCTGGTGGTCTATAGACAACAGCTGCCAGAATTTTAATTGAGTGATAGAGATGGATAGTATGAACCTCAGAGGAAGAAAGTTCACTTAGTGATGGAGGTATGGGAAGAACATGGAAATGGCAACGGGGAACAAGGGCAGTACTGAAAAGTATGGGCAAGGAGGCTGTGCTATGGGGGTGGGGGTGGGGTAGGTCTGGGTGGTTACTATAAGATGCAAAGAATAGGAGAAGAAAAGATTTAGGATGAAGGAACATTTGTTGCCTATAGATCAGTCATTTCAGAGGGCACATTTGAAGGGTGAGTAGGTTTGGTTAGGATTTTGGGGTGAGTGGGTTGGAAGAGATGGGAATAAAGAATCAGGTAGTGTGAGATAAGGAATGGAATTTGGAGACATAATAGTTCAGAATCACTAGGATTTGTAGGATATGAAGAAATGCGGAAATGTTTATCATTTAGTGGAATATGCTCCTCCTCTTCCCAAAGAAGGTTGAAGATCAGGTAGGAGATAAGAGCCTGTGAGGCCAATCAGTAAGTGAAAGCTCTTTCCCACCTATTCAATAGACTTCAGGTGGGGCCAACAAAGGGAGGCTTGATTAGAGGCAGGCCCACACCTATGTGATGCCAATCAGTGATTAAAGACCTTTCCCACTCAATAGACCTCAGGTGGGGCCAATTAAGGGAAGTTTGATTAGAGGTTTGTTTGTAGGCCGCCCTACTCCCTTTACTCACTAGGCACTAAGCTTCAGGCCCACACTTTTTTTTGCTCATTGTGCGTGAAGCCCTTAGGCCCTAAAAAGGGTATATATACCCAGAAGGTAGCCATAGAACTCAGAATCTGTAAAGAATTCAAAATTCAGAAGTCAGAAGAGAAGCCAGAATTCAGCCCAAGGAGAAGGAGTGAAAACTCTGAGTTGACAGAGGTGAAGAAGAGAGTGCTGAGCATAGAGTAGAAACCAGGGAGCTTCAGAGACCAGGGAATTGAGTGAGTGGGTGGGGCAAGAATGAAGGCAAGCAGACAGGATTCATGAGTGACTGTTTATGGGAAGGCCTTAGCAGGGGGGAAGGTTACAGGATGACTTGGTTCCTTGCTATAACACTGTTATAATTTCCTTGTTGCTACATTGAGGTGGATTTACTGGTGTTGGAGTATAATTACAACTATATCGAATTGGAGTCATTGGTCTTGGGATTAGATCCTCTGGTGTCTAAATACATGTTATACTTCCTCTTGCCTTACTGACACAGAGTAGTATTAGATGAAGGGCATATAGTCAGATGGGAGGCCTGGTTTCACTTCTCTTTTTTCCCTCTGAAAACTGGAGACTTGGGCAGCTAGAGATGGGAATTGAACCTAGACAATAGGAGATGGAGGGACCTAGGTCAAAGGGAAGGTCATTTTTTTTTTCTCACTGGAGGATCTCCACATGAGGAAGGTAGCCAATCAGGCTGACAGGTGTAGCAAAAAGTGGAAATAGAAAGTATGGAGGGCTCAGGGGGAAATTCCATTGGACCTTGACAGCTGTCCTTCAGGTGATAGGCAACAGTAAATGGAAGATGATACATCAAAGAAAGATCCCTTCTCTTCTCCCTGGATGCTAGAAATCAGGTGAATGCAATCAGAAGTAGAAGTCCCCAAGGTACAGCTTTGGTACAGATGGAAATTGAACCCCAGGAGGGGTAGGTTGTCTTGTATTGGTGAAGATGAAAGTCCATAGCCCCCCTGGAAATCTTTCCTCAGGAAACTCCCACAGCAGGAAATGGAAGGCTCAGGCCAGAGGAAAGTTTCTTCTCACCCTAGGCTGGAGATCAAGCAGGTACAGCAGGAAGGCAAAGTCTCCTTCTCTGAGGGCAAACTTTACCCTATGGACCTGCAATCTATAAGAATCTCATATAAAATGTTTGGACTTAGGTCACAAAAAAAGCAAGTAACCTAGGTCTGCTTGAAAAAAATTATATATATATATGTATATATATATATATATATATATATATACACATATATATGTACACACACATATACATACACATATACATATACATATATGTGTGTATATATGTATATGTGCATATATATGTAAAGGTATGTATATATACACACACACATATATATATTATATAATGATATGATATATGGTGATATAGTGAGCTATACCTTTTAACTTATTCCTCAAGCCTTTGCTATCTTACTTTCAACCTCTTCACTCAACTGAAATGGCTTCTTCCAAATTTCTGCTCCTCCTAGAGCTACAGTCTCTTGATGGACAAATCTGATGGTCTTTTCTCAAGCCTCATTATTCTTAACTTCTCTGTTGTATTTGCTACTGTTGACCGCTCCATTCTCTTAGACATTATCCCTTCTATAGGGATGTTGACCCCTCTATTCTCTTAGATACTGCCTCCTCTATGGGACCGTTGACTCCTCTCTTCTCTTTTCTTCTTGGCACTATGACCACTCCTCAGTCTCTTTTGCTGGCTCTTTATCCCTGTCAAGTTCTTTAACTCTATGTCTTCTCCAAGGTTCTGCCCTAGGCCTTCCCTTGTATATTTCCACCACTTTCATAAAGTTCCTCTCTTCCTTTAGAGATAGTAAGATGGTGCAGTGGATAGAATGCAGGTTCAAATCTGCCCTCACACACTTTCTAGCTGTGTAACCCTAGGCAAGTCTTTTCAACTTCTGTCTGCTTCACTTTCCTCAGTTGTAAAATGGGAATAATAATAAAACCTACTCCAAAGGGTTATTTGCGAAGATCAGAAGAGATAACATTAGTAAAGCACCTTGTATAGTGCCTGGCACATCATCTCTCCCTCATGCATTTAAAGATGCAGCTCAAGCACCACCTTTTGCACAAAACTTTTCCTGATCTCCTGGTACCCTGCCTCTCTCCCTGGCATTTAAATACTTAGACTATATTTACTTTGTATTTGTGTTATATTTTTGTTGTCTCCTCCATTAGAATCAAGCTTCTTGGAAATAAAAATAGTTTTTTTTCGCTGTTCTCATATCCCCTGCTAGCTCAGGGCTTAGCATATGGTAGATGCTTACTAAATAAATGCTTGTTGATTGATTGATCTGTGACCAAAAAGTTGGGTGATCTTGAACAAATGAGTACATTGATAAAGCAGGTAGCACTGTGGATAGAGTTTTGGGCTTGGATTCAGGAAGACTCATCTTCCTGGGTTCAAATCTGGCCTGACATTTAGCAGCTGTGTGAACCTGAGCAAGTCACTAAACCCCATTTGCCTTAGCTCATCATCTGTAAAATCAGCTGAAGAACAAAATGGCAAACCACTCCAGTGTCTTTGCCAAGAAAACTCCAAATGGGGTCATGAAGAGCCAGACACAATTGAACAACAACAAGCAGTACCCAAGAATTTTTTTAAGATACAAAGTTATCTAAAAAGGAGTAGCCTGATATTTAAACAAAACATTAAAAATTAGGCTGCTTAATTTTAGTTTAATAAAGGGGGAAATGCTATTTTTTCTTCTAGATTTATTCAAACAAGGGTATCTATACAATGAGATTCTCAGACAATTTTTCCAGTGGGTCTTCGACAATGCTAAGTGTCTCAAAATTATCCTGGATGAAGCCCTCACTGGGAAGCAGCTGGATCTGGGCCCCTTTCACTGGGCATTTTCAACAGACTGAGGGTCCCTAGAGTGGCAGTTGATCCTAAAGAGCAGTGGTGATAAGCTCTAATAGAAACAGAAACATGTGAGCCACATACTGACTTAGAAAACCACAAATAACATCATTCATATTGAGTTGTATTTTTATTTTTGTCAAGATTTATCAATTACATTTCACTCTGGAGCACTGGGGAATGTTGGCTGAGTGTTTGACACCTCTGTTCTAGGGTATAACCCTGTGGCTAACTGCCTGTCTACAATGTGTGGTGGGGATGAGACTGCTCAGTGTAAAATTTCCATGTCAGAGAATGGTTGATTTACTGCTACCTTGGCACTGGGAGTCCTTTTCTCACTTTGAATCCTGCGGCTTTCTACGTTTTTCTATTACTACTCTTTTTCCTATGTAAAAAAGAAAAAGAAGGGGGGCGGAGCCAAGATGGCGGCTGGTAAGCACGGACTAGAGTGAGCTCCGTACCCGAGTCCCTCCAAAAACCTATAAAAATGGCTCTGAACCAATTCTAGAACGGCAGAATCCACAGAACAGCAGAGGGAAGCAGGGCTCCAGCCCAGGACAGCCCGGATAGTCTCTGGGTGAGCTCTATTCCACACGGAGCTGGGAGCTGGGAGCTGGGAGCTGGGAACGGAGTGGAGCAGAGCCCAGCCTGAGCGGCGTGGACGATCCAGTCCAGAAGCCGGGCGGAGGGGGCCCTAGCGCCCTGAATACGTGAGCAGTTACCAGACCCCTCGACCCACAAACACCAAAGACTGCGGAGAAGGTTAGTGGGAAAAGCTGCGGGAGTGGAAGGAGTTCGTGGTTCGGCTTCCAGCCCCAGGGGCAGCGGAGGAGGGGCAGCTACAGCTGTTGTTACTTCCGGCTCCAGGCCCACCTGGTGGGGGGAATTAAGGGGCGGATCACAGCAGGGGTGCACAGCCTGCCGAAGATCTGAGCCCAGTCTGGACTGGGGGTCCTTGGGGAAGGAGGAGTGCGGCTCTGACAGAGCTGGCACCTCCCCCCCAAACGTAGAACATAGAACTCTGTAATCTACAAGCAGTCATACCCCACTGAAAAACTCAAGGGTCAAGTTAGTTGGTTGGGAATATGGCCAGGACGCGAAAACGTGCCCAGATTCAGTCTCAGACTTTGGATTCTTTCTTTGGTGACAAAGAAGACCAAAACATACAGCCTAAAGAAGACAGCAAAGTCATAGAGCCTACAACCAAAGCCTCCAAGAAAAACATGAACTGGCCCCAGACCATAGAAGAACTCAAAAAGGATTTGGAAAAGCAAGTTAGAGAAGTAGAGGAAAAATTGGGAAGAGAAATAAGAAGGATGCGAGAAAACCATGAAAAACAAGTCAATGACTTGCTAAAGGAGACCCAAAAAAATACTGAAAAATACACTGAAGAAAACAACACCTTACAAAATAGACTAACTCAAATGGCAAAAGAGCTCCAAAAAGACAATGAGGAGAAGAATGCCTTGAAAGGCAGAATTAGCCAAATGGAAAAGGAGGTCCAAAAGACCACTGAAGAAAATACTACTTTAAAAATTAGATTGGAGCAAGTGGAAGCTAGTGACTTTATGAGAAATCAGGATATTATAAAACAGAACCAGAGGAATGAAAAAATGGAAGACAATGTGAAATATCTCCTTGGAAAAACCACTGACCTGGAAAATAGATCCAGGAGAGATAATTTAAAAATTATCGGACTACCTGAAAGCCATGATCAAAAAAAGAGCCTAGATACCATCTTTCAGGAAATTATCAAGGAGAACTGCCCTGATATTCTAGAGCCACAGGGCAAAATCGAAATTGAAAGAATCCATCGATTGCCTCCGCAAATAGATCCCAAAAAGAAATCTCCTAGGAATATTGTTGCCAAATTCCAGAGCTCCCAAATCAAGGAGAAAATACTGCAAGCAGACAGAAAGAAACAATTTGAATATTGTGGAAACCCAATCAGAATAACCCAAGATCTGGCAGCTTCTACATTAAGAGATCGAAGGGCTTGGAATGCGATATTCCGGAGGTCAATGGAGCTAGGATTAAAACCTAGAATCACCTACCCAGCAAAACTAAGTATCATGTTCCAAGGCAAAATATGGAGTTTCAATAAAATAGAGGACTTTCAAGCTTTCTCAGTGAAAAGACCAGAACTGAATAGAAAATTTGACTTTCAAACACGAGAATCAAGAGAAGCATGAAAAGGTAATCAAGAAACGGAAATTGCAAGGGACTTACTAAAGTTGAACTGTTTTGTTTACATTCCTACATGGAAAGATGATGAGTATGATTCATGAGACCTCAGTATTAGGGTAGTTGAAGGGAATATGCATATATATATATGCATATATATATGTTTATGTATATATATAAGTGAATGTGTATGTATGCATGTATCTATGTGTATATGTATGTATGTGTATGTATGTGTATATATATATATATATATATATATATATATATATATGTAAAAGAGAGAGAGCAGACACAGGGTGAGTTGAGGATGAAGGGAAGATAGCTAAAAGAAATAAAATGAAATTAAGGGATGAGAGAGTAACTTACTGAGAGAGGGAGATAGGGAGAGATAGAATGGGGTGGATTATCTCCCATAAAGGTGGCAAGAGGAAGCAGTTCTAGGAGAGGAGGGGAGTGGGCAGGTGAGGGGGGAATGAGTGAACCTTGCTCTCATCAGATTTGGCCTGAGGGGGAATACCATACATACTCAGTTGGGTATCTTACCCCACAGGAAAGAAGAGGGAGGAAGATAAAAAAAAAAAATAAAAGGCAGGGGGATGATGGAGTGGAGGGCAGAGGGGGGTGGAGGTAATCAAAACAAACACTTTGGAAAGGGGACAGGGTCAAGGAAGAAAATTCAATAAAGCGGGATGGGTTGGGAAGGAGCAAAATGTAGTTAGCCTTTCACAACATGAATATTGTGGAAGGGTTATACATAATAATACATGTGTGGCCTAGGTTGAATTGCTCAACTTCTTAGGGAGGGTGGGTGGGAAGGGAAGAGGGAAGGGAATTTGGAACTCAAAGTTTTAAAATCAGATGTTCAAAAACAAAAAAACTTTTTGTATGCAACTAAAAAATAAGATACACAGGCAATGGGGCGTAGAAATTTATCTTGCCCTACAAGAAAGGAAGGGAAAAGGGGATGAGAGGGGAGGGGGGGTGATAGAGGGGAGGGCTGACTGGGGAACAGGGCAACCAGAATATACGCCATCTTGGAGTGGGGGGGGAGGGCAGAAATGGGGAGAAAATTTGTAATCCAAACTGTTGTGAAAATCAATGCTGAAAACCAAATATGTTAAATAAATAAATTGCATTAAAAAAAAAAAAGAAAAAGAATCAGCAAAACGAATCAATACATTGAAAGTTTGAAAACTTGTGCAATGTGTGACACCTGTGGTCCTCCCACCTCCAGAAGGAGTGGGTTGGGAACATCTCTCAAATCTCTTCTTTCAATACATTCCTATTCTTCACAACTTGGCAACATTCACTTTAAAATTTTTTTAAAAATATTTTAAAATCTATATCTTCGGTTTTTAATGGCATGATAGTTATCTTCAGTATCCTTCCCCTTCCTCTTCCAGAGAGTTATTCTATATAAAATAGTATTTAAAAAAAAGCCTCAGCACAGCTGATTGATATATTGAAAAAGTTTGAAAACATGTGCAATGTGTAACACCTGTCGACCTTCCACTTCCAGGACAGTGTAAGTTGAAAGTGTTCGTATCACTGTCTTCATTCGGTTCATGCTTGATCTTCATAATTTTGTTACAATCACTTTTGATTTTCTGCATATGATTATCCTTTCATTTATATTGTTGTCATTTTGTATGGTGGTTTCTTGCTTCTGCTTACTTCATTTGACATCAGTTCATGTAGATCTTTCCAAGCTTTTCTGAATTCATTATTCATAATTTCTTATAGCCCAGTAATATTCTGTTACATTCATGTACCCCAATTTGTTCAGACATTCTTCAATCAATGGGCATTTATTTCTGCATCCCCCAATGGTTTATTATAAGAAGAAGTGCTGCTATAAATATTTTAGTCTATATGTAGACTTTCTTGTCAATGACTTCTCTTGGGGGAAAAGAATCCCTGAGCTAAATGATATGGACATTTTGGTCACTTTATTTGCATAACTCCAACGTGCTTTACAAAAAAAAAACCATTCTCCTTCTACAAAAGCTGGTTAGCAACTACTTTGCATCCTACTGTCACATAGACAAGTTGGGAGCCCTAAAAATTTAAGGGTCATGTTGAAGAATGTACTTGTACCCAGGTCTTCTCGACTATGAGGCCAGTTCTATATGTCATACTGCCTAGCACAGAGTGGGCTCTTAGAAATGCATATGTGATTGAAATGTGTAGAAAATTACCATCCTCAAATGGCGGTATAGAATTTTATTTCAATTTTTAAGGGCAAATAAAATATTTAAAGGTACCTAACTTTACCAAATTACTTTTGAAAGGAATGTCTCTAACCTTTCCCAGAGGATTAACCATGTGGTTTCATTGTGGTGGAGCCCTGTGAGTATGCTTGAAGTTCTCCATGCAGAAAATTTTTAGATTAGCTCCAGGAACACCAAAATGTCTTTGGGTTGTTTTATAGGAAAGTCTCATGAGCAATAAGTGTTCGATTATGGAAGGCAGCATCTGCCTCTCTATGAAGTTAGTAATGAAGGCAATTAGGGAACAGGTTTTTGAACCAACTAGACACAGTGTCTACCTCAACTGTATTACTAGGAAAATGCAAATATTGCTATTGGCCAAGTGTCTGACATTTTATACATTATTACTCTGAATTGCTGTTAATTAACATTTTGAGCAGACTGGTGCTCTAAGGCTGGTCTTTGTATTCAAGATACCAACACCTCCAGCAACAGAGGCTCAAGGCTCCAGGTTTAGGCAATGCCAGGTAGAAAAGTAAAGTTGTGCATTGCTTCTGAAATATTTAATTTTTTTGTATATATGTTGAGGGTTTGTTGGTAATGTTGATGAACTCTCTTATGTATTATTTATCTTAAATGCATTTATTAAAACACTTTATAATAACACAACTAAGTTTTCTCAAAAATCATGCAAAGAAAGTGCCTTGCATTTTCCACTGGGTTCCTGAGGCTTTATGACCTCCTTTTCCTTGAAAAAAAACAAAAAACCTTTTAAAACCATCAGCATGAGGCTAGGAAGTCAGGAGGAGGTCTAATGGCACTAGTTACATCCAGCACCTCCAGGCTATTCTGGTCATGGTTCATGTATCAACCAATACTGCCAATTGTGGCGAATGGTGTGAAGGTTTCGTGACATTCATGAACTAACCTTTTGAGACTGGGATGAGAAACTAATGCTCAGTGCTTCTTCTGATTAATGTCAACACTTCATTCTGAGGATAAAACCTCTGCAGTTCTCTGTAGGAATTTTCTTCAGGTTTTTGTGGTTGAGTGCTTTCAGTTGTGTTCAACTCTCCAAGACCCCATTTGGGATTTTCTTAGCAAAGATACTGGAGTGATTTGCCATTTTATCCTTCAACTCATTTTACAGATGAGGAACCGAGGCAAACAGGGTTAAGTGACTTTGCCCGAATTACATAGCTAGTAAATTTCTGAGGCCTGATTTGAAATCAGATCTCCTGACTCTAGGACCAGTGCTCTACCCACTGTTCTACCTAACTGCCCCCTCTCTTCAGATACCTCCAGGTTTTTATCTTTGCTCAATCACTGAGAGATATAAACCATTTCCCAAAGTATCAGAGTGCATCTAAGTTATACAAAGCTTCTAATTACCTTCAGTAGGCAGAAAGCATGAGTCATTCAATCAATAAACACTTATTAAATGCCTACTTTGTGCCTGGCACTGTGCTAAGTGCTGGGGATACAAAGAAAGGAAAAAGACTTTTCTTGCTTTCAAGAAGCTCAGAGTCTAATGAGGGAAACATCATGCAAACAACTATATACCTATAGGTGACATACAGGATAAAATGGAGATCATCATTGAAGGGAAGACCCCAGAATTAAGGAGGATCAGGAAAGACTTCTTGTGGAAGAGAAGAACTGGTCTTATTGCTTAATCCTAAAATTAACTTATGCTACACAGCATCTGATCAGTAATAGGCAAAAGAAATCATTCTTACAGAATGAGAACCCACACAATGAATAAAAGTAAGAGATAATCATCTTATTTTTAACCCTTCTTAGGTAAGACCTTCATTGGTGTTAACCTTGTGGAAATGGATTGTGATCATGTTCTGTTGATCTGAATATGGAGCTAGGAATTAAGACTCCTGCAGCCTAGACTTGGCTATAACTTTGCCTGACTCCCTCTGTGACTTAAAATGAACCAAAAAAAACCCTTCGGAAGTAGGCAAATTAATTATTCATGAAAATTCTTCCAGCTCCTTATATGAACTGATCCACAGTTCTCAGGGGAGTGCAGTTGGATCCTTTAATAGCCTTCCTAAATTAAAGTGATTATTTCACCAAATCATAGCATCTTAGGGATTTTAGAAGTCAAGATCTAGACTTAATCAATGCCCTTCTAAAGGCCTTTCTTTAGTGTCACCTTTCTCCAGTTGTCAGTTCCTTTCCCAAGAAAACACCTTGTATTTTGTGTTGCATGTGTTCATGAGTCCATGTTGTCTGATCCTATAGAAAGTTGGACAAAGACTGTGTCACCTTTTTTTTTTTTATCTCCTCTCATATAGAACAAAATTGACACTTAATAAAGGCTTGTTGGTTGATGGATTGGTCTTAGAGATCACCAGGTCTGAAGTCAATCATTTTACAAATGAAGAAGCTGAGGCTTGGGGAGATGAAAGAATTTATTTAAAGTCTCATAAGTATTAGGTGGCAGCTCCAAAGTTTGGATTCTGGTCTTTTGGTTCCAAAAGCCTCCACCCTTTCTGTGTCACCATAATCTCATCTAATTGATTTTTCCACCCAAAAACTTTCCCCCACCAATTGCCCTTGTATGAACAGGCCTGTCCTGAAGCTGTGGTATCCGATGGTGATGGAATGTTATTGTGCTATAAGAAATGACAAGCAAAGATAACTTCAGAAAGACCTGGAAAAACTTACATGAATTGATGCAAAGTGAAGTGAGCAGAATCAGGGGAATGTTGTATTCAGTAACAGCAATATTCTACAATTGAAGAACTATGAATGACTTAGCTATTCTCAGCCATACAATGATCCAAGACAATCCCAAAGGACTCATGACAAAGCATGCTATCCATCTCCAGAGAAAGAATTGATATTGTCTGAATACAGACTGAAGCATACTATTTTTTCCTTCTTTCCTTCCCTCTTTCCCCTTCCCTCCCTCCTTCCTTCCTTCTCTTGTCTTCTTGTACAAAATTACTAACATGGAAATGTTTTACTCCCTAAATTGCTTTGTGACTTGAATGAATTTACTTAATCTCACTGGGCATTCCATTTTCCCATTTGTAAAATGAATGGGTTGAACCATAGGGTCATCCTGTATGGGTTCCAAAGCAGGGTCTATCCATAGGTTCCCCAAGAGGGTGATACCACCCCCTGAGGGGTACTGGAACAATCCAGGGAGGTGGTAGTAGCCTCAGGTGAAACTGGGGGGGCATTGAATAAAAATAAGGGGATGGTGGAAGCATAAGGAAATAAGAGAAGAGAAGAAAATATTGAAAACCATTCATACATGTTTCATCTGTTGTATAACAGAGTTAAGGTTACAGTGATTACATTATTTTCCAAATAAACACACAAAATACAAGTTATATCTGATCAATGGTCAAGTCTGCTGACAGGTCTTAACAAGCAAGTATTGGCAGGCAAGCATGTAGCACATTGTTGGGAAGTCCAGCATACATCAGCAGGAATATGTGTGTGTAATGACTTGTTTACAATAAGATATTCTATGGTTGCAAGATGAAATATTTAATCACCAAAATTTCAGTACAGGAAAAAATTCACCAATTTACAATAAAATATTAAATTTAGGATTTATCATTTTAAAAAATAACATATTTTGAAATGACAAAAATTACAAGAAAAAAATTTAAAGAAAGTGGATTTCCAGGGAGGCACTGAGTAATTTTTTTAAAGGAGGTGGTAGGCCAAATATGTTTGGGAACCTCTGGTCTATACAATGCAAAATGTTTTTATACCCTCTCTGTTCAATGCACTTTGATAGGTATAAGGCACAAAAAAATTTAAATGGTGCAATCCTATTTGAAGGAGCCAACAATGGAAGAGGATTAGGCATTTACACTCATAACTGCTACAAATTAGAGTGACTAAGGCGCACTGGAGAACTAACAGAGAGTGTTGAGAGATTCTGGGATGTAATGATAACCTTAAGCTAGGAAAATCAAGGAAGGATTCAAGGAGAAAATGGCGTCCAAGCTGGGACTTGAAGAAAAGGAAAGATTTCAGTATTTGGGGTGTCAAAGTAGTCCATTTCTAAGTGAAGGAAAGAGTATGAAAATACAGAGTCAGGATAGGGGAACATTAACTTAAAGTTAGTTGGAAGAGAAAAGGAATGGAGGGGAGTATTATGAAACTGATGAGTTGAATCCACCCTGTGGGGGCAGGGTTGAATGACAGAGTAATTTAAATTTTATCCTCTAGGCAAGGGGAAGCCACTGATGTTATTTTTTCTTGAACTGGGTAGTGGATATGGCCAAAACCATATATTAAGGAAGTTATTTTGGCTGAAATGTGAAAAATAAATTGGAGGAGGAAACTGGAGAGAGGGAGAGCAGTTATGTAGTTCCTGCAATAGTACAAAAGACAAGTAATGATGATATTAATTAAGGCAACATCAAGCACTTTATTAGGTGATGGATATACAAAGAAGAAAATAAAATAATCCTGGGCCTCAAGAAGCTTATATTATTTTATTGAGGAAAAAAATACAAATATAGGTAAATACTATGTATACATTCATGTATAATATAGAATTTCTGGGGATAGGATAATGACAACCCAAGATAGTCTTGGTGTAGGACATGGAATGAGAAATTGAGATGAGCCTTGAGGGAAGCTTGGGGTTCATCAAAGTGCAGGTGAGGAGGGAGACACTTCTAGGCACCAGGGACTTGTAGGAAGTTGAATGTTGTATGGTCAACAACCATTTATAAAGTACTAAGTGTCAGGCACTGTGCTAAGACCAGAGATACAAAGGAAGACAAAAATAGTCCTTAATCTCAAGGAACTCACAATCTAATGGGGCAGACAACCTGAAGAAAACTCTGTACAAACAACTTGGAATTGATGTCACTAGCATTTTTTAATTATTTATTTAATATTTTTAGTTTTCAGCATTGATTTTCACAAGGGTTTGAATTACAAATTTTCTCCCTATTTCTACCCTCCCCCACTCCAAGATGGCATATTTTCTGGTTGCTCCATTTCCCAATCAGTCCTCCTTTCTGTCACCCCACTCTCCCCATCCCCTTTTCCCTTACTTTCTTGTAGAGCAAGATAGATTTCCATGTCCCATTGCCTGTATATCTTATTTCCCAGCTGCATGCAAAAACACCTCTTTTTTTTTGAACATCTGCTTTTAAAATTTTGAGTTCCAAATTCTCTCCCCTCTTCCCTCCCCACCCACCCTCCCTAAGAAGGAAAGAAATTTAACATAAGCCACACATGTATCATTATGTAAAATCCTCCCACAATACTCATGTTGTGGAAGACTCACTATAATTTTGCTCCCTCCTATCCTGTCCCTCTTTATTCAATTTTCTCCCTTGACTCTGTCCCTTTTCAAAAGTGTTTGCTTTTGATTACCTCCTCCCCCTGCCTGCCCTCCCTTCTATTGGCCCCCCTTTTTAATCCCCTTCCTCCCTCTTTCCTGTGGGGGTAAGATACCCAATTGAGTGTGTATGTTATTCCCGCCTCAAGTCAAATCCGATGAGAGTAAGATTCATCCATTCCCCCTCACCTTCCCCCTCTTCCCTTCCAACAGAACTGCTTTTTCTTGCCACTTTCATGTGAGATAATTTACCCCATTCTATCTCTCCCTTTCTCCCTTGCTCAATATATTCCTCTCTTATCCCTTACTTTGATTTTATTTTTTTAGATATCATCCCTTCATATTTATCTCACCCTGTGTGTCTGTCTCTGTCTCTGTCTCTGTCTCCGTCTCTGTGTCTCTCTCTCTCTGTCTCTGTCTCCGTCTCTGTGTCTCTCTCTCTCTGTCTCTCTCTGTCTCTCTCTCTCTCTCTATATATATATATACGTATATATGTATACATATGTGTATATATGTATACATATGTGTGTGTATATATATATGTATATATTTATATGTATATGTATATTCCCTTCAGCTACCCTAATGATGAAGTCTCATGAATTACCCCTATAATCTTTCCATGTAGGAAAGTAAACAAAACAGTTCAACTTTAGTAAGTCCCTTATGATTTCTCTTTCTTGTTTACCTTTTCGTGTTTCTCTTGATTCTTGTGCTTGAAATTCAAATTTTCTATTTGGCTCTGGTCTTTTCACTGAGAAAGCTTCAAAGTTCTCTATTTTATTGAAAATCTACATGTTGCCTTGGAGCATGATACTCAGTTTTGCTGGGTAGGTGATTCTTGGTTTTAATCCTAGCTCCATTGGCCTCTGAAATATTATATTCTAAGCCCTTCTATCACTTAATGTAGAAGTTGCTAGATCTTGTATTATCCTGATTTGTGTTTCCACAGTAGTAAAATTGTTTCTTTCTGGCTGCTTGCGGTATTTTCTCCTTGATGTGGGAGCTCTGGAATTTGGTGACAATATTCCAGGAGTCTTCTTTTTTTTTTTTTTTTTTAATTTCTTTGTTTATTTTTAGTTTACCACACACGGTTCTACATATTTTTGAGTTCCAGTTTTTCTCCCCTCCCTCCCCCCTCCCTCCCCAAGACGGCATGGAATCTTATATAACTGTCATGTATAACTTCGCATTGAATTAATTTATGCACTAGTCAAGTCGTGGAGAAGAATTTTGACCAATGGAATGAATCATGAGAAAGAAGAAACAGAACCAAAAAAAAACGCAAAAACAAAAACAAAAAAGAAGCAAAAAAGGCGAGCATTTAGTGCGCCTTGATCTATATTCAAATTTCGCAGTTCTTTCTCTGGATGAAGATAGCATTCTCCATCGTGAGTCCCCTGGAGTTGTCCTTGCCCCTTAGGTTGCTGAGACTCAGGTTAGCTCAGACTCAGGAAGCCAGGAGTGCATGGGAAAGAGCAAATTGGCCAGTTTGACTGGAATGTATGGTAAGGGAAAGTCATCTGAGATCACTATGGAAAGATAGGTTGGAACAAGATTTTAATGCTTAACCAGAAAAAATCACATTTTATCCTAGTGGCAGTAGGGAGTCTCTGAAGCTTCATGAACAGGGAAATTTAATGGTTGTACCTGTACTGAGTTTTCAATATTGCATCTGTGTGAAAGATGAATTGGAGAGGTGAGAGATTTGACATAGAGAGTCCAAGTAGGAGGTTGTTGTACTAGTCCGGGAGAGAGCTGGCCATCACAACAAGGGAGAGAAGTCAAGAGATTTTACATTGTAAAGAGTGTTGGCTACCGGGATTAGAATTCTGAGTTTGCCTCTAACTTGCTTGTGTCACTTTGGGTAAGTCACCTAACCTTTCATTTTATTCATCTGGGAATTGAGAGAGGTGGATTAGATAACTTTTAATTTTCTTCCAGCTTTAAAGCTATGATCCTATGAGGGAAAGTATGGAATGGTTAATGGGATTTTTAGCACTCACATTAGGAGAAACCATTTTTAGGCTCTGTATTGAATTTCAGTTTTAAATATGCTATTCATTATTCTGTACTTCATTATTTAAAAGCCTAGGAGTGATCTACCACTGACTGATGGTATTACTTTCATTTAAATCATAGCATTGTTTTAGAGGGAATTCCTGTGTGCCTGCCAATCCTAACTCTCTTATGTGGGCTAGTAAATACAATATTTTAGTTCTCTAAAAAAACACCACTTTGAGTTCTGGGGAGAAGTAATCTTTTAACTGTACTTTCTGTATTGTAAATGCTGAGAAATGCTGGTGGTGATTTAAAGAAACAAGGATTTTTGGTGGACTGGGGAAAAAAGGAGACACAGAATAACATAATAGTTGCATTCAGACTTTGCAGTTGCAGCAGCCAATAAGTCAGATGGGGTAGGGTACAATTCCTAGTAAAGTCACATTCCCTATGTGTAACAGAAGGGGAAAAGATATTTTTGTCACAGAGGGCCACATGCTGAATTAAGAGCCTCAAAGTAGTACCAAAAAATAATAGCAAAGTTTATTTAAATAGTAATCACCATACTAGAATTTATATGTTCTTGGATATGCAGTTTAATAGTTGCTGGTTGTACTTGCTCTGGACCCTGTCTCTAAAGAGGGACCAGGAAAACTCACATAAGTCAATAGAATGAAAAGATTAGGATATAACGACTATAAATAAAGGTAAAGACATTTAATCTCAGAGGTAGAAAGGATTCCAGAGTTGAGACAAAATAGAGAATGGGGAGGACATCAGATCTGAAGTCAGAACCCCTGGGTTTGAATCTAGATTCTGCTACCTCACAAATTTGTCAAGTCAAGAAGCATTTATTAAGCATCTACTGTGTGCCAGGTACTGTACTAAACACTGGGGATACAAAGAAAGGCAAAAAGCACAGTTCTTGTTTTCTCAAGGACCTTATAGCTCAATGAGGGAGACAAGATGCAAACAGGATAAACTGCAGATAACCTATGTGAACAACCCTTTTGGATCCTTTGCTGTTATCTTCATGAAGGTGATACCTGCTAATTATGTATGTCCTAAGCTCTCTTCTCTTCTCCCCATATTGTTTCATTTGGCGATCTCATCAACTGTAATGAATTCAATTATCATCTTCATGCTGATGATGCTCAGCCCTAACATTTTTGCTGACCTCCAGAGAGAAAAAGTAGATTTCTGTTAATTTAAAAAAACACTAAAAATTGAGAGTTTGGGGTAGTCTGTTATAGGTATGCAATGCTACGGGCACTTTCAGATGAAGTCACTGTATTGTTAGTTTTCCTTAATTGTTTTACTTTGTTACAAGAGAGCTCTCATGGAGTAAAGAAAATATGGCAATGTTTCTAATATAAAATCAAAACATGTTAATGAAACTTAAGAATACTTGATCTGATCCAACCCTAAACCTATGCATGAATCCCTCCTTAACAACCTTGGGAAAAGGACAAGTCAACCTCTGTCTGAGTTCCTTGTCCTCCCTAACTCATTACCTCATGAAGCAACTTATTAATTTTTGTGTAGTTTTTATTATGAGGATATCCTTTTAAAACTGAATCCAAAATTTGCTTACCTGTAGCTTTTAGTCATTGCTTCTATTTCTGGTATCTATGGTCACACCTGAATACGTTTAAACTCTCTTCCACATAACAACCCTTTAACCATTTGAGGACAATGATTATATATGATCTTGGCCCCTTTCAGTATCTTTTATTAAGGAGAAATATCTCAAGTTCCTGCAACTGTCCCTCATTAAGCAGTTCTGAGATTCTCGCCAATTAAGTTTTTAAGTCAAATGAGCATTATGAAAACATTGTGTAAAATGGAGGTTTCTATAACTTTAGGCTCATAGATGGTGAATTCCATAATGGAAAGGGAATGAATCTAATGGCAGGGATTTCAGACTCCACGGGAAGCCTGTAGGAAAGAGGTTTAGTGGGCAGTGAATGCAGCTGCTCAGAATGTTAGGGCAAACCCCAATATTAAGCCCTGCCATTCTGGATATGGAAAGACTAATTTTAAAATCAAGAATGTCATCTGTGTTCCAAAGACAGTGGAGATAATATCTGCCTGAGATCCAGAAAGAAAGCAGAGAATCATCGAAGGAAATGAAGCAGTGTACTAAAAGAATAGAATTATAAGACACTGTCTTACTAGCACATTTATGAACTGATTAAGAATCCAAGGTATTTATGTTTGGGGCCCATTACACTGGGTACCTCCTGCCCCCTCCTTGCTTTTTTCTCTAAACTGGTGCTGGATTCCATTATACACCAATAAATTACAAATAGGTCTGTAGTCTAGCACTCAGTCTACCTATCTCTCTCTCTCTCTCTCTCTCTCTCTCTCTCTCTCTCTCTCTCTCTCTCTCTCAGTTTCTCATTCCCCTATCAGATGTTAACAACATAAAACTAGTTTCTGCTAACAGTCTTAAAGGTAGTCATAGGCAGCCTTTTGCCGGGGTGATAACCGTTACCAAGGAGATCAGTAGCTAGTTTAAGGAATGCTAGCTGATAACAGTACTTTTAAAGGCTTCATAGGTTCAACAAAAGAGGGAAAGTGAAATAGAAATAAGAATAAGCAGAGATGAGGTGGTGAACTGAGAAAGGTTTCTCCCACACACCTCCAACTCAAGGCCTTTTCCTTACTCCATAATTTTCCCCATCTACTTAATGACATGAATATAACAAGACAAGAATCCTGCCAAATGACTTATTGACAGGTACACAATGATGGCTCTCCAGGATAATTTATGTAATGCTGATGTCAGCCCTAACTGGGACACAACTCAATAAAAATTATATAGGATATAAGAAAACTAAATGAACTGGGAATGGCTCATTTAATTAGTTTCTCAGTAGTGCACCCCATACAATGAAGAATAGGTCTGCAAATTCACTCTGTGGGCACAATCCCTATTTCCTTCCCCTTCTCCCTCCCCCTAATCCCTTTCTCCCGTCCAAGGAATTGGCTGAGGTGAGTTCAGGGTCAGAGTCTTTCCTGAATTGTTCTTTGTGCTGAGAGAAATTAATTTTTCATTCTCTCATTTCTCTTCAAAGGCTTGTTATTTGCAGTTGTCTGAGTACAGTGAGGTCTATTTAATGATCCAATTTTTACTTTGAATGACTATTATCAATGAGCTGAGAGGACAGGATCCCATAAGCTACGTGACTTATCTATTAACCCCAGAGAACGCCCAATGAGGCAAGCAATAGCATCTCTCCAGATTCACCAAGGGGTTAGTTTTCATCTGGGGCTATGATGTTTATATATCAAACATGAGTTTAACATTTCATTATATATTTTAAAAGTAGTTATCCTAGTCCTTTAATTTGAAATGGAAGTGGAGAGATTTAAGAGCCTTTTCAAAATGTCCAAGATTTTCTGATGTTTCTTAGAAAAAGTGCAGAGTCAAAACCATCCTAATAATGGATGCAAGAACTGAGCTAAATCTCAGGTAGACCCTGGGAACAGTCTCTCCCATAGAGTTTCTGAATAGCTGTATGATTTGAGGATTGTTCTGATCAATTGTCCCTTCTGATTTAAACCATCGTATCATCATAGATTTAGAGCAAGAAGAGATTGACAGAGGCTATTTTGTAAATAAGAAACTGGGGTCTATAGAGGTTAAGCAGCTGGCCCAACCTTACCCATGTAATAATTTGCTGACTCAAAATTTGAACACAAGCCTTTTCTTGCTAAATCTAAAAACTTTTCCATTATGCCTTTTAAATTGTCTGAACTGGGTCTATGGGACAAAGTATTAAATAGAACACTTCTTCCATAACTTTCTTGGTATTAACTATCATGATGGCAGTAGTAATGATGGTGGTTTTATTTTCTGTCCACACAAAATTTGAAAGTAGGAAGTCTCTAACCTCAACTTGAATACCATCTCACCTCAGATTCAAAAGGAAATACTTTGAACCCAAGGGCTTTAGGAATAACTCCCCCAAACCACCAGGCCTTCTAGTCCAGTGCCCAGAGTCATCACTTAGGGGAGAAATCATTGTAGAGAAGGGGTCCACCTTTTTTATGACCACAAGCAACAGCTGCTGACCAACTGCCACCAGCAGTCAGATAAGCACATGAGCTCTGGGAAGGGCAGTACACATCCCCCCATACCCTACACTACTTGTCCTATTTCCAGCTCAGTCCTAAAAGCCACTATCTAGTAAAACAATGTGGAGAACAGGCAAATCATCTCCACCAACAGCTAACTAACTTTTACTTAGGTCAGGCAGCTCACCTAGCTGAAACAAGGTAACCTCAAGGAGACACAGGAAGCAACATCCACCAGGCAAGTCAAATCACCAGCACCACCTTGATCGCCATCTCTCTTTAGTCTCTGATGGACAAAGTGCAGGACCCTGAACCCAAGAACCATGGGTACAGAAATGCATCTAGTTATGTGTCCATGGCATCATCCTGGGAAGCAATCCTTGTGATGATGCGGCCTGGCAACTGCTCCTGAAGATTATACAGGTACAGAATAGAAAGTTCTTATGCCCAAATCCTGGTGTTATCAAATGGTTCAACATCAAAAACTGATCTGATTTTATCCCTGGAAATGACATTAAAGAAAAGGCATTACCATTTGTTTTCCCACTGAACCTTAAGGACCATGGGATCTTTCTATTTGACTAAAGAATATAACCTTACCTATATATTTTCTCCCCAATTTGAACGTGAGCTCCTTGAAAACAAGAACTGTCTTACTTTTCTATTTGTATCTCTACAACTTAGCATTACATATAGTGAGTGCTTAATAAATATTTTATTCATTCATTCATTCAAACTTACTAAGGTTTGTGTTCATCTTCTGCAAAAGAGAAAAAAAAATGTTGATAGAAGAACAGTACCGAAAAGTTCATAAATAACCTTTAGAAATTGTGGTTTTAAAAACATCATTACATTCAAATAGATATGAATCTGAAATATATGTTACAAAACAAATATACCAATATTCCATATAATACACAAGAGACAAAAATAAAAAGTGGTCATCAAAGAATTATGGTAATTTTTACCAGATTATAGAGTCACAGGGCAAGTAGGAAGATGACTAGAAAAGTTATCTGGTTCATTCTTTTGTTCCCAGAAAGAGTACCTCCAGTTCATGATAGAATAGGAAAGTTTATCACTAGGAAATGGGAAAAATATCACTTGAAAATTACTTTGTTTTACTTTGTATGTCCTTTTCATTTATTTGTGTGCATATTGTACCTTTGCACCTCATTCTCAGAAAAATGTAGGGGTTGGATTGTTTTCATCTTTGTTTCTCCGGTGCCTTGAATAGTGCCTGGCATGAGGTATATACTTAATAAATGCTTGGTGAAATTAAAGTAAAAAGAAATTAGATGCTATACATTTCCTTGATTCAACAGAACATCTTTGAAATCCATTTTACTTCAAAAACTGAGATTTATTGACCAAAATGTATTTATTTGTTAATTACAATCATTTATTGTATATATTATATATACAATTATTTATTGTTTATAGAGAACTGAACAAGGTCCTGGGATAAGTTTGAATGAGACGTGATCCTTTCTGTCTTGTGGCTAAAAAAGAGAAAAGAAGAGGAAAAATATAGAGACACATATAGCCATAATGAGCTATTATCCATGATCAATGTATTAGAAAGCTACAAAACAAAATTCTAGTAACATGTTTGAACATAGGGCTCAAAAAATCAACTCAATAAGTAAAGGATTGGGGAAACATGCTGAGATAGAACTCGATATGAAAAACATATCTATGGGAGTTAATGGATTGTGAGCTCAATGTTGATCATCGTGGTGATAGACTCAAATGGACTTATGAGCTCATCAATATGGATGTTTTCTCTAACAATTCAGATCACAATTCATCCATGTCTGCTGATCCTAACATTGAGAGGATAACAATAGAGCAAATGGGTTAACCTTCACCATTATCATATGATTAATCCATTTTTTTGATTGTACATTTCTTTGATAACATCATTTGCCATAGACCTCTTTTGTTTCTTATGTTTCATGTATTGCAAGCTGCAACTTAACTGTAGATTTTCTATTGCCCTCTGAGTGATAATCACTTTTAATTAGTTGCAGACTGCAATCTTCCATAGCTCATGATCATATAGCAACACTGGTAGAATATTGCTATTAAAAAAAAGATGGTCTTGGGAGAAGTTCAAGGTCATTAAAAGAGCTTCGCAATTTCCTGAAGACAGTTTAGACTATTCTTATCCTCTTATTTAATTCTTAGTTTAGTTTATCGTCTATTTGTGGCAAAAGTCCAAGATATTCAGAAAACCATGCATACGTACTTATCTATGTGTAATATGGATATATATGTATATAAATATATGTGTATACATATATGCACATATATACATATACACACATATATGTAATTACATATCAACACTGATAGATGAGCTCCATATATGTTCTTTCTGATTAATAATCTAGACAAAAATTTTTCATCTGCTTGATTTTTCTCTCCTGTGTGGATAGTTGGACCAAACGCTTTTGTCATTATGGGTCTCACCTGGCAAATTCTGCAGTGCTCTGGGGATTGATGTAACCAGCAAAATTTCATCTGTAAACAGAAACCTCTGCAGGACTTCACCGTCTACAGGGTATCCCTCTTAATTTATACTCTTTATATTGGACCTCCTCCATTATAATGGTGAACACTTATCTGGCATACTTTTCCTGTTTTATCCTGTGCTTGACATTGATAATCAGAGCCTTGTTAAACAGGATTACTTCTGATGTTATTATGTCTTTCAAGGTATCTTGTATAATCGATATATGAATGGGAAACACTTTACTGGAAGAGAACCTTTAATATATCATTAAACTCTACTGAATCAACCAACCAATCAACCAACAAGCATTTATTATCTGTTTTCAGAAAGGCACTTAACACAATCCTTGGCACATATTAATTGCTTAATTAATATTTGTTGACTGGGCTAAGCTAGTCAATGCATATGACTACAAGGCACTATGCTAGGACCTGAGGGAGAAAAAAGAAAAAAAAAGCCCAAAATAGTCTTATCCTCCAAGGAATTTGTATTACTATAAAATAAATACAATGTGCTTTGGGGAGGAAGAATATTAGCACCTGGTGGGGGGAGGAGGAGTCTTATGTAGGAGATGATCCTTGAACTATCTTGATGAATATAAGGGATTACACGAGTTTTAATTTAATATAGAGAGATATATTGAGTTTAAAAAAATCTAATATCTACCTCTTCAATGGGTATTTTTACATTAATCTCATGCTGTTTACAAGGAGACAGTGGGTGAGGTATCAAGAAAGAACACAGACATGTGAAGGGTCACAAGTCAGGGAATTTATTTCTCATAGACATGTATACATTCAACTTCCTAGATTTTCTGTCACAAGAACAACTGTCATGGATGGTAGCAGCATGGGTAGAGAGTTGTATATATGTGTAACCCCACACAGGAACACAGTGTTCTAGGTCTCTGTACTTCTATCTGTTGCTGCTGGGAAAATTCATAGGGACTAAGTAGGAGAGGAGGGAAACTTTAGGGACCGTCAGTCAGTGGGTGGCTCAGACTGTGATGTCATGGATTACAAGGGCATTATGAATAGGAAAATTTATGATTATTGCATACATGGATTAGATGAAATTTGCTAAACTGAGTATGATAAGGAGAGCCTTGCATTTATGGCCTAAATGAAGTAGACTGAACCAGTTATTGGGTACATGGAAACTTCCTGGTACATAGGCTGGTCTGTCAGTGATCAAATGTGGAATCACTTCAGGCAGCTCGGGCCTAGTTAATCATACAAGGCCAATTCTCACAGTGGTCTTCTTGCATGTATTTTTCTTGAGTACTACAATACGAAAAGACAAAGGTCTTATGAATTTATGTTTTTATTGAAGTTGTTTCTTAAAAAATATTTTATTTTATGGAATAAAACAAGCCTTTCTATTACATTGTATAATAAAAAAAATGACTGCGCATGAAACTGCAAATCTACCATGTACAACTTGCTATTCCTTTTAAATATACTACAAAGTTATCATGTAAATTTCTTTTTTTCTCCTTTTTTCTTTCCTCCTTCCCACCCTAGAAGTGGCCACCATTAGACAAAATATATGTGTATGCATACATATATATATGTATACATATATGTATACGTACATGTATACACACGCGCACACACAAACACACACACACACACACATATATATATATATATATATACTCATATAAAACATATATAATTATTCTATACATACTTGTATCTATCAGTTCTTTCTTTGGATGCAGATAGTGTCTTCCTATGTCCTTTATAGTTAACTTGGGTAGTTGTAATAGACAAAATAGCTTATTCACTCAAAGTCATTCTTAAACAATATTGCTGTTACTGTATACAATATTCTTTTGGTTCCACTTATTTCACTCTTCATCATTTTGTGCAAGTCTTTTCATGTTGTTCTAAGATTATTGAGCTCATTATTTCTTATATCACAGAAGTATTCCATCACAATCATATGCCAGAACTTGCTCAGCCATTTCCCAATTGATGGGCATCCCTGCAATTTCCAGTTATTTGCTACTATTGAAATTCTACCAATTCCTTAATTTGCCCTTCCAAGATGGACCTATGTGGCTTCCTTCCATTTGGCTTCCTTTTTTCTTCTAGTTTCATTTATGGTCAGTTATGGTATTACAGACAGAAAAGATAATGTAATTTGAGGCTACATTAAGAAATGAATAGTATTGACCCACACATCAACTTTTCTACTATTATGGCAATTTTTGGTTTATAATTTACATACTCATTGAAAGAATGCTTGAGAAGATATGAAAAGATAATAGGTAGTATTTTGAAATCTAATAAAAATAATTTGTTCAATATATTCTGATTGCTGATATCAAGATAGACAAAAGACAAAAATTGGAGAATGTGGGTAGTGGGGAAAATCTAGGGCTGCAGTTTTGAAAGATATATGAAATTGCAAAGAAAGATGGGGAGGCATTAAAATGTAGAGGACAGCATAAAGTTGAACTGGTTAAATAGAGGATCAAAACATTGTCATTCTTTGGTTATGTGACCTTGTAGAAGTCACTGTGAATTTCTAGTCCATAGTTTCCCCCACGCATAAAATGAGGGCTTTGGAGTAGATGATAGCTAAGGTCTCCTCCAGCTCTAAATCTATGGTGCTATCATGGGAAGTAAGTGAGGCCAGAGAAAGCAGGATGGACTAGGAAAGGATGGAGAGTTGGAATAACTGAAAGTTATTGAAAGTGAAGAGTAGGTTTAGGAAGTATGAGGGAGAGGAAGATGTAGACAGGTAGGTTATGGTCTAAAAAGATAATTTCAGACATCTGAATCATGGAGATTAAACAAGTATTGGTGATGATGACATCACGGGTATAATGATCTTGGCGTGTGGCTAAAGTGGAATAAAAATTCAAATCAAAGAAGTTGAAGAGATATATGAATTGGGAGGTTACTTGAAGTGCTGAAATATAGAGCTTAGGTATGAGGTAGACAGGAGAACTGAGAGCCTATTCCTTGAGAAATGGGAGAGAATAACCTGATGACCTGGCTGGGAGTATAGGTTGGGTAGATAACATCAACTGGCAACTGAATAAGGTGATAGAGATTGATGAAATAAACCTCAAAAGAGGAGAGGTTGCTAATTGTTGGTGATAAAAGGACTATCTTGAAGTAGCAGTGAGAATCAAGGAGTATGTGACCTCCTTCCATTGCCAATATGTTGGAAGGCATGAGTAGAGATCTATTTTGTTCTTGAAAGGGTGTCCAGAGAAGTGCCTTCTGGGAGGAGGAAGATTTCTTTGAATTTAGGAAGATAGAAATCATATAAAAGGAAGAGATCTCATATGATAGGCAGTTTATTAACAACAGAATGGGATTTCAGGGAGCAAAATGTAAAGGGAGATCATAAGGAGTTAGGGATTCAAGAGGAACAGAACTGTAGTGAAGGGGATGAAGAATCTGGACTTGGTATCATGGGAGGAATTTGTTATCTGGGTAGCTTTCAACTCTGAATCACACGGGTGAGAAGAATAGGAAAAAGGGGTTTTCTAGTCATAGAACTGGAAGTATTTTCCCTTTCCAGTAAATAAACATTACTCTACTTCATGCTGTCACTGAGATATTGATTGATTCAATTTCTTCTTTTTTGGGGAGTGGGGGAGGTTTGAGGAAGGATGGGACTGAGGATCTTGGTTAGGACTGGGTGCAGGTGGCTAGGTCCCAAGGAGTATGTTGTCTGGGCTCTTGTCCATTGGTAGAACTGAGATTTAGGAAGGTTACTTTGATAGCTGAATGGATTATGAACTTGAATGGAGAGAGACTTAAGGCAGGGAGAGCAACCAGCAGGCTATTGCAATAGTCCAGGTGTGAGGTGATGAGGACCTGTGCTCAGGTGATGGCAGTGCCAGAAGAGAGAAGGGGATGTATAGGAGACATGTTAAGAAAGTAGAATTGACAAGATTTGACAAAAGATAGGATGGGTGAGGAAGAGTGAACAGTGGAAAACGATACTTGTGAGATTAGGTGACTGGGGGGATAGTGGTGCCCTCGACAATAATAGGGAAATTGGGAAGTGGGAGGAATTTGGTGAGGGGAAAGAGAATTAATTTAGTTTTAGACATCTTGAGTTTAAAATGCCTATTGAATATTCAGTATGTAGCTGGAAATGCAAAACTAGAAATCAAGAGACTGGGGTAGATAAATAGATTCCTAGTTAATAAACTACAGTGATTATTTCCTCAAGGACCAAAGACAAAATTCTCTGGATATTGCAATTCTTTATCAGCTGACCGTTTTGGTCTTCTTATACCTTACTCCACTCCATATACTCTATTATCCAGGGACACTGGCTCACTTGCTATTTATTTCTCATACAAAATATTCCATTGCTCAACTCCAAGTGTTTTCACTGACTGTCCGCCATCCCTAGGATGCTCTCCCTCCTCATCTCTGCTCTGGCTTACCTGCCTTCTTTCTAGTCTCAGCTAAAATTCTACATTCTGCAAGAAGCCTTTTGAGTTCATCTTAATGCTAATGCTTTTCCTCTGAGATTGCTTCCATATATATATATGCATTTTATGTATATGAATATATGTAAAGATATAGATATGTGATATATCTCTATATAATACATATCATGTTAAGATATATGTTAGATATAATACATTATGCATTATATATAGGTATATCTTATATACACATAGTTCTTTGCATGTTGCATGTTGTTTCCAATATCAGATTGTTAGCTCCTTGAGGGCAGGGACGGTTTTTGCCTTTCTTTGTTTCCTTAGCACTCAGCACAGTACCTGGCACATAGGAAGTGATTAATAAACACTTGGTGATTTGCAGAGGTTAGTTTACTCACTATACTTCATCCCCAACAACCTATCTCTGCTTTCTCATTCTATGCTTATTCATGTCATCCCATAAATCCTTCAGAGGATCATCTAAATGTACGAGGTGTCTTTTAGTTCTTTTACCAATTTATGTAGCACTCAGACTATAATCTGCTATCCCTTGTCCTTATTCTGCCTACTTTCTTTATCAATCACATATTTCCTTCATATATTGAATACCAGAATTAGAGGCAAGTTATGGGCCGTATGTTGCAGTCCAATTATACTCACCACAACGTTTTTCATTGTACACTGGATCACCAGGAATTTTGATTTTTAAAGATTATGGAACTCCATTATTTATACTTATAGAGGAATGAAAGAATATTCTTGCTACTGGAAGATTATTGGTATTAGAATAATGAATTTTTATGTCAGGAAACAAGGATCATGAAAACTGTTATACTCTTTCCTAAATGCAACCCAGTCTGTTGTCTCCAATTCTGGCCTCAAGTCATTGCCCATCTTCAGGGCCTATCTAAGATGTCTGTACCAATGGACTGCCTCAATGGACCACCTATCCTGGATATCATGGTCTGGAAAATTGTTCTTCATCCAACTCATATGGATCTAATTTTCCCCCTACATTGAATGTCCTATATTCTTTGACTGATTGTAGATTTCATCAACATGCTGATTTTTTTTCTGGAGATTGAAGCCATTTTCCTTTTTGCTTATTCATACATTGAGGTCAGTTCTGGGTGCCATATTTCAGGAGGTACATAATCTCATGCCATGTGAGCATATGCTGAAGGAACTAGGGATGTTTACCTTAGAGAAGACATAAAAAGACATGGCAGCTTTATTCAAGTACTGCCTGGAAGAGAAATTGAACTGGTTTTGCTTGTAGAACTATGAACAATGCGTAGAAGGTAAAGAAAGGCAATTTCAGGTCTAATATAAGGAAAATGTTACCAATTATTGTATCTATCCAAAAATGGAGTAGGAGATAGTGACTTTCTTTGCCTTGACTAGAAGTCTTTTAAAAAAAGGATGAATGACTAACTTATATGACATAGAAAGTATCCTTATTTAGGTGTCAATTGGATGGTAAGGCCTTTGAGGTAATTTTCAACTCAAAGATTCTGTATTCTATGAGTTTCGAGGGATTTGGTGACTTGGAGTATCTTGTCAAGTTTTTCATAAGTTTTCTCTGCTTCATTCTCTGCAACAATTGTGGGCTTTGGCTACAAATATATTCATCATGCTTTTTTGCTTATGTTTTATGACTTCTACGTGGCAAGATGACCGGTATTATATGTTGAACTATATACTTCATATGACTATTGTGAGGAAAGTTTTTATAAACCTGGAAGCTTGAAAAAATGTCCATTATTATTGTTGTATTTGGGCACATTTTGAGACCAAGATTACTTCTCTGAAAAGGCATTGTCCTTCAATTTGACTGCAATTTTTGAAAAATTTCATTTAATATACTTTGTTCACTTAGCAATTCTCTACTCTGCAATCAAAACCTTCATAATAAAAATAGCTCATTAAAACGAACTGTAATATTGATCATATGTGACAACTTTCATATCATTCCATACCAGGGGTCCACCTGATATCTCTACTGAGATGAGGCTAAATATATTTCATCATGAATCCTCTGGAGTCAGGCTTGTTGAATCGAATTGAGTAAAGATTAATCAGTATATTGATCTGAATTTTGATATCTTTCAGCATGGTTTTGCTTTTCATTATTATGGTCATTGTATATATTTCTAAGTTTCCTTTACCCCTTCATCAACATATAAAAGATTTTTACAAGATTTTCTGAATTCTTTATATTTGCCTTTTCTTAATAGAACAATAAATATCACATCAAAAATATCACACCAATACGGGACATGTTTGCTTATCCATTCCCCAGTTGAGAAACACCCATTTAGTTTCCAGTTGTTTTTGTTGTTTTTTGTTTGGTTTTGGGGGTGTTGTGGTTGGGTTTTTTTTGCCATTAAAAGGAACAATAATATATGAATGTTTTGGTATACATGGAGACCTATGTTTCGGTTGCTGATTTCTTAAGGGTATATACCTCATACTGGAATAGGTTAGTCAAAGGATATTCACAATTTAGTCACTTTTTTCTTATGGTTTAAAATTTTTCTGCAAAATGTTTGGACCAATTTGAAGCTATACTAATAGTATGGCTGTAACTTCTTCATGTTTTTAGCATCATTTATACTGACACTATCAATGTTGATCTAATTTAGTTCCATCAGGACTGTTTTATTTTAATGGTTGTTGGACAAACATATCACATTTAGGATACCAAGAGTTAAATTATTGCTTGAAAACTGTTATTCATAGTGTCCTCTGCCCTCTTCTGTTCCATCTTGCTATTGTCATTACAGAAGCAGAAGGGGACTGTCAGGATTGAAAGCTATTTGATACTGTTCAGTTGTTTCAGTTGTGTCTGACTCTTCCTGGCCCCATTTGGGGTTTTATTGGTGAAGATACTGTAGTCTTTGCCATTGCCTTCCCCAGCCCATTTTATAGATGAAGAACTGAGGCAAATAAGGTTAAGTGACTTGCCCAAGGTCACACAGCTAGTAAGTATCTGAGGTCAGATTTGAACTCAGGAAGATGAGTCTTCCTGACTTGCTATCCACTCTATCCACTATGCCACCTAGCTGCCTTGAAAGCCATTTAGTGTTTTTCTTCCCCCTGCCATGGGTTACCATAGCCACAGAATTCATTATTACTTACTAGCCAACTTGCTGATTTTAAGGCTTACTTGACTTAGAGAGCCATCAACTAGAATTTATTAAGCACCTACTATGTACCAGGCACTGTGATAAGTTCTGAGGATAAAAGGTAAGGAAAAATAAAAACAACAAAAAAACCCTCTGATCTTGAGGAAGCCACACTCTAGTGGAGGAGACAACATGCCACCAATTATGTGTATAAAAGATATATACAGGATAAATGGGGGCAGTAATTTCAAAGGGAAAGCATTAAGATTTAGGAGGACTAGGAAAAGCTTCTAATACAAGGTTATATTTCAGTTGAGAATTGACAGAAGCCAAGGTAGCGATAAGATGATGAGGAGGGAGAGCATTCCAGTCACGGAGAATAGCAAGTGAAAATACCTGAAGGAAGGAGATACGGAATGTCTTATTCAAGGAATAGCCAGGAAGTCAATGTCCAACTACCAGATCAAGAAAACAGAAGAGACAATATCGGAATTACATTAATCATGATATGACTTGTACACTTACAGTAATTACTACTATGACATCTGAGAAGTCAGTAAAATGAAGGTTAGTCACTGGTAGCCAACAGAAGTGGGAATATAGCTGGTGGGGGTTTGAAAAGATGGTGGTACAGAACAAGTCCTCAGTGTACCCTACAACTCTGAGGGGTAATTAGAGCCTGGCTTTGGGAGAGATAGACCAAAGTATGCTTTCTACAGGAGAAAATCACTTTAGGTAGATGTGGGTGTAAGGGTCATCTACTTCCCAAGTGACAATCTCTCTATTCCTGTGGATCTGCTAAGGGCTTTTAGGTCTTCCTTCTTAATCACTGTGAGCTCTCTCTAGGATCCAACTGTCTGTGCTCAATGTGGAACAACCTCTGCTATTGGCACTGTGGGTGGAGAGTGTAGGACTTTGGAGAAGAAAAGAAGAAAGTAAGGAGAGCTACTATTTAAGAGAAAATGGAAAGAAAAACATTTTTTCTTTATAAAAAGAGTTAACTTGATATTCAGCCAACATATTTTGAAAAAAAATATGAACTCACTGATGGAAGTGTAACTATTTAGCTTTGAACTTTGGAGTTAAATTGGGCTAGCCCTCCTCACCTTCAGCTTTTCAAAATCTTGATTAATTATTTGTGATGTACTTTAAAAATGTTCAAAGTGATATCTGTATTACATTTAGGCTATCACCACTCCATTGTCAAGTTGGCTTACTGACAATCTTCTAATTGGTGAGAAATGAATATGCCAAATATAAGCACTAATATATTCACTAATTTCTCTTTTCCTGAGTAAGAACTAGTCAATAAGTAGAATAAGTCTCTGTTGGGAATTAAAAAGAAAAGGAAAACTGGCATTCAAAACTTTCCCCCTTTTAAGCAAGTTTTTCCTTAGTTTGAGCTTAATAAAAATACTGTGTTCTTGTTTAACTTTTGTTTGACTTCAGGAAGCTAATATAATTATTTTTTTAAAACAATGGATTCCATTATTCAAAAGTCTGTTTTTTTTAAAATATCTGTGTTCTGCTTTGTATTCCTTGGAGCAAAAAGTCCGAGAGTTATATTATTTGGCATCTATATGGTAGCAAGAATACAAAAGCAGGGAAACTAGGGTAACCCCCAAACTTTAAACTTTACTCATAGATAGTATGAAGCTGTGAGTTACTTCATATGCTAGGGCTTATAATTAATATTTTAAATTCTTGTCCACCTCCATGCCTTCGTGTATCTATTCCATGTGTCACACTTCCACTGACATTAAAAGGACTCTACATTTGGAAGAAATATGTGGGAGGTGTGAGGGGGTGAGATTGAAATTCATTAGGTTCAATTTTTAGCAGGGAATAAAGTTTTAGTTCTAAAAATGAAGTTATTTCTCTGTAGGCATCTAAACATAAAGAATATAAGATAGGCATTCCATATAGACTATGACTGTTAATTGCTAAATATCACTTACTGCTATTATTCTTCATTCAATAACTACTGTTTAGAATTTTATTAAATTAGACATGACCAAGACTAATTTTGTGTGGTGAGGAAAATATAGGTTTATCGCATGAGAGCAATGAAAGATGACAATCTGGTTTTGGCTGGTGATGATGAGACATAGATCTACCAATCACAAGCCCACTGACTCAAACAAGTTGTGACCCAGCAACTATAAAAGCTCATGTGTCAGACTAATGTACATCATTTTCTGCAAAGACTAATTTTTCTTGGATAAGGCTACCCATGCCTCTGCAGCGGTTCAGATTCTATTTGACCTATAATCACTATTTTATCGTGCCACTCTAGTCTATATTCATTATCTTTTACTGCATCACCTCCTGATCATTTTCTTGAGTTTCAATATGTGGATCATTGATTTTTCTCGGCATACATAAGCATCTTCTAGTCTTAATTTACAAATTGCGATATCAACTGAAATTTCCTTTCAACTCATACATTTTAAAATCCATCCCCTGTTCTTCATGGTATTCTAGAAGAACTAGTACCTCCGCTCTGAGGATAAGAATTCTCAAACAAATCAAATTTTGTGTGAGTTATTGCAGATTTTGGCACAGACATCCCACAATCAATGTGTTTCTTCCTGTGTCTTCAGTTAGTTGAATCTGAAGGGTTGTTGTTATTATTGTTTTCTTTGAAAGGAAACAGTCTTTGAGGAAGAATATTTTACTTATTATAGAAACAAGAAATTAGGATACTTGCTTATATGAAATATCTTTTTTCTCAAGGTGAATCAAGGCATTTTTAAAAGTAACATTCTATGAGGGCCTATGGTATGGAAATTAAGTAAAGTTCTGTTTTTATTACTTTTATATTATAGCCACTTCCCAATATACTCTCCCCATTGAAACTTCCTTTTCAATAAAGCGAATCATTAAACAAAACTGAAAAAAATGACCTGAAAGTTTATGTGACATTTCATATTCATAACACCCCACCTCTCTATTGAGAGTAGGAAAGTGTCTTATCATCTCTACTCCAAGACAAATAATGCATGTCTGAGTTCATCTGACTTTTGAAGTTGTTTTCGTTTATATCATTTTACTGTATCAATTCTTATTTTGATTTGCATTTGTTCATACAATTCTTTCTATGTTTCTCTGACTTCCTCATATTTGTTATTGGACTGTGGCAAGAGTCAAGGATAAGCAAAGGCTAGCTTTCATGCTCCATTGGTACCCACATGATATCATGATAAATAAAAGAGGGTCCACAGCATGTCAAGTAGAATTCATGTAGAAGATTGATAAACAAGTTATACTGTACAGGATGAAGGCATAGGTATGCTGCAATCTGCATTGTTGGAGGAAATATATAATTGGTATCACAGATTCATTGAAAAAAACTTGGGCTGCATTAAGAAAAACTTAGTATCTAGAATAAGTGAGGAGAGATTATCATTGGACTCCATGTTGGTCAGAAATTACTTGGAGTATTGTGTTCACTCCTAGGTACCACATTTTAAGAAGGCCGCTGCTAAGCTCAAGAATGTTCAGAGGAAAGCAACCAGGATGGTGAAGGATCTTGAGATGATCATGCCATATGAAAGGCAGTTGAAGGAACTCGGGTGATTTAGTCTCAGGGAGAGAGAAATAAGATAAATAAGTGGTCTGCTCATAATGAGTAAATAGGAGCCTCTGGCTGAGTTGTGTAAGACATTAAAATATGGAAATAATCTCAGACTAGCAAGTGGAAGTGGTATTAGAATTGTCCTGCTTTGACCCAAAGGGAAGAAAAATAGATTGAATTTATAGAGGATATATTTAAATTGGATATTTTCATTTTGGGGGGATACATTAAAGCCTTAGAAATAAGCAAAAAAAGAGAGAGAAATTATGATGTTTTCCTAGAAAGATATGTAAAAACTATCTTTAAACTTTAAAGTTCTATTTAAATATTAGCTATTTTATTATTATCAAGGAGTAAAGGGAATAATCTCATGTTTAATGAACTAAATTCCACTTCTAGACCCTTAAAACAATAATTAATTGTGAACCAAAAGTGGAAATGTGCCGAGAAAGGAGGGTACTTTTTACCAAGAATTCTTACAGTTCCACATGTCATTTTCCACCTCCCCAACCCAGTTTTTCCATGTTCATGACTCATCTTCTCTGCTTTTGCCTACTACTTTAGGTCACATGTGCACTGATTCAAAGTGCAAGTTACAGATCTGGAGATATTTAACCATTGAAGCAAAATAAACAAATAAAAATAGCTAATCATAACAGCCTGGCACACGATAGGTATTTAACAAATGTTTATTGATTGATTTCAAAGATAATATTTTAAGTTTTGCTAAGAACTTTATATGTGTTGTCCCACTTGATCTTCATAATAATTCCTTTACTTATGGAACAGGGGACTGGCCACTGAATCTAGTTCTTAGGTTGGAGAATGCACAGAATAAAGCTGATGCAATTTTCCACCTGGAAGAGGGTAGGAAACCTGTTAATTCTGATGATTTGTAATGGAAATGATTTAAAGAAATGTGTAGTAGGTGCAGATATTCTACAACTTATTCTGGTCTGCTCATCCTGGGTAAATAGGGGCCTCTAATTGGCTGCAGTTGTGTAGCTGGAACTGGAGTACTTTAAAAAGGCACTGGCTGATCGGTACTCTGCCCTTCTCTTTGTGTGGCCTCTTTTTGCCTGATGGCATTTTGATGAGAGAAGAGAGACAAAGCTATAAGAGGGAGAGGACTTGGGCCATCCCCATCCAAGGTCAAAATATGTCCCCACAAACACGGGCCTGGGATCTTTGCTTCAGATTTTGTTCTTTCATTTTAAGTGAAGGAGAATGTATAATCTCATAAGCTTCAAGAGGTCTAAAGAACAAGCCACATGAGGTCCAGGAGACTGGGAGTCAAGCCCATGCTGGGTTTTGCAACCAGACAAGGATTTGTGGCCCAAGAAGTAGGTAGTGATCTTCAGGACTCAGCATAGCAGTGGTTAAGACAAAGGCTCACATGACAGCAATGCCACATGTAGATGAGTAGTTAGTAGGACCAATGCTTTTGGGATATCACTTTCTTTAAAGACTGAGGTGGCCTAAGGTAGATGATGCCCCAGAAGAGTTTTCTAACTAATATTCTGGAACTGTCATTTGAACAAATATCTATCCTAAAGAACTGACTCTGCTAATAGTTAAGGGGAAACACATCTATGGGGCTCATGAGCATGAGTTTGGAAGGATAGCAACCTATAAGGTTGACCCTAGGACATTAGGAGGTAGTAAGAACCACCCCTCTAGGGATGCAACCAACCAATAATAATGTGAGTTGGGTGAGTGAGCCTCGAGTGGTTATACTTATTTATTTATTTAATATTTTTAGTTTTCAGCATTGATTTTCACAAGAATTTGAATTACAAATTTTCTCCCCCTTTCTACCCTCCCCCCACTCCAAGATGGCATATATTCTGATTGCCCCATTTCCTAGTCGGCCCTCCCTTCTGTCACCCCACTCTCCCCCATCCCCTTTTCCCTTACATTCTTGTAGGGCAAGATAGTTTTCTATGCCCCATTGTCTGTATATCTTATTTCCCAGTTGCATGCAAAAACACCTTTTTTTGAACATCTGCTATTAAAACTTTGGGTTCCAAATTCTCTCCCCTCTTTCCTCCTCACCCACCCTCCCTAAGAAGGCAAGCAATTCAACATAGGCCACATGTGTATCATTACGTAAAACACTTCTGCCATACTTGTGTTGTGAAACACTAATTATATTTTGCTCCTTCCTATACTATTCCCCTTTGTTCAATATTCTCCCTTGACCCTGTCCCTGTTCAAAAGTGTTTGCTTTTGATTACCTCCTCCCTGTATCTGCCCTCCCTTCTACGGTCCCTCCTTTTTGTCTCCTTCCTCCTTCTTTCCTGTGTGGTAAAATACCCAATGGAGTGTGTATGTTATTCCTGCCTCCAGTCAAGTGTGATGAGAGCAAGATTCACTCATTCCCCCTCTTCCCTTCTATAGAATGGCTTTTTCTTGCCACTTTCATGCAAGATAATTTACCCCATTCTATCTCTCCCTTTCTCCCTCTCTCAATATATTCCTCTCTCATCCCTTACTTTGATTTTATTTTTTTAGATATCATCCCTTCATATTTAACTCACCCTGTGCCCTCTGTCTAAATATATATATATAAATTCCCTTCAGCTACCCTAATACTGAGGTCTCATGAATTATGCACATTATCTTTCCATGTAGGAATATAAACAAAACAGTTCAACTTTAGTAAGTCCCTTATGATTTCTCTTTCTTGTTTACCTTTTCATGCTTCTCTTGATTCTTGTGTTTGAAAGTCAAGCTTTCTATTCAGCTCTGGTCTTTTCACTGAGAAAGCTTGAAAGTCCTCTATTTTGTTGAAAGTCTGTATTTTGCCTTGAAGCATGATACTTAGTTTTGCTGGGTAGGTGATTCTTGGTTTTAATCCTAGTTCCATTGACCTCTGTAATATCATATTCCAAGCCCTTCAATCCCATAATGTTGATCTTGTATTATCCTGATTGTTTTTCCACAATACTCAAATTGTTTCTTTCTGGCTGCTTTCAGTACTTTCTCCTTGATCTGGGTGCTCTGGAATTTGGCAACAATTATCCTAGGAGTCTTCTTTTTGAGGAGGCGATCATTGGATTCTTTCAATTTCTATTTTACCCTCTGGCTCTAGAATATCAGGGCAGTTCTCCTTGACAATTTCTTGAAAGATGTTATCTAGGGTCTTTTTTTGATCATGGCTTTCAGGTAGCCCAATAATTTTTAAATTATCTCTCCTGGATCTATTTTCCAGGTCAATAGTCTTTCCAATGAGATATTTCACATTGTCTTCCATTTTTTCATTCCTTTTGTTCTGTTTTATAATATCTTGATTTCTCATGAAGTCACTAGCTTCCACTTGCTCCAGTGTGATATTGAAGGTAGTATTTTCTTCAGTGTTCTTTTGGACCTCCTTTTCCATTTGGCTAATTCTGCCTTTCAAGGCATTCTTTTTCTCATGGGCTTTTTGGAGCTCTTTTGCCATTTGAGTTAGTCTATTTTTAAGGTGTTATTTTCTTCAGTATTTTTTTGGGTCTCCTTTAGCAAGTCATTGACTTGTTTTTTCATGGTTTTCTTGCATCACTCTTATTTCTCTTTCCAATTTTTCCTCTACTTCTCTAACTTGCTTTTCCAAATCATTTTTGAGCTCTTCCATGGCCTGAGACCAGTTCATGTTTTTCTTGGAGGCTTTTGATGTAGGTTTTTTGACTGTGTTGACTTCTTCTGGCTGTATGTTTTGGTCTTCTTTGTCACCAAAAAAAGATTCCAAAGTCTGATCTGAATCTGTTTTTGCTGCCTTGCCATGTTCCCAGCCAACTACTTGACCCTTAAGTTTTTCATCAGGGTATAACTGCTTGTAGAGTAGAGAGTACTTTGTCCCAAGTTTGAGAGGCTGCACTGTTGTTTCCAGAGTTTTTTCTACACAGCAAGCTCTGCCACAGCAGTGCTCTTCCTCCCCGAGGAACCGCCAACCCACACCTTCACTCAGATCTGAGCAGGCTCTGCACTCCAGTTCTGATCCGCCACTTAATTCCTCCCACCAGGTGGGCCTGGGGCTGGAAGCAACTGCAGCTGTAGTTCTGTAGCTGCACCACCTCCACTGCCCCTGGGGTGATGGCCGAACTGCAAACTCCTTCCACTCTGTCCCAGCAGCTTTTTCCTCATAACCTTCTCTGTTGTCTTTGGTGTTTGTGGGTTGAAAAGTCTGGTAACTGCCACAGCTCACTGATTCAGGGCACTAGGGCATGTTCTTTCCAGCTCTTGGTCTGGTTGGTCCAGGTGCCGCCCATGCTGGGCTCTGCTCTACTCTGCTCCCAGCTCTGTGCACAATAGACCTTACCCAGTGATGATCCAGGCTGTGCTGGACTGGAGCCCTGATTCCTTCTGTTATTTCATGGGTTCTGCAGGTCTAGAATTTGTTCAGAGTCATTTTTATAGGTGTTTGGAGGGTCCTGGGGAGAGCTTTAGGTATGTCCCTGCTTTTCAGCCGCCATCTCGGCTCTGCCCCCCCCCAAGCCCCCAATTTTCGAGTGGTTATACTTAATACAACACTAAACAAAGATATTTAAACAACATTTCATGAGGATATGTAGGTGCAGATCTTTAGGTCCTAGGCATGGATATACCCTTGGTCAGGTCAATAAAAACAAAGAATAAAGAGTTTATCAGAACTAAATTGCTAACCTCCCTTCTTTGTACAGATTTATATGAGATTCTATTGAAAGTAGCCCTTAGTGAATTTAGCTATCCCTGTTCTGGATCTCCATGATAAAAGGAAAAACATGCCCTAAAAATCATTGCTTTCAAGTAGCCTAATCGCCCCCTGAGGTACCAAGGCCCAGGCAGAGTAATGCCTAACACATCCATCATACTCTAACTTGCTTTTTAGTTCTCAGTTAACGCCTTTGCTCTCTGTAAAGTTTTCTTCTGTTCAGCTCTGACAAGAAGGATAGTCCCTGAATATCTCCTTCTCAACTTTGCATAAAGCTTTCCTTTAATGGTTTATCATGGCCTACTTTTCTACTTGATTTGGAAACTTCAGTGGGATTAATCTGGACTTGAGATTTCATCAGCATGGGGGAATTCCCAGTGTGACTTGTCTATAACTTACAGTCTTAGAGAGTTGCTTGGGGCACTGAGAGGTTAAGTGACCTCCCCAAAATCAATCACTCAGCCAGAATGTTTCAGAGATGAGACTGCAACTCTCGGCTTCCTGACTCCCATGCCTGCATTCTCTGTCCACTAGGAAATACTGCCTTTCAATTTCTTAGGTAAAAAATGAGAAATACATATATTTGTGCCACTTTTAAATTTGTTTTGAAATGCATAAGGATAAATATAATACATTTTATGTTGTTTCTTGAAAATGAAGTTATATGAATAGAAAATACTGATGAAAGCTTCAACTATGGTGTCAATGCAAAAAAAAAATCCCAACACACAGACACACACAAACAACTCTCTGTGAGAAAAAGAGAGGGGTCTAACTTGTCAGGAAAAAAAATAACATATAACAAATTGCTTAAGCAAAAGTAAAAACTCCTACAAAAATTTATAAAATAATGTGGTAGTGATTTTATGGTAAATGCCTCAATTTCTAAAACACACTGAGATTAATAAGCACTCTATGAGTTCTCTAGAAATTCTTCAGTCATCTAAAATGTGAAATTTTCTGCCTGGTTGTGAGATGTTGGCAATTTGGGATAGAGAATTTAGGAGTGGAATTTGTGGAAATGTATGATTATTCACTTGGGAAATCTTTAAAAAAATTCTTGGCTCTAATTTTTTTGAGGAGAAACTGATTTCACAGGCTTTCAAAATCATGGCTACAAGGTACAATAGGATTCACCTAATTATTTTATTTAATCATTCGTTTACTGTTCTTGGGGAAATGTTTTCAAGCCAGAATCAAGTCTTTAAGTGCCAAATATACAAAACACCACACATTTGTTTTCAATTACTTCTTGCTTAATCTATGTTTATGCATGGCCAAATCTGCAGTTTTCCAACATTTGTAACTTTATGAAAAAGTCCGCCTTTCTCCCCGCCCCCTACTCCTTTGTTCACTTCTGTACAGTTCTAAAACTACTTAGCTTTTATTTATTGCCAGTTCCTTTTCCCCTTCAAGATGGATTCAGGATTACATAACAAGTCTGCAATACTGTAACAGTATTACATTCATAAGCAATATCTCCTACCTCAAACACTATCTTGAGGTTTCCTATATCCATGTGTTTCTTTTTACCCTCTCCCTGTGTAATCTTATCTGTGTTTTGACTTAAGTCACTTGAATTTTTAATCATACGTTCTTATTTTAAATGAATTTTAGACCAAAGCAGAATCCATGTTGTCAGTCTGAGTGCTATTTCCTCTCTGAACGTGAAGAAAGTTGGTTTTTGAGTTTGAAAGAAACCAGGCTTTTACCACTGCAAAACACTAACGGTCTCTGGCTCTCTCTACAGAGAATTTTGCCGACTCTGGGAAAAGTTCACTCTGCTCATGTCTTTGGCTCAGTTTTCTTGACGTGATCCCAGGACAGATGATCATTCCATTTCTCTCAGCAGTCTCTTTTCTCAGGGCATAGAACCCTAATTAAAGTCACTACTCCCTTCATTCTGCCACATGTTTGTGAATCTTCTGTGCTCAGAGCCAAGGTAGAGAAGAGATATGTAGTTAAGATGGAAAAGGATGAAAATAGGAATGTCATTCAGTGCCCCCAAACATTCATATTGTATGACTTTTTCTTGTTGTTAAGGTTCCATTTAGATGTACAAGTGTTTCTTTTAATAATAAAATCTCAACAATCTGAGATTTAGAGCTGAAATGGGTCTTTTAGAAGTCATCTGTTATAACACCCTTGTTTTAAGGATGAGCAAACTCAGGCCCATAGAGATACACAGGGAATAAGGGACAAGGCCAGGATTTGAACTTGCAGTAGGTCCTCTGATGCCATATTTAGCCCTCTTTACATAACAGCATTCTGCTTGATGTTTAAAATGAATGAAGTTATATCACTCACTTGCCTAAACTAGAGGCTATAGAAGGAGGACATTTGGACAATCTCTCAAAATTACCGCACACCGAGAGAATTGGTATGGTTTTAGATAGTTAGCCCTAGAAGTCAATCATGGTAGAGTTATTCTTATGTGTTAGATCATAGCATTAATGAAATCAATAAATTAACAAGCATTTATTAGTCACTATGCCGGGATTCCTTTTTCCTCAGGGGTTTCAGCCATGTTCACTTTTTTGTCCTTGTTGTTGCTCAGTTTTTGTAGTCATATCTGACTCTTCATGACCTCATTTGGGGATTTCTTGGCAAAAATACTGGAGTAGTTTGCCATTTCCTTCTGTGCCTCATTTGACAGATGAGGAAACTGAGGCAAACAGGGTTAAATGACTTGCCCAGGGTCACATAGCTAGTAAGTATCTGAGGACAGATTTAGTCAAGATGGGTCTTCCTGACTCTAGGGCTCACACTCTATCCTACCTGCCCTTTACTCACTTTTTGCTCACTTTATTTCCAGTTTAATTCATTCAACTCATTCTACCAACTTCTCTGTATCCTAATCATTGGCCTTTCTCTCTACCTTAGTCTTTTCCCATTAGAATATAATTGTAGCATATCTTTGTTAACATACAACTGACACTTTTAGGAGCAGTTAGATGACACAGTGCATAGAGCACCTGGCTTGCAGCCAGATAGACCTGAGTTCAAATCCAGCCTCAGACACTTACTAGCTTTATATTCCTTGGCAAGTCACTTTACTTGTGTTTGCCTCAGGTTCCTCTTCTGCAAAATTAGGATAGTAATAACACCTACTTCCCAAGGTTGTTGTAAGGATGAAATGAGATAATAATTATAAATTGCTTGTGCAGTGCCTGGCACATACTAAGCACTATATAAATATTAGCTATTATTAACAAATATTTAATCAATTTGTCTATATGTCTCAGGCACTGGGAATACAAGTACAAAGAATGAAATAGTTCCTACAAAATGAGAGTTGTTTATTATTTTTGCTACTCTATTACTTAGTGATACGGAAGCTCTAATTTTTGGTTAAAAGATTTGTTGAAAATGAAAATAGAGCCAAAATCTCACTGTGATTAAGAAAAAAATAAAATGAATTATTTGTTTTGGGTTGTTTCAAGGACTGTCAACAACAGGGGGTGATAAATGTCTTCTGGAGACCAAGGGTTTCAGCTTTTATGAGCTGCAGCAGATGTTTATGCAAATTAAGTACTAAGACAAACATTATCCAAAATGAGGAATTGCAAACAAAAAGTCATCGGTGTCCCCAAATTATGTCATTTTTCTTTTACGCTCAGAGCTTTGTTGGAAGAATCTGCAGGGCTGTTCTCTCAGCCAGCCTGCATAGTATGTAATTTTGAAGTTAGTTTTTCATTAGTGATAGTGCTTTGGAGTATATTGTCAAGCAGTCTAAAGAGGGGCTGTTCTAGAGAAGGGGAATTATGATTGTCATATGGTTCTCCTCCATTCTCATTGGTTTTAAGATACTTTTTCTTTTAGAACAATTTTATGACAAATAGATTTTCTTTCAAGTGAATCTCTAACTGAAATAACTGTAGATGTACAAGATACTTTTCTTTCCTCCTAAAAAAGGATTTTCTAGCAGCTATGTTAACATTCATGAAATATGACTAGTTTTGTAATATCAAGGGCAGATTGAAGAGAATGAAGAATACTTAATCTTTTTCTAAATGTGAAAAACATGAAATAGTTTATCGAATGTACATGGTGAAAATAATAACATGTTTTGTATGTAGGCACCATTTGGGTTGGTTGGTTGTTGCCCTTTGTTCTCAAAGAGGACTAAAATGACATCACTATGTTAGAGTCAAGTTACAATGCATCCAACTGTGACTGATCAGACCAGTAGGAGCTCTGAATGTTCTACCACAGGTCGGGCACAAATAGTCCATGTGAACATTTGGGGTGGATTCTCTAATGTGTGTCTTGCAATTCTTTTGAGCTACTTCAATTCTCCTTTGCTTGTAGAACACAGCACCTCCTCTGATGTGGGCACACCATGCTGAGTGATCCTGTGCCAGTGTCGCAAATGTCACACAAGTATTGGGTAGAGTGATGATTTTGGAATAAGGAAGAACTAGGTTAAAATCCACAACTCACACACTTGATAACTATGTGGCCATGTGACTTTACTCTTTAAACTCTTTAAAATTATAAATTGTAAATAGGCTGAGGGAGCTCCTTGAGGGCAGGTATTGTCTTTTGTCTTTTGGTATCCCCAGTACTTAGCATAGTACCTGGCACATGGTAGGTGCTTAATAAATGTTTATTGATGATGATGACAAGGATGAGGATGATGATGATGATGGTGATGATGTAGGCATTAGGTATGGGTGTGGGCTGGAAATAGTATTGGATAGAGTGATGTTCTTTGAGTCATGAAGACCTGGGTTCAAATCCTTAACTCAGACACTTGATCACTGTGTTAGTTCAGATAATTCTCTAAGAGTATAATCCCAGCATGTAGCACAATGCTTGATGTTTAGTAGGTACTTGAAAATACTTGTTGGTTGGTTTGATTAACATGTTATGCAAAGGTTGAGATCAGCATTGATGGAGAGAGTTCATGCACCAAAGAAATAGCAGATTTTGAAGTATTGTATTCATTGTAAGGTTTAGAACTTACCTCCAATGTGAGATACAAATAAAAGGAAAAGATGTGTTCTTGCCTTATCTTCCCATTTGCACAAAAGGTAAAGTTTCTAACTAATCACAGTTAAACTGGTTTCCAGCATGGCCAGGGCATGGGGTTCTAGTTAAATAAACAATGTGGTTATTAGAGCTGGGGTATTTGCTGATTTATGGCAATCAAAATGCTTTTGACTGAGTCATAATCTAACCCTTCATAGAAAATATTTGGGGGTCAAATTTCATTTTAAGGTAGAAATAGTGCATATGAACATGGTAGAAATCATCAGTATCAGGTTTTTAAATGTCAAGGAGAGAAAGAATAAAAACAGAAAATACCTTTGGTTTGAAATGCTGGAGAGTATATGAAGAATTTATTTTGAGGGAAGAACACTGAAGAAATGCAATGTAGGCTTACTGAGATATTTAGTTTTTATTCCTAAAAAACCTCATCTAGGGGGATTCAGTGATTTGGTAAGGTAATTGACTCAAGAGCTGGTAGGAAATAAATTGGTAATTTCTAAGGTACCCCAATATTTTGAGGTTCCACAATTTCATCATGCTAAGATCTCACACAATAATATTTTTGTAACTTCCAATTGCACTTACATGTAATATTCATTCAATTGATTAACATTTATTGAGCTCCTGCTCACTATATGCCAAGTATTATGCTAAAATTGCAGATACACAAAGAGACAAAAGTCCTTCCCTGCCCTCAAGGAACTCACAATCTAATGGAGGAGCCAACAAACAAATAAATATATGCATTCAGGCTATATACTATCTAACTACATGAAACGGAAATAGTTAACAGAGGGAGGCACTAGAATAAAAAGGATTTGGGGAAAGCTTCCTATAGAAGATTAGATTTTAATCGGGACTTAAAGAAAGTCCGGGAGGGCAGTAGATGGAGATGAGAAAAGAGAACATTTCAGACATGGGAGACAGCCAGAGAAAATGTCCAGAACAAACAGAAGGAATACCTTATTTCCAGAACAATCAGGAGGCCAGTGTTAGTGGATCAAAGAGAATATGTTGGGGGAGGGGAGTAAGGTGTAAGACTAGAAAGGTAGGAGGAGGATAGGTTATGAAGGACTTCGAAGTCCAAGCAGAAGATTTTGTATATAATGTTGGAGTCTGTGGGGAGCCAGTTGAGTTTATTTAGTGAGGGTGTGTGTGGGGGGGGTGTGGTGACCGTGTTTAGACCTTCCCTTTAGGAAAATTACTATGAGACTTGAGGCAGGCAGACCCACCAGCAGGCTATTGCAATAGTCAGAGGAGAGAAGGAGGTAAATTTGGAAGTTTTTTCAAAGGTTAAATCAACAGGATATTGGGTGGGGGGCGGGGTGAGATATAGTGAGGAGTCAGGCATAACTCCTAAACTACGAGCCTGAGGTACTGAAAGGGTGGTAATACCCTCTACAGTAATAAGGAAGGTAGGCAGAAGGGAAGTTTAGGGTGAAAGATGAGTTTGGTTTTGGATATGTTGAATTTAAGATGTCTCCTGAACATACGTACATAATATTGCACGCTTCCCTTTCTACTCATTTAGCTGCCACCTTAGTTAAGTCCCTCATCACTCTGTACTTAGATTATTTCAGTGCACTTCTAAATGATCTCCCTATCCCTCTATCTCCTCTGTCCCCTCTCTAGTCCAGATGCCAAAGTAATTTTGCTTAAGCACAAATCTGATCATTTTACTCCCCTTGTCAATAAATCCAATGGCTCCTTGTTGGCTCTGGGATCAAATATAAACTTCTTTCATTGGCTTTATCAATTTTAAACATCCATCTTACCAGTCTCATTGACCATTGCTCTCCTTCCCATACTCTGGGATCCAGTTAAATATGCCTTCTCTCTGTTCCTCACTCCCATCTTTGAGCTTTTTCTCTGACTACCCCCCTTTCTACTACTCACCACCGTGGTCATGCCTGGAATGTATTCACTCTTCACCTCAGCCCCACAGAATCTCTCTGTTCCTTCAACATGTAGCTCAAGCCCCACCTTCTATAGGAAGACTTTTCTGATCCTCTAACTGATGACATTCTTCCTTTAGAACTTTGTACTCATTCTTCTATATTTTTTCTGTTTATACTTTTTATGTACCTGTGTCCCCATATAGAATGTAAGCACTGTTTTGTTCTCTGTCCTTGTTTCCTCAGTGCACATTTAATAAATGTTTGTTGATTGATATGTGGAGTCAGATCCTCCAATTACCCTGTTACACTTCTGGAAAGCAGAAATTGTTTCTTGTCTTAACTATGTATTTTCCCCATGTCCTAGCACAGAACTTTGCAAATATTGGTAAATTAGTGATATAATTTTTTTGGTAACGTATTTTGGCTACTCGGTCCTCCAATGAAGAGCACAAACCCATGTCTAAGTAAATGCTATCTATTAGTTGTTGTATGCCCTCCTTGCTTCCCCTCACCTCTGACCAATTCTATTTCAATCGTTTTTTTTTCAGTCACTCCAATTCTTGGTGACCCCATTTGGAGTTTTCTTGGCAAAGAAACTGGAGTGGCTTGTGATTTCCTTCTCCAGCTGACTTTACAGATGAGGAACTAAGGCAAACAGAGTTAAATGACTTGCCCAGGGTTACACAGCTTGGAAGTGTCTGAGGCTGTATTTGAACTCATGATCCTGAATCTTCCTGATTCCAATCCCAGTGCTCTATCTGCTACACCACCTAGCTATCCAGATAGGTATAAGCTATCTTCGTTCAGTCATTTTTTTCAGCTATCTATTGTACCTTGTAGCTGCCCAATTATATTAGCTGGTAACTAAGCTTCTAGTGATAAACCTCTCAGCCAGAAAAATAATTCCTTCCTCGGCCCTTTCTTCAAGCCTTTCCAGCTTGGTAGGATATTTCAGAGTTTGATTTCTCTTAGCATAACCAAAAAGAAAACAAGGCCACTCCCATACCATGAAGAAGTATCAGAGTACAGCTTTAAGGGGAGGATTCATATATGTAAAATTCCATTTAGAAAATGGTACTTATGTGAAGAAGTTATGTGCAGAAACTTGATAATTGTAGGAAACAGTGCTAAAATATAGGAGATAGTGTTAAGTCCCACCGTCATCTCACCAAATTATCAACCTTTTAAAAAGCTTCTCCGTTCTTTCAAGTTCTTCATACCCACTCAGTTATAACTAGTCTATGAACCCTCTCTATGATAGGTTGGAACTTCCCAGAGAAAATTCAGGATATCACAGTCTTTTACAGGGAATGAATTCTAGAGACCTTTGAGAACAGATAGACAAATAAAGAAATGGATAAACGTAATATTATATTTGTTCTAAACAAAACATGTTTATGACAGTTGCCTACAAAGAAGTCTCATTTCAGATCCTTTTAATTGTACTGGGGCAAAAACTCAATTACTGGATAATAATCTTTAAAAACTTCCTTTATCATCTTCAAATCTCCTAGTTAAGAAGAAAGGTTCTGGCCCAGGTTCCAGAGGGCAAAAGCTAAAACCCCGAATTCTTAATCTTCTAATGATAGAACAGTTTTCTGTATTTATCAATGAGTTTGATAATGAGAATATCAGCAGTGGTTCAAAGCTTTAAATCTGACATTTCCAATCTGCAGTGATATTTTTTACTCTGAACTGTAATAGCAAATCCAAATACCCTCCTGTTAAGACGATGGTCTTCCTGAGCAAGCTCTTCATTTATGTGTAATCAGTGCCCTATACAAAAGTTCACTTCAGGTGATTATGATCACCAGTTTTAAATAAATTATCTAACCATCCTGGTAAGTCAAACATCTTATCATCAGAACTCTTAGTTCATGGTTATCCCATTGGATCCCCCCAAAAATATTAGCTTTGGAAAGTGAGGTTTTCTACTACGAGAAGCAGCAAGGCCTGGGGAGTGGTTCGAATTATGGCCTGAAGTCAGGAAGAATGGGATTTGCATCCAATTGCTGACCTTCCAAGAAGTATAACATGGGCAAGTCATCTGATCACCAAGCCATTGCTTCCTCATCTTTACCATGGGAAGTCGTAATACTCATAGTACCCACTTCATGGAACTATTATAAAGATCAAGTGAAATCCTGTGTGAAGCAAGTTTGCAAAGTGTCCAAGACTATGTCTTTGAGCTTTTGTATATACCTCAAATACCACAACTGATGCCTGTGTAAAACTGAGTGTGTATCTCTCCCCTTCCTCCTTTTCTAATCCATCAGCTCTTTGCCACAGCACTGAAGCCAAGTGTCTTTCATATTGCTTTTTACATTCTTCATATCTGTTACTGATGATCATCTGGAGCATCGGAGTACCAATACCTCTTGAAAGTATCCTGTTGCTCAGATACTAGAAATCAGAGTCAGGCAACTCCTCCTTACAGAGATGATCTTGGGGTTATAGAGACAATTTTCCATAGCTTTCCAAAATAATATACCCTCTATTAACATCCTGCAGACACAACCTCTTGGTGTAGTGTCTCAGGTGAAGAGATAGAAGAGCAACAATATTTGTTAATCTCTCAAAGGCTGAGTATGCATATATACATATGTATGCATGTGTTCTCTCTCCATATATATAATTTATATATCTATGTCTCCATATATAATATATATGTGCATTTCTGTATTTCTATATCTGTCTCCTTGAGAATAAGGATTAGTTCACTATTTGCATTAGTATTCTCATTACCTAGCACAGGAACTGATACATAGTAGGTGCTTAGTATTTATTAATTGATTAGAATATATAGGGAAAATTATATCTTTTTCCATTCCCCTCCGACTTATTTTTTGTCAGGCTTATGATTGTTAAGGGCAGGATAAATTGATTGTTACTGTGCATGGTAGAAAACTTATGACGTCCAATAGATATATATTTCGCGTGATTGTAGAAACACGTCCATGACCTAAGAGCAGTGAGGCAGAGCATAAACCCAGTGGTTAGTGGGTCTACAGGATTTCATTCTATTTATATATTTCATTGAATCAATGCTACCAGATACAGAGTTTTCAAGCTGCTTCTTGAAAATAGGAATAAGAGGTACGATTATATGAGTATTAGATGGGGCTGGAGGCAGCAAATGAGTTCAATAAGCATTCATCAAGTGCTTACTATGTGCCAAGCACTGGCTTGCCTCTTCTCAGATGGGGTAGGTCTATTGAAGGGATGCAGTTATAAGCAATAATAGTACCACATGGTTGTTATGGTGTGGTAGCTATGGAACCCAGTTTCAGGGGAAATAGATCAAATAAAAAGCATTTGATTTGGAGTGTAAGAATCTGGGTTCAAATCCTGACTCTGCTTAGTAATTCTGTCATTGTTTTCGTTGTTGTTCATCCTTCATTTTTGAAGAGGACCAATGACATCACGAGGGGGATGTCTTGACTTACCCGTGAATGGGATTTAAGTGAGGCAGGGCTGTGCAAGCTGACAATCTCACTCTTTCCTCCAGAGTTATCATCAGCAAGTCAATTAACGCCTTTAGGCTTTCCAGTTTCTTTACCTATAAATTGAGGGGCAATCTTTGATAACACTTCCTGCTCTAAAATGTTGCTCTCATTGGTCATCTCACCACTCATTCACACTGTGCTACTAGGTACAAAGGCCCTCTTTGTGCCAATAGCAACAGTGGACCTGCCTGTGAACAATGGGACAAGAATTTCCTGGTATCCAGTGATCATAGTGACACGTTGATGGATTATGGTGAGCTGAATCCACTTGATCTTTTGGTGGCAGTTGAGTTTGCTGCAGTCATACAGAAACGCATCTCTCGCTTTGCTTCCCTCCTGCCTTCTTGCTTTCTACCATTTCACTAAGTCTGTCATTGTGCCTTCATAGCTTAAATTGTGGAATAACCAAAGTTTGTCTTGGGCAGCCTCAGTAACCCTTTTAGTATTATATGATTTAGAACAAGAAAGAATGTTCTAGACCTATCTAGTTCAACCTTTTTATCTAACATATAAGGAAACAACCCCATAGATGTCAAAGTATAGCCTCTAAGGGCACCTGCATTTGAATAGGGTACAAAGTATTTTAAAGTAAGGAAAATAATCTATTTGTAGATTTTCAGAGAATGAGGGGAGGGGGAAGATGAAAGTTTCTCATGTCCCTGAAATTATGATACATAGGTGGTTGCTTTTCCTTATGAAGAAAGACTCTGAATTCAGTAAATGTAAAGGACTTCTCTCCCCTTTATAAAATATGCTAATCAGTGCACACAGTTTCATGCATGGAGCCTGAAGTGAGCTTGCACTCTCTTGCCAACACATTCATAGTCCTTTTCCAATCTCATTTTTTTAAAAAAAGCTAAGCCTTTACAAAAGGCCATTAACTTTTTGTTTAGAGTCAACTTATTTTTATGGTGTTTTGAGAGAGAAAAGTGATGTGCTGAAACGAAAGGTCATGTAGAGTATGCAAAAAATTAGATTGAAAGAATATGTGATTCTAGCTTTTGAGAAATCACTTTTATATATAATGGATTAGTCAGGTCTTTAGATCACCTTGGACTCAAAAGACAATCAAGGAGACTCCTTTGAGTAGCTGGTCATTTGTAAATCAAGAAAGGAGGTTCTGAATGGAGTGGGGTGCGTGGCAAAGGGTGCCATGCTCAGTTTGACTTGACTTCCTTGTCTGTAATTCATGGGAACCCAAGCATTTGGCAAATAGAAAAGCTGAAGCTTACTCAATAAAATAAAGTTATCTTTCTAAGTGAATGATATCTGAGGAAGTCTATTAAGCATATGGTGTTTGGTGAAGATTTCTGTCACTATGGAGGGGGGGAGAGACAAAAAGAGACAGAAAGGCAGAGAGAGAGACAGAGAGATAGAGACAAAGAGACAGAGAGGCAGAGAAAGACAAAGATTCAGCAACAGACTGAGAGACAGAGGCAAAAAGAGGCAGAGAAGCTGAGAGAAACAGAGACACATGGAGATAAAGGGGCAGAGAGGCAGAGAGATGTGGTTTGCTTTCAAGAAAAATAGCTGGAAAGAAAGATACCAAAATGTGATTTGAGTTCCATAAAATGAGCCAAGTGGTTTCAGGACTGACAGGAGCTCATAAAGAACTAAGGTTCAGTGCATGTCTTCTTTCAATCAGACAAAAAAGACATTTCCTCTTTCTAAGGTTTCTCAAGTGTACCACTATAAATCTCTAGTACTTAGGAGGCAAAATCACAGCTTTTCGTTTCAAACTCTATGCCAAAACTCTTGGCTCATTTCAGAGGTACCACGCAATACTAAAGGACAATCCAGTTTTGTATGGAAAGAACACTACTGTGTACAATTGAAAGTGATCAAAGTAATTGCTTTGTTATATAACTTTGTTATTGTGTAAATTGTTCTCCTGGTTCTGCTTACTTGATTCTATATCAATTCATACAAGTCTTCACAGGTGTCTCTGAAACCACACATTTTATCATTTCCTACACAACAACAGTACTCTATCATAGTCACAATATCATAATTTATTCAGCCATGGAGTACTGATGATAAATAGTGTTACCCACTTCACAACAGACAGTTGATGGACTCAGTATTCATAATGAGAAATACATTTTGGACCTGGTCAGTGGAGGATTGTTTTTCACTTGACTATACGTATTTGTAACAAGGGTTTTGTTTTTCTTTATTAGAGAAAAAGAAAATAAATGCATGGTCATTGAAAAATAATTTGTAAATGAAGTCTATTTTATTTCTCAGTAACATGGCCTTTAATCGCCTTGTTTTCTGACTCCTTCCTTTTCCTCCCCAGGAGCTAAAAAAGGAACAAGGTGCCAATTGATAGCAACCATATTAGGGACCACAAAAGGAACAGGGGAGAGATGTCTCAAAGGTGAGCTTCACCTACTTTACAACATTGCTGAGAACCAGCTCTACTTCAGAGAGAACTTGTTTGAGGCTGAATGCCTTGGGAAGCATGCTTTGTAAATGGGAATCGTTGTACTATGCAAACTCATATATTTCAGAGAATAGGCTTTTGGCTAAATGATATTCCAATAGATAAGAGAATGGGATGAGTTTATTGCTTCAGGTGGAGTTGGTCCCTCTCATTCTTTGGACAGAGATAAACCATTCCTGACAGAAGTTGTTATAATCCCTGGCTCAGAAAGCTGCAGCTGAAAAGAACTACTCTCATGTTTTCCCTTTGGAATGAAGCCCTTCAGTACAATTGTGGCTGGAAAAGATTTTCTCTTTATTGCCCTCCAAACAATATAGATTAGCAATGGTATTGAATATAATTTTTATCCTAATATATTTTAATGTTAGTATTGCGTAGTATCCTAGTAAAATGAAAATTTTTATAATATCCTAATTTTCACAGATGTTATATTTTTAATCCATTTATATAGTATCTGAGTGCTCTCTAAGGATACCTTGCTACAACAGGAATTATATACAACAATTAGGCCTGTCTAATCCTTATATTTTCCCCAGAGCCTAGAATAGGGTTTACCAAATGGTAGATGCTTAATAAATGCTTGGCACTGTGCTAGGCTTAGGGACAAATATAAAGTTTAGATAAGACTCATCCCTTATGTCCAAGACAGATTTGTAGGGGAGTAAGATACAGAATATTATGCAACACAAAATATCATCTGGTTAGTACATAAGAGAGTGATAAACATAAAGTGTCACATGAAGTTTGAGTTGGGAGGCTATTACTGACAGAGAGAAGATAAGGGAAGGCTTCCTGCAGGAAGTGGTAGTTGAGGTGGGTTTAAAGATTGAGTTGGAATTTAATATGTGAAAAGAGAAAGCTAGGTTATTCCACATTTAGAAATGACCTGAGCCAAGATATAGAGGCTTTAGAATATATTGTATACTCTGGGAGAAGTGTAGTTCAGTATGGCCAGCACAGAGTCTGAGAGTGGCGAACACTAATATGAAATTGGATTAGAAAGGTTGGCTAGTACCAGATTAAGATTAGGAGTGGGAGTGGGTTGCATGCCAGGCAGAGACATTTGAACTTTTAATTGTTAAAAAATAGGATAGGGAGCTAGTGAAGATTTTTGAGTGAAGAAAAGACATAGATTATGGGAAGACTATTTGGGGCAAAAGTGTAAAGGATAGACTAGGGTGGGCAGAGAGAGGAGGCAAAAATATTCTTATGAAATCTGTTCCAATAATTTAGGCAAATGGTAAGGAGGTACTAGGGTCATGCTAATGGACTTAGAGGAGACAAAGTAGATATTTTGCAGAGGTAGAATCAAGAAGACCTAGAAACTAATTGAGTATAAGAGTTGAAGGAAAAGCAAGAGTCAAAAAAAAACCCACCAAGATTATGAACATACAAAATTGGGCAGGACAAAAGAGAAAAAAAATAGAATGAATCAGAAGCTTAAAAAAAGACAATTAGCTCAATTTTGTACTTAAGGAGTTTGAAGACCTGGTTGGATTTCTAAGTAAAGGTATTATTGAAGCTTTGGAGGTCTGTAACTCAGAATATAGGTCAAGAATGGAGATATAAACTAGGAAGTGATCAGCATGGAGGAAATAGTTGAAGCTGTTGTGAATAAAATAATCAAGAGAGGAAGAATAGAAGAGGACCAAAGACAGACCCATGGAGAATACTCACAGTTAGGGAATAGGAAGAAGATGAGGAGCCTGAGAAGGATGAAAAGAAGGGCAGTCCAGGTTGGTAAAAGAACAACATGGTATTTCTAAAGCTGAGTGAGGAGAAATTGGTTGGCATAGTCAATCAAAAATAATTATGAAGAAATCAATGAGGCTGTAGACTATATATTGGTCATGGGATACCAAATTAAAAAAAAACAGAACTTGGAAAGCAGTGCATGTATGTCCTCATAGGTACAAGTAACAATAGTTATAATTATTAAGTATGTTTTGGCAAGAGATTTGACAATGAATGGTCATTGGTGATCTTACACGGCAGTTTCAAATACATCTGAGAGAGAAGTATTTTTCCCAGGTGACCAGACAAATGTGCTTCTGAATTTGGAATTCCCTATTTTCCTGTACTTGTATTGGAATATCTTTCTTTTATAGATCCCTGATCTATAAAATTTAAAAGAAAGAATTAGATATAGAACACCTTTCTCTTTTATGTCTTTTCTCTTATTTCACAACTTGGATAAAGTATGGATGTACCTTTGTTGAGGAAAACACATTGAGGTATGCCTAACTTTGATGTCTACTCCAGATACAGCAGAGAGAAGACAGAAATGTAATTGGGATAGACAGGAAAGGATAGAAAAATGTTTAGTTCTTTTAAAAGGAGACATCCTAGAAAATTAAAATGGCTAATTTTGGACAAGTTTCTTTCTTTTTTGAACAGTTGTTTATTTTATTTTACCAGAACACAAATATAAAATAGAGAAAAGAAACAAAAACATATCATAGACTTAAATATTGAAACTTAAGTATAAAGTAAGAAAGAAAAAAAATCATGTCATTTGCACAGCAGAACATAGGAGAGGATTCAAAATATGTAACAATAGATTTTCAGTTCAAGAAAGCCTGTATGATAAATAATACATCTTGTGTTGAGAATTGTCCATCTTTGCTTCCTTGTGTTTTCTTTTGTTCTCTGCTGTGCACTTTTTAACCTTTTCCCTTTTCCCCTCCCCCCACTCCCCCAGAAGGCTACAATATAATTTAGATATTTCTTGATATATACATACACATACAGATATGTAAATATACATACATATATACATGCATATATAGACATATACTTTCCCAAACATACTCTACTCCTGATCTTTGTTTTTCATGTTTGTATATATCTTTTGTTTCCTATCCCTCCTGCCTCCTCTACCTCACTTCTACCTGCTACATTGCCTTTCTATTACTTGCCTACCCTGCTCTTCCACCAACCACCCCACCATCCCATTATTTGCCTTTCCCCCTCTAAGGATCCCTCCCCTATCCTCCCATTCCCATTAATCTAAACTCCCTTTACCTATTCCCTCATTCTCCCCTCTGAAAATCCCTCCCTTATCCTAATTGCTCCCTTGTCCTCTCCCCCTTCACTATACCCCTACCATTTTATTTCCTCTAAATTTAGAAGACTTTTATACTCTTCTAAACATATATGTATTGTTCCCTCTTAAACCCATTCCCAATGAAAGTAGGTAACCAGAACTACCCACCCTCCTTCCCCATCTAAATCCTCTATATCCTTTCTTCCTCTTGCACATCTTTTGTAAAAATAGTTACTCTTTTTTAGCTGTTTCTAAATGGTTTTACTTTTTAAATTCATATCATAGTCAGGTTTATCCCCCTCTTTCTTATGAGCTCAACAATTATTAATAAGAATCTCAGACATACATTTTACCTTTTATGTTATATAAAAGGTAAACAGTCTGTACTTATGAATCCTTTACAGTCAGTCTTTGGTATGTACCTTATATATCTCTTAGTTCTTGTATTTTGAATCTTCTATTAAGTTGAGGATTTTTTCAAACAAAATCTTGAAAGTCTGAGGGTTTGTCAGATGTCCATTATTTTTCATTCAAGGTAATACTTAAATTTGAAGGGTATGATACTTTTGGCCAGAGCGCCAGGTCTTTTGCCCTTTGATATATTGTGTTCCAAGACCTGCGGTTCTTTAATGTCTCTGCTGCTAGCTCTTGTGTAATTCTAATTGTGGCACCATCATATTTAAATTGTTTTAATCTTGATGATTTTAATATTTTATCCTTGAGCTGGGGTTTCAAAATTTGACTATAACATTCCTATGAGTTTTCATCATGGGATCTCTTTTAAGTGGTGTTTGATGGATTTTCTCTGTTTCTACTTCCCTGCCTTGTTCTAATGCTTCAGGACAATTTTCTTTAATTATTTATTGATTATTGTATCAAGATTCTTTTTTTATCTTAACTTCTAGTCACTCCAATTATTTTTATATTTTCTCTTCTCGATCTATTCTCCAAATCTGTTGTTTTTCTTATAAGATGTTTCATTTTCTCTTCTATTTTTTCATTATTCATGTTTTGTTTAATTATTTCTTGATCTCTTATAATTTCACTAGCTTAATTTTGCCCAATTCTACTTTTCAAGGTGTCTTTTTCCTCCTTGAGATTCTGGATCTCCTTTTCTAATTGGTTGACTTTCCTTTCATAACCTTCTTGTTTTTCTTGGATTATTTTTATTTTATTTTATTTTTTAGTTTTTCCTCCATCTCTGTCATTTCATTTTTAAAGTCTTTTCTAAGATCTTCTATAAGTTCTTTTTGGGCAAGTGACCATTTGACATTGCTCTTTGGGGGTTTCTTTACTTCGATATCCTCCCATGAAGATGAACCCCAGTCATCTCTATTCCCATAATAAGTTTCTATGGTTGGATTCTTTCTCTTTTGCCTATGCATTTTTGGGGCAATAATTTGATTTTTGTAATCACCTCTAGCCCTGGGGTATGGGAAATGGTGCCTATTGAACCAAAGCCAAACTTCCCGCCTCCTATAAGTGCCCACAGCCAGGGGTCTGGCGTTCCTTGTCAGCAGAGGTTCCCTCAATCTTCCTGGGCTCAAACGCACAACTCTCCTCACTATCCCGGGGTGAAAAGTTCCAGTGACTGGGGCAAAGGCAGCCTCTCGGACCAACTAACCCCAGGACTTGCCACTAGTTGTTTAAGCAGCTTGCCGCTTGCTATTAAAATGGAACCAAGCCTGTAGGTGTTTACTCCTTTCAGGGAACAAAGCCGGTACTGGGATTTTTTTTCAGATCTTCTCAAACTGTCCCAGGAAGATCCTGGTTGTGCTCCTGTTCTTCTTTGTCTCCCCTACACTTTGTTTGCCCTAAGGTGCTATTTTAACTCTTTTATGGGGGAAAATCTTGAGAGCTTGGAATTTTCTGACCTACTCTGCCATCTTCCCAGAATCCTCCCCTGGACAAGTTTCTAATGTCCATTTACCCTTCAGATACCAATAGTATTTTCTATCCAAAGCAAAATTTATTTTATTTAATTCTCATCTTGGAAACTACTTTAAAATACTTTTAATAGAATCGTTATCTTTTCTTTTGCTTATTTTCAGCAATCTGGTGCAGTAATTAGAAATAACTAAGAAACAGATATTCAATGACTCCTTTCTGCAAATTAGAAAGGCATGGGGAATTTTATTAAAATAATAATAATAATGGTGGTCCATGGGTTAGACCACTGATGTTGATCCAATTGTGACTCTGTAGTCAGAGGACCTGGGTTCAAGGTTATTTGTGTGCCCTGAGGCAAATCATTTTTAACAGCTGTGGTCTTTAGGTATCTCACCTATAAAATGGGGTTTGGCTCAATAACTTCTGAGGTCCCTACCACCTCTAGATCTATGACATATATTATTAATCGGACCTGAGATTTCATCAGTGTATGTAAGTCCCAGTGAGGAAACCCCTCTACTAATTAATGCAGATGAGTATTTGCTGTGTAATTTATAATCTCAGAATGTTTCTTGGGAAGTGAGGGGATAAGTGATTTATCCAGGGTTAGATGGACAATATGTGTTAGAGGCGAGAACCCAAATCTTGGTGATGATGAAGCTGGTTCTGTCCACTATATCTTGCTACTCTCTCCTATGTACCTAATATCAATTTTACCTTGAATTTAAGTACTCCCTTCCCTACTCTGAGAAGTTAAATCTATTTCCCATCCTTCGTCCAAACAGTTAGGTAATGATATAGATAAATTTTTTAGTACTTGTCCCCAACTTGCTTTCTTTGTAAGAAAACATAGGCTCAAGGGAAGATTTCAAGATGCTTAGAAATATTATTATAACTACTAAATTGTAGCATAAAAATGATAGCCACAATAATACTAATAGTAATAACTAACACATACAGTGCTTACTATGTGCCAGGCACTGTGCTAAGCGCTTTACAATTATTATCTGATTTGATCTGCAAAACAACACTGGGAGATGGGTGTTATAATTATCCTTATTTTACAGAGGGGGATACTGAGGCAAACAGACATTAAGAGACTTGTTCATGGTCACACAGTTAGAAGATATCTGAGGTCATATTTGAACTCAGGTCTTCCTGACTCCAGGCTCAGCACTTTATCCATGGTGCCGTCTAGCTGTGATTATTTTTGCCAGTTAACATTTCTAAATTGGGGAAAAAATTAAATAATATTTGCTTATGAAATATTGAACAAAGAATTCTGGCGAAGTGGCTTATGTCATAGATTGAAGTTGTTTAAAAAGATAAAAACAAAAAGGCTGAAGTAGGTAGTATCAGACACGTAATCAAACATATTTTGAAAATTCATTGGGAATAAGGTCCAATCAGTTATGGTGAAGTGTTTACTTAGTCTAATATAGGATAGGAAATCTTTGATTGGGAAGAACCTGGATTGTAATTACTCAAGTATATTACATAAAGCCATTACCAGATATTTGAGGAACAATCAATGCATAGTGTTTAACCACATTTCACAAAAGAGTCATGTCCCTGTCATATTTAAATTACTGTTTTCTAAACTGATTAAATGATAAAATGTGTTGAATCATGAGAATAATTAGGCACACACTCACAGAATCAAATTACTAGCTGATATATTTCTGGAGACAAGGCCACAAGAAATCTTGTGCACGTGTGTGGAGGACATTCAATAGCTCTGTGTGTCTCAGACATAGTGCTGTAAGGCATCTCAGAAGTCCTCTACTCGAATCCTTTCATTTTACAGGTGAGGAAACTGAGCAAGGGGGAGGGCGTTAAGTGACTCACTCAAGCCACAAATGTAGTAAAAACTAGGGAGGGGATTTGAACCTACCTTTTAACTCTAGATTAAGGGGTTTTTCCACCATGCCACACTGATCAAAAATAATTATCTGCTCCCACCATCTAAACTACACCTTCCCCAACTCTATTTTAAAAATAAATAAGTAAGCAACAACAACAAAAAAGAATTGGCCATACAAAGCTAATACGGTAGCAAGGAAGACCAAGACACAAACTCAGAAGAAGACAACAATGTGAAAATAACTACAACCAAAGCCTCAAAGACACAAGCCCAACAAGAATTCTTGGAAGAGCTAAAGAAAGAGATAAGAGTGATAGATGAAAAATTGGGAAAAGAAATAAGAATGGTGCAAGAAAATTACAAAAAGAGAATAACAGTTTGGTAAAAGAGGCACAAAAATACTGAAGAAAATAACACCTTAAAAAATAGAATGGGCTTAATAGTACAAGAGGCACAAAAATTCCCTGAAAAAAGAAAACCTTAAAAAGCAGAGTAGTAAAATAGTAAAAGAAGTTCACTGAAGGAAATCATTCCTTAAAAACCAGAATTGGGCAAGCAGAAGCTAATGACTTTATGAGACTTCAAGAAACAATAAAACAAAGTCAAAAGAATGAAAAAACAACAGAAGAAAATGTGAACTATCTCGTTGGAAAAACAACTGACTTGGAAAATAGATCAAGGAGAGATAGTTTAAGAATTATTTGGACTACCTGAAAGCCATGATCAAAAAATGAACCTATGCATCATATTTCAAGGCATAAAGGAAAACTGTCTTGCTATCTTAGATTCAGAAGATAAAATGGAAATTGAAACAATTCACCAATTACTTACTGAAAAAGATCCGAGATGAAAACTCCCAAGAATATTATAGCCAAATTCCAGATTTTCCCTGTCAAGGAGAAAATAACTGAAAGCAGCTAGAAAGAAACAATTCAAATGTCATGAAGCCATAGAATCATGCAGGATTTAGCAGCTTCCATGTTAGAGTGAAGGGCTTATAATATGATATTCCAGAAGGCAAAATAGCTAGGATTACAACTAAGAAATATCCTACCAGGCAAAACCAAGTATAATCCTTCAGGAGAAAAAAAGGATATTTAATGAAATAGAGGACTTTCAAACATTCCTGATGAAATGACCAGAGCTGAAAAGAAAGTTAGACATTTAAATATAAAATTCAAGAGAAGCATAAAAAGCTAAACATAAAAAAGAAATCATAAGTAATTCAAAGTTAATCTATTTCTATATGGGAAGATGGCACATTTAATTTTCAAAAACTTTATCATTATTAGGGCAGTTAAAGGAAGTTTACTTGGACAGAAATCATGGATGAATCAGTTATGTTGGGATGATCTAAAAAATGGAGTGAGAAAAAGGGATGCACTAGGAGAAAGGGGAAGGGTAGAATGGGGAAAATTTTCTTACTCTCATTAGAATTGGTTCAAAGAGGTAAGAATACACATACAGATATATATGTATATGTATAAATATATGCATATGTGTGTATATGTATGTATGAGTGTATACATATATATATATATGTACACATACATACACGCATATATACATACATATACAAACTCAGTTGGGTATAGAAATCTATCTTAGCCAGGAAAAGGATAAGATAGGATAAGAGCTTAACAGGAAAATAGAAGGAGAAGGAAATAAGAAAAAGGGGTGGGGACAAAGGGGCAGATTAAGGGAGGCTGTGGTCAGAAAAAAACAGTTGTTTGAGGAAGGACAGGATGAAAAAGATAGAGAAAGATAAACAGAAGAAAATAGGAGGGAGGGACAGTAAATAATACACAGTAATCATAATTGTGAATGTGAATGGGATGAATTCACCCACAAAACCCATAGCAAAATGGATTAGGAAGTAGAATCTAACAATATAATTATTTGTGAAGACACATTTGAAGCAAAAACATACATACACAGAGAGAAATAAGGAGATTGAACAGAATTATCATTTTTCAGTTGAGGTTAAAAAAGGCAAGGGCAGTAATCATGATCTCAGAAAAAGGGAAAGCAAAATTAGACCTAATTAGTCAAATTTATAAAAATAAGAACCATTCCCCAATTGATGAATTGTCAAGGAATATGAATAGGCAGTTTTCAGAAGAAATCAAAGCTATCCAAAGTCATATAAAAATATTCTAAATCACTATTGATTGGAGAAATGCAAATTAAAACCACTCTGAAGTACCACCTCACACCTATCAGAAATAACAAATGTTGAGAGATGAGAGAAAATAGGTACACTAATGAACTGTTGGCAGAGTTGTGAACTTGTCTAACCATTATGAAAAACAATATGGAACTATGTTCCAAGGGCTATACAACTGTGTATATCCTTCAACTCAGCAATGTTATTAATAGGTCTGTACCCCAAAAAGATAAAAGAAAAGGGAAAAGGACCTACATATACAAAATTATTTATGGCAGTTCTTTCTTGCGGTGGCAAAGAATTGGAAATTGAAGGGATGCCTATCCATTGGGGAATGAATGAACAAGTTCTGGCATATGATTGTGATGGAGTAAAGCAATGATGAAGAGGGTGATTTTGGAAAAACCTGGTGAGATTTTTATGAACTAATTCAAAGTGAAGTGAGCAAAATCAAGAGATCATTGTACACAGGACAGCAATATTGTAACAATGATCAACTGTGAAAGACTTGGCTACTCTGATTAATACAATCATTCAAGACAATTCCAAAGGACTTATGATGAAAAGTGCCATTCACTCCCACAGAAAGAACCGATGAACCCTGATTGGTAGAAGAAAAATTTTCTCATTTTCTTTTTTTTCAATATGGCTAACATGGAAATTATGTTTTTCATCATTTCATGTGTATAATTCATGTCATATTGCTTGCCTTCTTATGGGGGGACAGGGACTCAAGTGTATAAGAGAATTCAGAATTCAAAATATTTTTAAAGGAATGTTAAAACTAAATAACAAATATAAAAATATTTAAAAGGGAATGTTGGGCTAGGAGTCATCAAATAAGGGATTTTGAATCCTACCTCTGACACTTACTAGCTTTGTCACTTAGGTAAACTTCTTAACCCTTCAAGCCTCATTTTCCTTATCTGAAGAAATGAAAATAATGATACTTGCAGTGATTACCTCACAAGATTATTATTAGCATCAAACAGATAATATAGGTCAAGTTACTCACAAACCATAAGGTGCTATGTAAATGTCAGTAAATTAGTGCCTCTGCCCCTTATCCCTAATTTGTAGACCATATTTCACACTATTTATGTAAAGAAAAGTAGAGACCTAAGGTTACCCCTTACAAAGTACTCTTTTCCCTCATCAATAGCACAAGATATTTCAGGAGAATTGGTAGAGGCATAATTGAACCACTTTCGCGTGTTTTACATTAGGAATTCCTGACTTGTTTCCTTCTCAAACTTGATCATGGAATAAATGTTCCTAAAAAAGGGATAGAGACACACAAGAATAAATTAGTCACACAGTACTCAGGTCAATCTAGGCAGAATTCCAAATGAGGTAAACCCCAAATGAGGTAATCTTCAAATACTGAGTAACAGTAATGTGGTACAAACAGAAATTTCACTTGGTCTCTTCCCACTGGGTTTCCAATCTAAGAACAACTATTTTTGACTCAATCTCCATAGATAATTAAAGCAGTTTAGTTTTTTTTCTCATTAGACTCACTCTCAGTGAGAGCTGGTGCCATTATAGTTAGAAAGAGATTAGTTTGAACAACTTCCAAGTTTCTTGATTGTCATATTTACTGACAATAAAGTAGTTGGTGTTTTTATTTCAGAATAATTCATATTAGCTGTGAACTTTAGTGCCACTTGTTTTCTCGCTTTTTATATAATTGAGAGTAAACATTCAAAATTTATTTAATCCTTATGATATACACTTATCTAGAATACGTACTCTGTTTAAAAGAACACAGGGCATCCTTGTAGTGATGTGACTAACCACTGTAACTTTCAATACAACCATTGTAACTAACTATTAAAGTTTCAGTTCAAGGACTACCTTCTACCTCAGGCCTTTCCTGATTCTTCCAGTGAGGGCTTCCCTCTTTTAAAAAGTTGCTTTGTATTTATTTACTTATCTGTATGCATGTTATTTCCCCTAGAAGAGTGTAAGCTTCTTGAGAGCAGGAACTGCTTCATTGTCAGGCATTTTATTCTCAGAGCCAAGTACACTGACTAGAATATAGTAGGTGCTTAATAAATGCTGGTTGAAGTGAATTTTTAGTCTCCTGCAACTACTCTAAATAACTATGATATTAAATCATCATTCTTAATGTGCTTGAATGACTTGGTGTTGAATAGATGCAAAAATAATAGATACAGAACAGATACCTTGGTTAACAGAAAAGAGAATACTTGATATGTCAAGAAAATGCTCACTAGCCCTGTTAAGTTAAACTAAAATGCCCAAGTGTCCTAAGGAAAAGAAAATTACTAAGATGAAATAGCTTTTGACCACAGGATAAGAAATTTATTTGAAGCACTTTGGAGCACTATAAAAAGTTATGGCTCAATACCAGAATAGAAAAGAATTTAACCCAGAAAAAGCAAATTCAGGGTTCTTTCTTATTCTGAATTTTTATTTTTAGTACTCGTAATATTAAATACCCAGAAGAATTCCACCATAATCCCTTCTTTGACTATGCTTAATTTTGCTAAGACTTAAAAAAATTCTCATGAATTTCAAAAAAGTTTTCTTTTTTCCTTTCCTTATTATGCATGTAGGCAGACAGTATGAATAGGTCAGATCCTGAGTAGAATAAAACACCCTCCTGGGCTCTGGGCAATTAGATGGGGGTGGGGGGTAGGGGGGAAGGTGAGCAAAGACAGCAAGCATTTTCCTCCTGGTTTGAACAAACTCCAAGCTTAGAGAGAATCAACATGTGGGAGGAGATATTCCATTACTGGTATTTTTAAGAGAAACAGGGCCTTGAGATATGAGTAATATTTTGTGATGATTTCAGGGATATATTGAGTGGTTGGTTAATGCATAGAAGAAGTAGAGGTGGTTTTCAAGAGAGTGATGAATCATAAAAGAAAGGCCAATGATGAAGGCCATCGGCTCCTTTAGGACGTAGTATAAACCTCACATCCTTGATTTACCAGATCAATATCATCATCCCATAGTGATCATGCCATTCACTTGAGAACAGACCATTCCACAACTCAAGAACTGAAGTACTACTTTAATATTTTAATGCTCCAATTCTACCCTATTATTTTACATGAATTGATGAACAAGTCTTAAGTTACTTCAAGAATACACATACACATATACATATATACAAATATATATACACTCATATATACATATACAAAGCATATATGATAAGTAATAAAGTATGAATAAAGCATGGCATGTTTTTTTAAAGAATTGTGCCAGGAAAACAACTAAACTTCATAGTGAGTTCGGGCTGGTGAAAGCTAAGGACAGGGGGAAAAGGTATTTTTAAAAACTATATCAGCATTATACTGTGCATATACTTTGAGTAAGTGATACCACCAGTAGTTGTCATCATGATCATGATAGCTTGCAAAAAAACCCAAAAACAAAAACAGAAAAGAGGATCATAGAAGCATCTTAAAAAATACAGAGAACAGAAAGAAGCCCAGAAAGAAAAAGCAGAAGTTGAAGAGCATTGAAAGTTCAATGCTGAATTTCTTAGAGTTAAAAGCTGCTCAAGTCTGTTTTTGCTTCTATGTTCTTCACTAAGAAGTAGAATGATCTTTGGATGGGAAAGTAAAGAACAAAAATGGCTAATAGAAAGTATTGTGATAAAGAAGGAGATGATAAAGATAATCATTTCAAATCCCGTGGTCCACTTGATCTATATCTCCACATAATAAAAGTCCTGGCAGATATTATTGTCATCCACTGTCACTGAATGGAGATCACGGAGAATGGGAAAAGGACAGGAGAATTGGAAAGCAAATGTCGGGTCTTAAGAAGGAAGAGTTTGACATCTTCAAGCTAGAGGCCGGCGATCTTCAGTTTGATTTCTAATCTATTTATAGAACTATTATTAAAGAGATGGCTAATGAATGAGTAAAAAAGGCATAAAGAAAAAGGCATAGCTCCATCAAGGACAGGTCGGGCTAGACTAAATATTTCCTTTCTTGATAGGGTTCCTAGACTCAGGGGAATCCGATCAGGAGGATGCTATAGATAAAGTTTAGCTGGATTTTTAGCAAAGCATTATTAGACTTTCATGCTATCTGTAGGGAAAAGGTGTAGATATGTGGGCTCAACAGTAAGACAACTATATGGAGATAGAACTGTTTGAATGACTGGGCTAAATGAGTATCCCAGAATCATAGAATCTGAGAGTTAAGAGACCTTCATGGATATCTAGTTTGACACCTTCACCTGACAAGGAATCCTCCTTGTAACATAATTGACAAACAGTTGTCCTGCCTCTGCTTTAAGATCTCTAAGGAGGCATTATTTCTTGAGGCAGGCCATTCCACTTTTGGACAGTTCCCATTGTTAGGAAGTTTGTCTTAAAAATAAACATTACTTTTCTTTTTGTGGCTTCTATCCAGTGCTTCTAGTTGTGCCTTCTGGGGCCAAATAGAACAGGTCTAATCCCTTTTCTAGGGGCAGCTAGGTGATACAGTGGATAGAGTTTTGGGCATGGAGTCAGGAAGACTCATTTTCCTGAGTTCAAATCTGGCCTCAGACACTTACTGGCTGTATGTCACAGGGTAAATCATTTGACCTTGTTTCCTCATTTTCCTCATCTGTAAAACGATCTGGAGAAGGAAATGGCAAACCACTCCAGCATCTTTACCAAGAAAATCTCAGATAGGGTCACAAAGAGTCCTTCTATATGATACTTGAAGACAGTTAGCATATCCTTCATTATGTCTTCCCCTCTCCAGGATAAACATCCCTGGCTTTTTCAAGTCCTCCTTATATGACATACAGTTAGGACCCTTCATTTCTTTTCCTCCTGGCTATGCTTCTGACTTTCTTGACTTTGACACCATGCCTCATGACTCAACTTTAGTCTAGCACTAGCACTTTCCAAGCAGCCTGGGGCATCCTTATCTTGGAATATCATTGTGCCATGTCTACCCCACCCCCACTCCTTCCTTGATGGTTCCTCCTGGGATCTCCATTTCATTGAGTGGCATAGGCTGTTGTGGTTGTTATATTTCTCCTTCATTCTCGAAGAGGACCATGACATCAGGAGAATGATGACATGACTTGTAATTGACTTTGATTTGAGTGAGAGAGGGCTGTGCAAGATCCCTAGCCACACTTTCTCCTCCAGAGCCATCTGGGTCCAGAATGTTCATTCCCCTTCTGTTTCTGCTCCTGACTTTCCTGAGGTCATCACCATGATCTGCCTCCTGTTGGTACCTTCTCCAAACCCCTCACCTTTAGCTACCTTTGATGTGTTATATTCCCCCATTATAATGTAAGGTCCTTGACATGAGTAACTATCTTTCTTTTTGCCTATATTAGTATCCCCCAAACTTAGATCAGGCTTATCGAAACTTGATGTGCAGTGCCGGTGCCGTGAATAACGCGGGTCTGGTTAGGAGTGATGCACAATGCATGATGTTTATTGTAAAGGCAGGTGTATTTGCCTAGAGCTTGGTATGGTGTTGGGCAAGACAGTACCCACAGCTGCCCATGCTTATGGGGGTATAGGAAGGTCTCCCAAAGATGGATGTGGCTCCCCTTGGGCAGAGATAGGTGGGTTCCCTTATTGTGCTAGTGAGTCAGCCTCAGTGACCAAGCTGGCTGGTCTGCTCTGGCTAAGGCTGTCTAACCAGAGGACAAAATCATTGGTTTTTTAATATAACTTTTACAAGGGTATATGGGGTATATTGAAGTTTTTCTGGGGTGCACCCACCAGATGAGCTCAGATAGTGCCTTGGGGCCACCTGAGTTTTCAATATGAAACCTATGCCTAGATGGTTTAACAACTGGGTGTGACTATGACTCTTTATATTAAGAAAGGAGTTGGGGCAGCTAGGTGGCATAGCGAGTAGAGCACTGGCCCTGGAGTCAGGAGGACCTGAGTTCAAATCTGACCTCAGACACTTCTTACTACCTGTGTGACCTATGCTCAGTTTTCTTCTCTGTAAAATAAGGATAATAATAGAACTTACCTGTCAGAGTCATCATAGGAATCAAATGAGATAATAATTGTAAAGTACTTAGCACAGAGCTTGGCACTATATAAATGTTGGCAGTGATGATGACGATGGTGATGATGATGCTGATAATGATGGTATTGGAATTAAGAAGGTAATAGTCCCTCTCTACTTTGGTCAGAGTACAGCTGATATATTTTGTTCAGTTCTAGATGTTTCATTTTTGGAAGACAAATTGATATCTTTGGTATTTATTTCACTTAATTTCCCAATATATCTTTCCCCCATTCTTTCCCCCAAACTTATCTTTTATAAAATATGGAAATTTAAAAAAATTAAATCACAAACATCAATGATAAGTGTACTTTTAGAATCTGCGGAGATCACATGGAGGAAGTCAACCAGGATTGTGAAGGTCCTTAAGGTCATGCCACATGAAGATCAGATGAAGAAAATGGAGGTGATTGGTTTGATAAAGACAAGGTTTAGGAGGAATATGATAATGATTTCAAGTATCTGAAAGCTTGTAACCTGGAAGTAGAGTAAGCTTTTTTCTTGCATGATTTCAAGGGGCATAATTAAGACAGGATCAACAGACTGAAGTTGCAAAGAGGCATATTGAGGCTTGATGAAAAAACCCCAAAATGTCCTAGTAATTAAAACTCACCAGAAATAGAATGGGTATGATTTGGAGAGGTAGTCAGAGGGTTCCCCCTCACAGAAGATGTTTAGGGAAAGTTTAACTGATGATCTAACTGGTGATAATCAAGAATGTTGCAAGGGGGATTCTTTTTCAGGTGATGGTTGGACTTAGATGGCTGCCAAGGTCCCTTCCAACTGAAATTCAGTGCTTCTATGATTCTGTGGTCAAGACTGAAAAAGAAGACAATGGCCCTATCCAGGTCCCACAAAGATCTTTCAGAATTCCTAAAATAGGCTGTCAGTTGATATTATTAAAACCATTTGATAAAGGGTATCAGCTGAAGCAAAGAGGAGATAAAAAAATTGGTAAGTCAAGAAACTGGGAGGGGAGACATTAGGACTAATACTGGGGTGTATAGTTTCCCAGAATAGTGGACTTTAAATGTACATTATTGCCTTTACAAGAAAGTCTTTCTCCACCAAATAGAACAGCTTAATGGAAGGTTATCTGGATTTCTTGATTCTGACAGGCCTAACTCTTGTTGGCATGTCAGCTGGAGGATGCCAGCTCAACACTTATCCTTCTGCAGAGCCTGTGGACAAGATTATGCAGGGCTCCCTCTCAAGGAGGCATGCTCTGGGAGTCAATAACCTCATTTAATTTCCTGCACTGTCAACACTTAAGTTTTCTATTATGATATAAGTTTAAATCAGAAGTTAAAACTCAGGAAAACCTCAACATCTGAAGGAAGGATTCCTTTTATTGGAAGCATTAAAGTGCAATGGAAAGTTTCTCATCCAAATAGACACTCAGACCAGTGTATCCAATAACAAGGACTCTTATGTGACAGAAATGAAGTATTTGGCAAAAACAAAAACAAAACAAAGGAAACCCAACCTTCTTCAGGCTTGCACAGCTCAGTTGCTGTGGTGTTAATCCCAACATAGGAGAAAAGACCCTGACCTATTTTTGCAATAAGTAAATCCCTGGAGGACCATAATAGGTGAACAAATGCTTGTTCCATTTCCATTCATCAAAGCTGGTCCACACAGAAGATGCCAGAAGGAGTCTGTTAAGCATGTGCCAAGGAAACAATGATGTCAGGAGCCTTTCACTGACTGACTGACAACATCACAACAGCCCATTCACCCAACTAAAGAAACATAAAAGTTGGTTATAAATGCCTGTCAGAGATCTGTTCATGGATCTGATCTCCCTTTAGAGCTATGCAATCTACTGTAGGGTGGGTGTATAACTTGACAACAAGGTATCTAATGGGTTTTTTTCATTTTCTTCCCTGTGTCTGTACTTAGGAGAGCTGGCTCACAAAACACACACACACACACACACACACACACACACACACACACACACACTCAGAAATTTAGCATTTTCTCTGCCTTTGCTGTGATGTCTGCAACACTATGACCATCACTTTTTCCCACAGTATTTCTTTTCTTCTTTGCAATCCAGGTAGTTCCAATGTATCAGAGTTGACAGTGTCTTCATTTTATGACTCCACAGTATCTATTAAGAAAAATTCATTCTTATTTGTACCAAACAGAAAAAATGAACACTTATCTCTTCTACATAATGAGGGTTCCACAACACGATATCCTCATTATCTGAAAAATCCTCATAAAAATTTTAGCCCTCCCTTCATACCAGAGAAGAAGTCTGAATTTTTTCTATTTCCTTTATGGGTCATTTACAGTATCTTATTGTAAAATTTGTGTTAAGTATTTGGTCATAGGCTCTGTTTCATCTGCTGGCCTTTGTGTGCTTTCTGTGGCTTCTGCAAAACTCCCCCCAAATTCCCATTTAATTTCTTATGCTGTCTCATAATCTACCCAAACTGAGATGGGGAAAGTCATGATGTAGAAGGGATATCTGAACTAAACTCAACCAACTCTCACTTCCATAAATGTGTCTTTCAAATTTTATCTAACACTTTATGCCTGGACTAGTGTAATTTTTGGTTGGTTTGCCTGCCACAATTTTCTCCCTGCTCCAGATTTTTTTAAAAAACTTTTCTCAATCTTTAATTCCTAGTGATCACGAAGAACAAAGTGGTGTATTTACTATGTGGGCCTTCTTCTAGGTGTTGGTGTGGTGGTTGCACTTAGAGAAGTGGAAGACATGGTCCTTACCCTCTAGGAGCTTCCAATTCAATTAAACAATAATTTACTAAGTTCTTATGGTATGTAGGGCTCTATGCTAGATGATAGGAACACACAAAATTTAGCTAAGACGTGGTCCAAAGTTCTAGGACCCTATAGTATCTCAAAGGAACATAAGGCATGAATATAAATCACTTTCCCACACAATGATAACTTCAACAGTGAGGTATGAATGAAGGGCTATATGACCTCTGAGGAAAAAGGTCATTATGAATGAGGGGAGAGTGAAATTAGGAAATGCTTCTTGGAGGAGGTGGCATTTGTACAGATCTTTATAGGACAAGTAAGAATTCAAAGAGTAGTGTTGTCATGGACAATGGACAATATCTTTATTGTATGATTCCACAGTATACATTGAGAAAAATGTCGTTCTTATTTGCACCAAACACAAAAATAAAAATGTAAGCTATCCCTTCCACATCATGGGGGTTCCACATCACAGCACACTCATGATCTGGAAAATATGCATTAAACTTTTTGGCCCTCCCTTCATACCAGAGAAGATGCCTGAATTTTTTCTTTTTCTTTGATGGAGTCTTGTTATCAAGCTGGGAAGATGAAATTCATATCTGAATTGACTATATAATGCTTTTAAGACAACATGATACAGACAATATATATAAAAGCCATTCACATTCTTTGCATCCAAATTTATTGATCCTTAAGAGGAAGAAATTACAAAGTTTATGGGAGAGGAAGGGAAAGAAGAAAAGAAATGATGTGGATTATTCTCCTGAACCTAAATACTAGCTTGTAGTCTTTTACAAACCATTGAACTGTTCCATCAGGACATATATCATGGCCAGACACTGCAGATGGACAATGATTCTCAGCCAGAATTGAACAGGAGGAAGAGAGCAGGTTGGTTTAATTAGAGAAGCTGTGAAGCACTTTCAAGCTTCTCCCTGAAAGAAAAAAAAATAATATGACTATTCTGAGTCCATATGTCTGTGAATCAGGGCATGTCACAGCCTCCCAAAATACAGAATAGTAGGTCACCCAGAGGATACTGGGGAGACATAGAGTGCATATAAATAGATTCCAACATAATACTAATAAAGATTTGGGGGCTCAAGAAATAGCAAACAAATATCATCTAAGAAACATATGATCAGAACAAGAAGGATGCTGTTCATGTGGCATGTCTTTTGGTACCCATAGAATGTTAAAAGACCTACCAGGGACCCCAGACATTTTGGGGACTCATGGACCTCTTCCTTGTTGGCTCTTAGCCTCTGACCTTATGCCTCACTATGGAAAATTTGCAGAAAAACATAGAGAACAGATGTAAAGACTGAGAAAACTTGAATGAGTCACAACCCTATTGAGGGGAGTTGCTACAGAAATGAAGTCATAGATCCATTAGAGTATGTTTGCCTTAAGTGAATTGTAGTTCTACATAAGGAAATGTAATGTTTAGTACTGCTAACTTTTATTTACATAAAGAGATACTTTTCTCAAGGATATCCATATCCTAAACTTCTGACTGGGTTAGATTACACGATTGTCTTTAAAATACTGCAGCCACTCTAAAGGGTTGCTGAAAAGATTACTTTTTAACCTTTTAAGTGGGAGGTATAGAAGCCTATTGTCATCACTATTTCACTTATGCTGATGTTATATAGGATACTAAGATCTTAATCAGAGAGATAAAAACATTATATCTAACAATCCTTTCCACATTTTAACACTTGTTAAGAACTAGTTGTGTGCAAAGTAAGACATTAGGTGGTGGTGGAACCAAGTTTAGTTCTGTAGATATTTCAAAGTCATTGTGGCCAAAATAGAACTCATTAAACTTCCCTCTAGCCCCTCCCCCTTCTAAACATCCCTATTATGGTCAAGAGCACTACCATCCTCCATGTCATCCGAGTTTACAACTTAAGTGGTGTCCTTGGCTCTTAATCATCACTCACCCCAATATGTCTAATGGGTTGCTAAGTCATTTCTACCTTCACAACATCTCTCCAGTATTTCCCCTTTGTTCATTTACAGAACCACCACTTATGACTATATCCTAATCACCTTTCACCTGGACCTCTTACCTAAATTATTGTAATTGGTCTCCCTTTCTAATCCTTGCTCCCATCTATCTTCCACATAAATGCTAAAATGATTTCCTGTTGGGTAGATCTGACTATATCAGCCCCTTGCTCAATAAATTCTAATGGTTTTCTATTAATGACCTACTTGTTCTTTTCATGCAACATTATATCTCCCCTCTTTGTGCCTTTACAATGGCAGTACTCCATGCCTAGAATATTCTACCTTTATGTTTTAAAATCCTTGGCTTCCTTGAAGACTCAGATTAAAAGTCCATTTTCTGCAGGGGACCTTTCTTGGTTGCCCTGAATAGGGACAACTCTCTGGAAGGCTAGAGCCCTATCTTCTAAGGATGCCTTCTAACTGCTTCCATGTATCTCTCCTGTGTGTGTGTATATACACATATATACACATATGTATATATACATCTATACACATATGTATTTATACATATATGCACATATGTATATATATGCACACACATATATACTTAGATAGATATCTATAGCTATCTATCTAATTATTTACAGTTGTTTCCTCCACTAATGAATTGGCAGAAACTATTTTTTCTTTTCTTGGCATCCCTAACACTTAGCACAGTGTCCATCACTTAGTCAATAAATACTTGCTCATTCATTCACTCATTCATATATTCATACTTGCATGCATTCTTTGTCCTCAAAAATTTAAAATCTAATAAGGAGACAAGACTTATTCACAGATTAATAATACACAATGTTATATAAGTGATTTAGGTACAAAAAAATAACCCTATGTGAGATCTAAGGGAGAAGGTCGTTACTTGTAAGGGATTAGGATAGTACTTAATTTGGTCTTTCAAGAGGAATTCTACAGGAAGAGGAAAGGCAAGCCTTTAGAAAAGTATGGGGAATGTTTGGTGGGCAATGAGGAATTTGGGTTGAATAGAGCACATAAGTCATGGTAGAAAGCAGTATTAGATATTTGAAACATGTGGAAGGCTTTAAATATCAGGCAGAGTAGTTTCGATTTTATTTTTTTGGCAATTGGGAGCTACTGGAGATTTTTGAGCATGATAGTTTGCTCCTAGGAAGTCCATACACGTAAGATTTTTCTGTTGATATGTGCAGGGTGGAATAAAGGAGGAGAAAGTGAAAGTATGAAGACCTATTAGTAAATTATTATTATTATCATTAATAACAGTAATAATTCATATATAGCATTTTTAGTTTGTAAAGCACTTTACGAATATTATTTCATTTGTTTCTCATAAGAACCCTGGGAAGTAAGTACTTTATTATCCCCATTTTACAGATGAAGAAAGACAGAGTATAAATGACTTGCCCAAGGTCACAAAGCTAGTAAGTTTCTGTGGCATGATTTGTTCCTAGGACTTCTTGACTTTAGGTCCAGCACTTTAAACAACTAACTGCAAATTATTCCAATAGTCCAGGCAGGGTAGGGAAGACTTCGACCAGAGCAGCAGCATTGGGACTTGAAAGGAGGGAAGAGAATGACAGATATGCTGTGGAGGCAGAAGGGATCAAGGTTGACTACAGAAGAGTAACTATACCTCCTTTTTCCTTTTTTGAAAAGAGGGAATGTGGACAGACTAGAAGGTTGAAAAGTTTTCAGAAGTAAAATGGGAAGCTGTGGTATCTCATGCTATTTGGCCTCAGTCTTTTTTTTTGAGGCAATCAGGATTAAGTGATTTGCCCAGGGCCCCATAGCTAGCAAGTGTCTGAGGCCAGATTGGAACTCAGGTCCTCCTGACTCCAGGGTCAGTGCTCTACTCACTGCACCACCTAGCTGCCCCTTGGCCTTAGTCTTATCTGTGAAAATGAAAGCTAAATCATCTACAATATATATGGAGGATAAAAGTATGGTTGAGGGAGAAAAGTTGAGAACCTGAACTTTGGAGAAATTAAATGGAAATTTAATAAGAGTAAAGTCAAAGAGTTATTGGAAATACTTTGACTGTCTTCTCTCCTTGAGTAATATCATTTATTTCTATGGTTTCAATTATTACCTTTCTGCAAATGATGTCAACATATGAGAATTTTATTTAGTAATTTATATATTTTCCATTGGTTGACCACAAGTTGAGAGATCTAAATGACTTTTAATTTAGTTTGTATATAGTCTGTATTTAAGCTAAATGATTTGTGATCATTTAAATCACTAAGCCTAATATGAAATTACAACTCCAATTTCTAGGCCAGTTACACTTCATAATTGAAAACACTACTTACTTTACTCTGGCTGGCTTTCTTATGGTAGAAATGAAGACATGTGTAGTTTTCCTACAACAATTCGGTAGGGATGATGGGAAAGCAGAATTATCCCCAATTTATAGACAAGGAAACCAAAATCCAGAGAGATCAAGTGACATGACCATGGTCTTACCTCTAATAAATGTCAGTGACAGGATTTGGTCCCATATCTTCTTATTCCTGGCAATTATGCATTTGTTAATGTAGGTCAAGATTTCATTAGTTTTGTTTTGTTTTTTTGGCTGCCATGTCATACTTCTGACTCATACCTAGCTTGCAGTCTGCTAAAAGCCCTAAATCTTTTTCAGAACAACTGCTGTCTAACCATGCCTTCCCCATCTTAAACTTATGAATTTGATTTTTTTACCCAAGGGAAAGATCTTATATTTACCTCTATTGAATTTCTTCTTCTTAGATTCAGCCTAGTGTTCTAGCCTGTCAAGATCCATCTGGATTTTAACTTAGTCATCCATTGTGTTTGTTATTCCTCCCAGTTTCATGTCATCTGCAAATTGGATAATCATGCCATCTATGCTTTATTCAAGTGATTGAAAAAAGCTGTTAAATAAATCAAAGCTAGGCACAGATCCTTGAGGTAGTTCACTGGAGACCTTCTGCCACCTTGACATTGACCCATTAATAACTACTCTTTGAATTTGGCCATCCAACCAATTCTGCATCCATTTGTTTCAATTATCACTCAGGTGATATCAATCAATCTTCTTCACAAGGATTTAGTGAAAGCTTCACTAAAAATCCAGGGAAATCATGTCCATATCATTCTCTTCATTTACTAGTTCAGTAATACCCCTCCCCCCAAAAAGTTTAGTCTCATGTGGCATGTTCTTAATGGGTTTGTATAATTACTGCTTTTCTTTTTAAAGGTTTGACAACTACCTCTTTAATGATCTGTTCCAGAATTTTCCCAGGAATTCCATGCTCAAAACTTTCTTTTCCAGGATGGTTAGCAGACAGTGCAAAGGGTTGGAATTGAAGTACCTTTTATGAGGTATCACAGGAAGGATAGTTTGACTGGACCACAGAGTATGTAAAGGGGAATAATGGCTAAAAAGGCTGGAAAGGCAGGTTGGAGACAGATTATGAAGGATTTTAAATGCCAAATTGAATTACTTAAATTTACTCCCAGAAGTAATAGAGAGCCACTGGAATTGATTGAGTAGGGCAGTGAAATGGTCAGACTTTAGGAAAATCATTTTGTAAACTGTATGTAGAATGGATTGGAATGGGAAACAATTAAGGCTAGTAAATCATTAAGAAGGATATTGTAATGGTTCAGGTGAGAGGTGAAGACTGACTGAACTAGGTTGGTAGCTGTAAGTGGGGAGAGAAGAAGATAGATGCGAAAGATGTGTTGCTGGTACAAATGGCAAGATTTGGCAAGCAATTGGATGCATTGAATGAGTGATAATGAGGAATCAAGCCTAACAGTGAAGTTGTGTACCTGGGTAACTAGGAGGAGGGTGGCACCCTCTATCGTAAAGGAAAGTTAGGAAGTGGGGCCGGGAAAGATAGAATGAGTTCTCTTTTGGGCATGTTGAATTTGTGATGCCTCCAGAATAATGAAATATCCAATAGACAGTGATACAAGACTGCGAGTCAAGAAAGTAACTAGAAGTAAAGTTTAAGATCCAAGAGGGAGGATGAATGAAGCTCTCTTCCACAACTTAGTAACATATACCTGCTGGTACAGAGGGAAGAATTAAACTGGTTTAATGCCTTCTGAAAACTACTGGGCAAACACTTAAAGTAAGAATTGTAGAGGCCATCTACCAACACCAGGGGAACTCCTCCAGTCACCCATAGCAACAAGCTACATGTCAGACCAACTACACATGTCTTCATTTCTACCATAAGAAAGCCAGCCAGAGTAAAGTAAGTAGTGTTTTCAATTATGAAGTGTAACTGGCCTAGAAATTGGAGTTGTAATTTCATATTAGGCTTAGTGATTTAAATGATCACAAATCATTTAGCTTAAATACAGACTATATACAAACTAAATTAAAAGTCATTTAGATCTCTCAACTTGTGGTCAACCAATGTAAAATATATTAAACGTCTTTTAAGTGTCGTTTAAATCAGAGGCCACTTTGTATAGTCTTTCATCTCTTCTGCCAGTGTGTATCTTGTCTTTGGAGAAGTAATTTATCACCCAAGAAAGACTTCTCTAGCTCTAATAATGGTGATCACTGAGGCAGCTAAGTGATGCAGTGGACAGAGCACTAGACCCAGAGTGAGGAACACTTAAGTTCAAATCCAGTATCAGACAATTAGTTACTGGCTGTGTACCTTGGGCAATTCATTTAATTTCTGTTGACTTCAGATGTGAAATAGAATAGTAATAACACCTAACTCATATGGTTATTGTCAGGAAAAAATAGAATAATATTTGTAAAGTGCTTTAAAAACTTTAAAGTACTATGTAAATGCTATCGTTATAATAATAATAATATGTCACATGCACATAATGCTTCAAAATTTAAAAGCACTTTCCTAGGAACATTAATAATAATAGATTGCTTAGTATGAGGGATGGGGAACCTGCAGCCTCGAGGCCACATGTGGCCTTCTAGGTCCTTGGGTGTGGCCTTTTGACTGAGTCCAACTTCTATAGAACAAAACATTTTATTAAGGGAATTCGTTCTGTGAAGTTTGAGTTCAGTCAAAGGGCTGCACTTGAGAAACTAGGGTGCCACATGTGGCCTTGAGGCCACAGGTTCCTCATTCCTGTAGGTTTTAATGTTTAGAAAGCACTTTACGCATATTTTCCCATTTGACACCCCTCTCCCCTCATCAATCCTGTGGGCTACATAACCCAGGTATCGTCATCTTCATGTTAAGGATGAAGAAAGTGAGGCTCAGAGGAGGTGACATACATAATTACACATCTAGGTCACATCATAGCTAAGATTAGAACCTAGGTTTCCCTGACTCTTGGTTCAAGCACTAAACCACACTTCCTTTCAAAGGGCAGATACTTGTCATCACATGTTTGGAAACTTCTGATAATAATAATATAACATAGCATTTAGAGGCTTAAAAGGAATTTATACATGTTATTTCATTTGTTTCTCACAACATTTCTGTGAGGTGGGTGCATTGTTATCCCCATTTTTATAGGTGATGAAATTGAGACTGAGACTTGTCTCAATTGAGGCTGAATGACTTGCCCCTGGTTACACAGCTAGTAGATATCTGAGACAGGATTTGAAATCAGGATACGCTGTGCCACTGACATTGTATGAATTTCATGCTGTAAAGTCTCCAGCTCCACTGCAATGATATCTCTTATTCATGTCCATGTTGAAAGACAACAGACTTTGCCAATTCACCTCTCTAGGGATTTAACTATTCTGTTGCTTCTTCCTTGACCCCACACTCTTGGCTATTTTTTCAGACCTTGTTTATCTGCTACAGGATGACAAATACCATATGGTATAAGTATGGTATTTTCATTTTTATTATTCTGGACACAGTGAATGCTTAATAAATTGCTGCTAATTGATACAATTATCCACTTGTATTTTTAGTATGAAGAGAATAAAAACATAGTAAGGACAGGGGAAAAAGCTGTGCCTACTTAAAATAAAGAACATTTAACAATTAAGTTTTAAAATATAATACATTTTTACATGCTCCTCAAAGTCAAGATGGCTATTAAGGGTTGAGTGAAGTGACCTCAAGTTTGGGGCAGCTTGACCCTGACAGTACCAGAGTTATTACCTCTTTTATCTGGCACAACCATTTTCTGCCTTTCTTGAATACTCTTGAGATACATGAGACATTTTTCTTGGGGCCTCAAACATAATACTGTAGTCCAGTTAAAAGGAAGTAATCTGGGGAAAACCACAAATTTTTCCACTTACTAATGCTATTGCTTTTATGGCAGGGAATGTCTGTCATGCGATGGAGTACAGGAACAATGCCTTCTGTCATCTTGTTTTGTTTCGAACATCTTTAAAACTCTTTAGAGGCTCATTATTACCCTTAGGATAAAATACAAGCTCAGAGAGGCTCAAAGTTGGAAGGGTCCTCAGAACCCATAGCGGAGAGAATCACCTGTCAATTTGTGTCATACAGCCTTTGGAGAGGTTATTCACTATCTCTCATTGGGCTCTACTCTATTTTTTAGCTAATCTGGAAGTTATTCCTCCCATCAATTTGGTTTACCTTTTTATAGCTTCTACTCATGGTTCTCCCTTCTGGAAACAACAACAAGCCTAGTATCTCTTCCATGTGATAACTCTGTAAATACTAGGTGACAACTATCACATTTCTCCCAAACATGTTAAGGATCACTGGTTCCTTCTAATTCTCATATGACATGAATGCCAAGCCCTTCATCATCTGGTGATATAACATTGGGGATAGCTGGCAGTGGATGACAAAGTCAGATGCCAAAACAGTTTTAACAAACATTATGATGAATCTAACAAGAGGAAATAAAATAAGGATAAATATAAAATCCTGCACTTAGGCTAAAAAATCAATCTTGAAAGCATAAGAAGGGCGAGACGTAGTTAGAAAGCAGTTGTTCTAAAAAAAAGACTTGGGAGTTTTAGTGGATTATAAGCACCATGTGAACCACCGATGTGATTGATACGGCAACCATGGCAATCGCCAATGTGATACAGCAAAAGCTGGTGTGATCTTGGGTAGCTTTGACAGAAGCATAACTTCCATGAATAGGGAGGTGATAATCTTACTGTACTATTTCTTTACCAGATCTTACCTGGAGTAGAATGTTCATTTCTGGGCACTGCAGCTTCAAGGACATGGATAAGCTACACAGTGTCCAGAGGAGAGCAACCAAGATGAAAGGCCTCAAGTCCATGGCATATGAATTTTGTCTGATGCAGCTGGGCATGCTTGAAAGCTTGGAAAAGAGAAGGCTTAATTTTAACATAAATGCCCTCATGTATCTGAAGAGTTGTTGTATAAAGGAAGGATTAGATTTGTTCCATTTGGTCCCAGGGGGGCAAAACTAAGAACAATGACAAATTTAGACTTTATGTCAGGAAAATATTCCTAGTAATTAGAGCTGCCCCAAACTGAAATGGTCTGTTCATTTACCTTTGAGGCTTTCAAGCCTCAAATTATATTATATTATATTTATTATATTATATTAATTATATCATATTTATTATTTATACCATATCACATTATATTATATCATATATTAATTATATCACAATCATATCCTATCACATCATATCATACTATATTATATTTTATTACATGGTATGGTATGGTATGGTATGGCATGGCATGGCATGGCATGGTATGGTATGGCATGGCATGGCATGGCATGGCATGGCATGGCATGGCATGGCATGGCATGGCATGGTATGGTATGGTATGGCATGGTATGGTATGGTATGGTATGGCATGGTATGGTATTATAGCCAGTATGCTTTTTTGAATATGGGTTGGCTTATGTGGCTGCTCAGGTCTCTTCCAATTCTCAGATTCTGTGATCTTGCTTATATTCCTTTTTATACCCCAGCTAATCAATGTTTTTCCTCAAATGTGATGCTCAGAATGGAATACACTTATCTTCAGCCCACCCTTTAAGACCTTCTTCAATCTGTCTCCAACTGTTTCCAGACATATCCATAGTTTCATTCAAGGCTCAACTCAGATACCACTTCCTGCATGAAGTCTTTGTTGATTGAACACTCCTCTATCCCCTTCCCTAAACCCCCATGACTCTCTGTGGTTAGGGCCCTCTCAAAAAATTGTTTTTTTGCTTTGTTTATGATTTGTATTTATTTATCTCCATATGTGTTATTTTTTTCTTAGTAGAACATGGATTGCTTAACAGCAGGGATTGTTTTCAATTTTTATCTAGCTTTGTATTATCACAGTGTCTGATACATCAAAAGTTACTGAAATGAATTACATTAGAATGACTTTAAAATGTGTGTTTTAATTTTTTGTATAAACTGAGGTTGATAAAGCTTCATTAGTTTCAAGCTAATTTAAATTGTAAAGCCTGAGAGAAATTCACAAGTAATTTAATCTGGTTCCTTAATTTTAAAAGTGAGGAAACTGAGTTCCAGGGAGGTCAGTTGATCTCCACATAGCTGGCTGGTATCAGAGTCAGATGTTCTTAAATCAGTATAACATATCTTATCTTAAAAACTAGGAATCTTTTTTAAAGTATTGAATTTCAAGTTTCAAAAAAGAACATACTTTTAATTTTGGTATTACTTTTGATTCAGAAAACATGAATCCTCAAGAAAATGAAATAAAAAGAACCTTGTCTACTTTCTTTGTCATTTTTTCCCTGTTACATATTGCCTTCTAGTAGAAGCCACATTCCCAGGAATTCTCACAATTACTTGTATGAAGGACATTGAATGACCAAAAGGCCAAGATTATAGTTTTTATAAAAGCATGGAAAATAAGGCTTTTTCCTATGATATTTCTCATAACTGTCCTATGCTTTAAGGAAGGAGGTATAAAAAAAGGCACCGTAGCAGTCATATATGACTTTCAGACCCAGTGCTACCTGAGATATTCTTTATTAATTCTCTAATGGCCTCTCTTCACAGTGAAACAGTAGAACTGTGGAGAGCTGACTGTAGATTCTCATTAGATGAAAATTGTGGCTAGCAGCCCAGAAACTCTGCCAGTCTCTGTGCCTAGATTGAAAATATTTCAGGACAAGATTTCTGTGATCTGGGTAAGTTGTTTTATCTCTTCCTCTTTAATTTTCAGTTATTCTTTTTTCTCCTACAATTGATTTTATTAATAGAGGTTAGTAATTTCCTATCAATAGCCCCATATTAATTTCCTATTAAAAAGTTAAGCTGTAACAGTGATTGTGACTAATGGTACATGTTCTTTTCAATTATAAATGACCATTTAAAAGAAAAGATATATTTTATCTTAAGTAATTGGGAAGTAACATAGTCCACTGTCATTGTATTTAAGCAGATCTTTATTGCTTTTTTGGTATTTTCTTTATTTACATTGCTGTACTAGTTTCATGTCTTGGGTTTTGTTTGGGTTTTTGTGGCGTGGGTGTGTATGTGTATGTGTATGTTTGATTCTACTTTCTCTTCTTTGCAGCAAACAAGTTTTCTCACGAAAACTTCTTGCTATGAGAAATTCCCGTTATTTCTTATGGAGTAATAGTAACCTATTAGATTCATATACCATAATTTATTCAATCATTCTCCAATCATTGGGTAAATAGAATTGATATGAATTCTTTGATACATTTGATTTGTTGTTCATTCATTCAGTCATGTTCAACTCTTCATGACCCCATGGTCCACAGCATCCCAGGCACTTCTGTCCTGCACTACCTCCTGAAGTCTGTCCGAGATCATGTTCATTGCTTCAATAACACCATCTATCCATGACGCACATGGCACCATTTCTTCTATCATTGGATACCTTGATAGTGGGATTGTTAGATCAAAAGGTATGAACATTTGAAAAACCCTTTTCTCATAATTCCAAAGTGCTTTCTACAATGTTTGGAACACTTCACAGTTCCACCTGAGGTGAATTAGGGCATGTTATTCCCACTAATAAAATTCTTCTTGAAAAATAAATTAAAGTCTGAATTGGGTTAATTAAGGAGAAGAGGGAACTTTTCAATGTGAAAGGGGCTTATTGGGGAGTTCCAAAATCAGCCTGATGAGCTCAGAGGGCAGTGAATCTTTGCCTGGGACTTTTGAAAGGATCCCTCCTTATAAAACATGGGAGTCAGGGAGAGACAAAACCAAAGAATGAAATAAGTCTTTAAGAGATTGTGTAGGGCTCTGGAACAGAATATAGAAGAACAATCGTGTTTATTGTCCATGGTCTATGCCTTTATTGAAATCTGTTTATTAGTCCCTATGATTTCCTATGTCTTATTGGTATTTTTTTGCGTGGGCAGGGAAAGAGAGATTAAACAAAGGCTATCCTGTACCTGATATGCATTTGTCAATTTATCTTGTGTTAGAGTGGGGGCCATTATCCATATGTGTGGAAACCTAGACCTAAACTATATATAAAATGTATTTGGTGATTTTCCTGGAGAATATTTTGTATGGGACCATTGGGGACTAAGGAGAAAAGATCTTTTGGGAGATATCTTTGAGATCGTACCTGGTATATGTAGATTCAGAATTTGGAAACTCGTGGATTACATCTATTTAGTCTGGCAGTACAAAGAAATCAGAGGGACTATTATAGAGGGCTGGCTAGAGCTGATAGAAGAGAGAAAATTTGTTACCCTCATGGGTCTAGAGTTTTCTGTCAATTAAAAGAGTAAGAAAACCATAGATTGAACTAGATCTGGATTTTGGTGATGAGTGCTATCCATTTCCTTCCTGAGGTTACTTCTTTATTAAAACATAGTAGTAGGTTCTAATTCAACAGAAGCATTTCTATAAGGTAGTAAAATTAAATTGTTGTAGGAGCAGTGGCACATTAACTATGAATATTGAAGGGTTTGAGATGCCCAGACAATCTGGACAGAAGTAAAGTTTGGAGACTGAGGAGACAAGTCATGTTTGTTGTGCAGAAGGCCATTTTAGTCAGAGGGCATAGGGTTTAGCATCACCACACAAGAATTACTTGATTAGAGTTCAAGCCAAGAATGATGCAATAGATATGGAACAGAGTTCAAACCAGGAAACTGGAAACAGCATCCAAGAATCCAGAATAAGTGGGTAGATGCACTTAACACTACAACCAGAGTAGAATGTTTATCTCAAGATTGAAGTAATCTTCCAAGGTGCACTGATACTAAGAAGACTTCTTAGCATGGGCAGATTAGGACCAGCTACTCCTGAGAATAAGGCAGTAATATGTATGTGCTAATGATTCCTTCTGCTAATAACACCTTATCTAGATCCCTTACAATTCTCATAGGATTACAGAACTTGCAGGAACCTAAGAGACAACTTAGTTCAAACCTTTTATTTTTATAGCTAAAGAAACTGAAGTTTGTACATGTTGTATGATTCCTAAGATCAGACAGGTTCTCCCATTCCAAAGCCTTTTTTTTTTCCATCAGAAAACACAGATTCAGGTACTCTGGTCCAGGTACTTTACTTTGCTCTGGATTCATGCAGGTATAGATTTTGGAAAACTAAACTGACTTGTCAATTTTTGGAATGCCTATAATTTTAAAGTTTTATCTATAACACCGATTTCAAGATTAATGTATTTTTCGTCTATAAAAACAATGTCTTCTTTTAATGTTGTTCTGTTTTGCTTATTTTCATTGCAGATTATCCTCCACTACAGTCATTTTGTAGTCCCAATATCTTGTTGTCTCTACTTCTTCTTTGTAGAGTTATCATTATGTATTCAAGTTTTCCCGTTCCAATAATTATTTTGGCTGTGCAGAGCACAGGTTTTTTTTTTCCATTAGCACCCATATATATTCTCTCAATACTCTGATATCATCATTGGACCATTATGGAACATCTTACTGTGGCTTCATTCCCTTTTGGGTATCCACATGGATCTATATATCTTACCAGGTGTTGGTTCAATTTCTTTTCTCTTGCAATATATAGAGAGACAGTTACAATCTTTTAGATGTCTTGTTGCTCATCTTCCCTTCTAATTTTTGCATCTTCTCTATTGATTTGTCTTCTTATGCTTTAGGTTTTTAACCAAATTTTCTTTCTCTGGATTTTTTGGCAGCTTTAGTCTTTTAGTCCCTTGTTTTCCCTATCATTCACTTTTAGACTCCTCATTTGATAGTGGGTTTACTGCCTCCTTTTATTGCAGTTAGACCTCAAAAGCAATGTCAGCCTACCTTTTGTGTTAGGGCATTTACTTTTTACAAGCCTCAATCCTTGTTCAAAGGAATTTCTTGGAGGATAGGACTAGCTCCAGACAGATATGAATTTTTTTCCCCATGCCTGGTATACTTCTGTACATTAACTTAGTGTTCTGGTTCCCTCTGTTATTTATTTCTCTGTCTAGGCTAAGTCCATTGTCTGTCACATTCTGCAGGCATGATGCCTTGCTTGTTGCAATGGGATGCTGAAAGAAAGTCAGTGTGTGGAACTCTAAAGGAGACTGTACCAGGATATAAATACCTGAGTAAGTCCCAAAGGCAAAACTCTGGCTCAGTTTTTACATCCTCCTGGAGTACAGCACAGACTGGTGGAAAAGGAAGGGTGCTAAGTGAATTAGGGATTATTGTTCACCACTGTTAATTCATTTTTTTTAAAAATTCTCTACTCCTAGAATATTATTCTTCTTTCTTTTCTTTATTTCCTTTTTTGAAAGTTATTGAAGGCTGAAAAAAATGTCTAGTTTTCCATTTTATTTGTCATGTGACAAACTTATATCTGAAAAATCTAAATGCAAACCACATAAGTCTTTCTTTTCACTCATAATATGGAGATATTGGATTTTTGCAGGCTGTCCTAGAACAACACAAGCTCTTGCATGTCCTGAAATGCTGAAAATACTCTAAATGTGGAGTGCAAGAGAAGCCATCATTCTGTGTATTGTGTGAGGATGATCATTGCTAAGTAGATAGAAGCTCATCACTATGTTAACTATAGGGTGATGAAATATTACCATCTATTGTTATTGAAAAGTTATGTGTTTTATCAATGCAATTATCCACAGCAATGAATTCACAGATCTTTGCCATGTTGAAGAAATAATTAATGTAAATGTAATTGAAAATAATTAAGGGATTGGGACTAAACCTGTGATTTCACTGGCATAGAAGATTTTCTGGTGAGAAAATTTTAATTTACCAATTGAGGTTATTATTTTCTCTGCACCTTATATTCTTAGAGAGTTGCCTTTGAAGATTGAGAGAATAAGTGACTTGCCCTCGGTCAAATAATCAGTATGTGTCAGAGGTAGGACTGACTCTTAGGTCCTTGTGTCAATGAAAGCAGCTCTCTATTCGTTTTTCTATTCTGCCTCTAAATATTATGAAGACAAGACTTAACAAAGAAAGTTGAAAGTAGGCATATACCACTTGGACATTACTTGTTGAAGTAAATCAGTAGGTAATCCCTAATGCCAAGCTAACTGGTATTCTCTTGCAGAGAAGCTACCTGGTCTTCCAAAATGATATCAAAAGTGATTAATAAAATCAAGATTTGTTCTCAGTTTTTTGGAATGCTGAATCTATTTGAGACTTTCCAGATCTTTAAAATATCTAGAATATCCACCAGTCAAGTTAGTCCATAAACATTTATTAAGTGCCTACTATTTGCTAGGCAAATAGTACTAAGGGGCTGAGGTTGTAAAAAGAGGAAAAAGGCAATTCCCATCCTCAATGAGCTCAAAATCTAATAAGAGTTAGTATCTTCTAGGAGTTAGTATCACTAACCAAGAAAGTCATTTTGGTTGGAAGCAGGCAAAACTAGATAGATGGATAGATAGATAGATAGATAGATATCTAGATATCTCTCTATATAGATATATTTAAATATAGTAGGCAGCTAACAACTTGGCTTAGAGGGTCAAACTCCTTTCCTACTTCTTCCAACTCCCTCAACTATCATTTGAAATATAAAAAGGTATTTGGTTTTCTAGAGGAAAAAAATAATGTAGAAACCCTAGACCAGCTTCTGAAAGAATTTTAAAGATATAGAACCTTAAAAATCTTTGCAAAATTTGTTAACTTGGTGGTTAAATGCTACTACTACTAATATATCTGATATTTAATAGTACATTGTTAGGGCAGTCACTTTCAAAGGCTGATATAATATATTTTAGTCATCTTACTTTTGTGATTCATTTTGGTAATATTTTTGACGAATGTGCCTTAGGGACTTTCAAAGATAAGACAAAGACATTTGGCATGATTTGCTGAACACACTGTCAGTTCTTTCCTCTCAGAATTCTTAATGATTGCCTGTTGGCATCAAGGTTCAGGAAGGCAGCATGTAAATCACATTTCTTCTAATATATGCCTTTATTTATTGCTATAAACTATATCCAATTTCCAGTAAAACTTGTATGCAACTTTTTCTAAAAACTCTACAGATCACTACCACTGAATACTAAGAATAGATTTAATTATGGACAATCCTACTCCCATTGTTCAGGGTGGAAGGAAGGTCGATGCATTTTATTCCCAAACACATTTCAACATTCAAGACTCTTACCTTTGATTAAAGGAAAAGAGTACAGAGGAAGTACTTCAGCATTTTTGGTGGCTTTCCTAACTTATCTAATAACATTTTTATTGTATATACAGTGAAATTAGTCTTAGGATAATAGATCATAGATTTAGAGCTGGAAGGGACTTAAAGGTCATCAAACTCAACTCCATTTTATAGGAAATTGTGGCACAGAGTGATTGAATGATTTGCCACTGTCAGCTATGAAATGGCTTTACAGCTTTCGAAGAAGTTTATTTACCAATTTTTTGCTTTCTTAAGAAAGTAGGATTTGATTTGGTCTACTTGTTATTGCCATAACTTTCCAAGGGATATTTAAAGGGTACATCAATATTGAGTAATTTGACACAATAGAATCAAAAGGTGATGAATCCTTTAAATACTCAGTGACCATAAGCTGTCCTGTTCTTATAACTGTCAAGGAACCAGGCCCAATTTCATAGCCATGAGGGAAGGAGATGAAGGACCTAAAAGGCACTACTCATTGAGACTGACCTCATAGATCCTGTGGGGTACTGAGAAAGAAATGCTAACAACTACAACAATAACTGAAGACACCTGAGCATGTTGAGGTTTGCCAAGCATTTCCTACAAATCATATCATAAGATATTTGCATGGCAAGGTAATTACTAAAGGTTTTTGTATTGTTGTTTTGTTTAATCAGACTTGTAATTTCATTGGTGTGAGGAATGTCCAATGAGGAAAACTACTCTACCAATGCAGGTCAATAACTGCTTGGCAACTTATGGTCTTTATGAATTTCCTGGGCGGGGGGGGGGGGCACTGAGAGATTAAGTGATTTAGCCAGAGTCACATGACCATCCGATTTCAGAGGTGGGATATGAATCCAGATCTTCCTGGCTTTGAAGCTAGCTCTCTAACCATACCTTACTGCACTGAATTTTCATTTACAAAGGTTTTGTAATCTCCATTTCAAATGTCAAGAAACTGAGGTTCAGAAATATTGAATGACAGAGATTTTTGTCACCCAGCTAAGTAAGTGTCAGAGGGAGGACTTCAGTGCTCTTCTGATTCTGCCGTGTGTAGTAGCAATTTAGATTTGAAGATCTTCCCACCCATTAATAGGCCATGTGACCTGCTTGTGTCACAGGACGTCTAAGTCACATGTGTTAGGAGGAGCTTCCTGACAGGAAAAGGAAGTTATGTCATGGAAAATGCAGAGGGAGGGTGCAGTTATGGCTGCTAATGGCTGCTAATGAGCGCCGCTGTGATAGAGCTGAACGGACTGTGACTTAGTTGTACTGTGAGTTTGTTTTTGGGAAGACCCTAGCAAGGGGTCAGAGAGGTTTTGGGATGGCAAGCCTCCATGTTGTGATACTAAGTATGGAATGCTTTGCTGCTCTGATAGATTGGATAAATGGCTTGTGGGATCTGGTTCTCTGGTGTCTGAATAAATGGTTTACTTCTTTTACCTTCTATGTGGAGAGTCTCATATACATTGCAGTACAGAACCACATAGGCATTTTGACAATTATCATCTACATTGTTATTATTGCCTGACTGATACATTATTTGGTGTCATGAACAGGATTGGTAGGGGTACTTCTTACTTCTCTATTCCATCTGCTATTAAGCCCCTTATCTTGGTATATTTTGTATAGCTCATTAGTTGGAATACCATCTATTGTTATAGAATCTACCCCTGCTTTCAATAAAACAGTAAACATTTCTCTTCTTGTCACTCCACTCCAACACTGAATCCTCTGGTTATTTACTCTTTTCTCCCTAGGCAATTTATCTTTTCCCCAGTTTCCTGAGTCACTTAACTGTGAAATCTTATCCAGCACCTCTGAAAGAGGGTTCCCTACTTCTGCAATTAGCAGAGTCAGAATTATGGGTTTGTAAGTGGGGGGATGCCATTTTAACTATCAAATTACTGTGAGAGACTCCCAAGGGAATGTCATAATAAACTTCAGGGCTCCCTATCATAATAGCAGTCTTCATTATCTCCTTCTTTAACTTTCTTATACAGTCCCTAATTGAATATCAGGGTCTATCTGCAGTAGGTCACATAAAATCAGCAGGGTATTCTGTATTACAACCTGTTGCAGCCAAAGCTAACAGACTGGTTGTTTGGTTACCCCTTTGCAAATAATAATCCCTAAAAGCTTGCTGTACAAAAGAATTCTTACTAATACTTATGAACCTCATACAATCCACAGTATCTACAGACACCCCTGTGGCCCCTTCATTACTGATTTTCACCATCCAGGATATTAACAATTCTCCCATTCTCTGGGTAAACCTACTTAAGATATCTGTGATTTCCTGCTGTGTAAAATCTCCCAAAAGCTCCCTGAACACAGTGTTTTCCTGCCTCCTTCACTGTGTGGAGCTCACTTCTGTTTGAGAGTGTAGCAATGTCTCATTCTCTATGTGAGAAGCACTGTGCAACAAAGTATCACCTCATGCCTCAGCTTCTGATGTTGTATCCTTCCATCTAGATTCTCTCCCCCATTACCATGGTAACCAGATGGTTGCTAGACTAGATCTGGGCTGAACTGAGGTGCACTCTTTACCTTCTTGGCTCCCTTTGTGTTCTAGCTGAATTTACAGCAAAGTTAGTTGATTCCAGAACAATCTGTTGTTCTACTACCTGAGATTCCCCATCTTGCTGTGGTATAGATGATTCAGTAACTGTCGGGGTCTGAGTTCTCTCTCGTAATAGTCTGTCCCTGCTTTCATATATAATACTACAATAGACTGTCAGTAAAATCGAGCCTCCTCTAGAGATCATTGTTGGCATTTCCTTTTCTGGCTGAACAGTAACTTCTCTGAGACATTGCTCCAAATCTCTAGGTCCTCCACTCTGTAGCTTCTGTTTCCAGTCCTCACACAAACCAGTGTCTTTAGACCATTCCCTTGCTAGGGAAGAATAAGTTACATCCTCCCATCCTGGGATAACCATTTCTTCCTCTAAAGTCCTTCTACCTAGGAATAAAGATCTTATACCTTATGATCAGTAAGGCAGTAATAACAATGTAGATGATAATTGTCAAAATGTCTATGTGGTTCTGTATTGCAAAGTATATGACTCTCCACATACAAAGTAAAAGAGGTAAGCCATTTATTCAGACACAATCTATCAGAGCAGTAAAGGATTCCATAAATAATATCACAACATGGAGCCTCACTATCCCAAAACCTCTCCACCCCCCTGCTGGGTTCTTCCCAAAAACAAACTCCACAGTACAACTAAGTCACAGTCTGTTCAGCTCTAACTATCATGACAGCTATTAGCAGCCATAACTGCTTTCTCTCTCTCTCTCTCTCTCTCTCTCTCTCTCTCTCTCTCTCTCTCTCTCTCTCAACCTCTCTCTCTCAACCTCTCTCTCTCTTTCTCTTTCTCTCTCTCTTCATTTTCTGAGACATAACTTCCTTTTCCTGTCAGGAAGCTCCTACCACCACATGTGACTTAGGCTTCCTGTGACAAAAGCAGGTCACATGATCTATTAATGGGTGGGAAGATCTTCAAATCTAAATTGCTACTACACCATGCTACACATCCAACCATTACAAAGCCCAGAGAAGATGATTTTTGCTCTATTTGTAGGATATTGTTGTTAGGGTGGAGAATACAAGGTAGGACATGAAGCAAGTGGGATGGTGAAAGATTCATGTTAGGAATTCATGTCCAAATGGCTAGGTCCTGGACTAAGTCTGTGTCTATGGGAATGGAGAGACTAATCAGAGACCTGCTATGGAAATGAACTTAGTGAGAAATGTTGTCAAACTGGATATAGGTAGTAAAGAAGAGGAATTAAAAGATAATATTCATTTTGAGAGTCCATAAGACCAGAGGAAATAAGCTTCAGGATCCCTTAGGCAACTATCATCTTGTGAGTAGCATTTATTATAATTTGTCTACATTCTACATCTGCTTTTAAAACTTTGAGTTCCAAATTCTCTCCCCTCTTCCCTCCCCACCCACCCTCCCTAAGAAGGCAAGCAATTCAACATAGATCATACATGTATCATTATGCAAAACCCTTCCACAATACTCATGTCATGAAAGACTAACGATATTTTGCTCCTTCCTATCCTATCACCCTTTGATCAATTTTCTGCCTTGACCCTGTCCCTTTTCGAAAGTGTTTGTTTTTGATTACCTCCTCCCCCTATCTGCCCTCCCTTCTATCATCCCCTCTTTTTTATCCCCTTCCTCCTTCTTTCCTGTGGGGTAACATACCCAATTGAGTGTGTAATTCCCTGCTCAGGTCAAATCCAATGAGAGCAAGATTCACTCATTCCCCCTCACCTGCCCCCTTTTCCCTCCCAACAGAACTGCTTTTTCTTGCCACTTTTATGCGAGATAATTTACCCAATTCTATCTCTCAATTTCTCCCTCTCTCACCCCAGTATATTCCTCTCTCATCCCTTAATTTGATTTTATTTTTTTAGATATCATCCCTTCATATTCAACTCACCCTGTGCCCTCTGTCTGTCTATCTATCTATCTATATCTATATCTATATCTATATCTATATCTATAAATATACATATATTCCCTTCAACTACCCTAATACTGAGATCTCATGAATTATACACATCATCTTTCCAGGTAGGACTGCAAACAAAACAGTTCAACTTTAGGAAGTCCCTTATGATTTTTCTTTCTTGTTTACCTTTTCATGCTTCTCTTGATTCTTGTGTTTGAAAGTCAGATTTTCTATTCAGCTCTGGTCTTTTCACTGAGAAAGCTTGAAAGTCCTCTATTTTATCGAAAATCCTTATTTTGCCTTGGAGCATGATACTCAGTTTTGCTGGGTAGGTGATTCTTGGTTTTAATCTTAGCTCCATTGACCTCTGGAATATCATATTATAAGCCCTTTGATCCCTTAATGGAGAAGCTGCTAGATCTTGGGTTATCTTGATTATGTTTCCACTGTACTCAAATTGTTTCTTTGTGGCTGCTTGCAGTATTTTCTCCTTGATCTGGTAGCTCTGGAATTTGGCGACAATATTCCTAGGAGTTTTCTTTTTGGGATCTTTTTCAGGAGGTAATCGGTGGTTTCTTTCAATTTCTATTTTACCCTCAGGCTCTAGAATATCAGGGCAGTTCTCCTTGATAATTTCTTGAAAGATGATATCTAGGCTCTTTTGTTGATCATGGCTTTCAGATAGTCCACTAATTTTTCAATTACCTCTCCTGGATCTATTTTCCAGGTCAGTGGTTTTTCCAATGAGATATTTCACATTGTCTTCCATTTTTTCATTCCTTTGTTTCTGTTTGATAATATCGTGATTTCTCATAAAGTCACTAGCTTCCACTTGCTCCAATCTAATTTTTAAAATAGTATTTTCTTCAGTCGTCTTTTGGACCTCCTTTTCCATTTGGATAATTCTACCTTTTAAGGCATTCTTCTCCTCATTGGCTTTTTGGAGCTCTTTTGTCATTTGAGCTAGTCAATTTTTAAGGTGTTATTTTCTTCAGTATTTTTGGGTCTCCATTGACTTGTTTTTCATGGTTTTCCTGCATCATTCTCATTTCTCTTCCCAATTTTTCCTCTACTTCTCTAACTTGCTTTTCCAAATCCTTTTTGAGCTCTTCCATGACCTGAGACCAGTTCGTGTTTTTCCTTGGAGGCTTTTGTTGTAGGCTCTTTGACTTTGTTTACTTCTTCTGGCTGTATGTTTTGGTCTTCTTTGTCATCAAAGAAAGATTCCAAAGTCTGAGTCTGAATCCGAGTCCATTTTCGCTGCTTGGCCATGTTCCCAGTCAACTACTGGACCCTTGAGTTTTTCGTTGAGAGTACTTTGTCCCAAGCTTGAGGGGCTGTGCTGTTGTTTTCAGAGCTATTTCTACACAGCAAGCTCTGTCACACCAAGGCTCCTCCTCCCCCAAGAACCACCAACTTAGACTGTGACTCAGATCTAAGCAGGTTTGCACTCCTGCTCTGATCTGCCACTTAATTCCTCCCACCAGGTGGGCCTGGGGCCAGAAGCAACTGCAGCTGTAGTTTTGTCCTCAGAACTGCACCACCTCCACTGCCCCCGGTGTTGTGGCCCAACTGCGAACTCCTTTCACTCTGTCCCAGAAGCATTTCCCCACAATCTTCTCTATTGTCTTTGGTGTTTGTGGGTTAAGAAGTCTGGTAACTGCCACAGCTCACTGATTCAGGATGCTAGGGCCTGTTCCTGCCGGCTCCTGGTCTGGATGGTCCAAACGCGGCTCACTCTGGGCTCTGCTCCACTCTGCTCCCAGCTCCGTGTGCTATAGACCTTACCCAGGGACAATCCAGGCTGTCCTGGGCTGGAGTCCTGCTTCCCTCTGCTATTTTGTGGGTTCTGCAGTTCTAGAATTTGTTCAGAGCCATTTTTTTGGTGTTTGGAGGTTCCTGGGGAAGAGCTTTAGGCAAGTCCCTGCTTTCCAGCTGCCATCTTAGCTCTGCCCCCCATTAGTTTACATTCTAGCCAGAATCCTTGCTATGGACTCAGAGATTAAGTATAACAAGAGTCACATGATTCCTCCAAAGGTCAAAAGGACAGCCTGTATAGCAGACTACTAGCATTAGCATTGGAGTAGCATTATGCTACTAGACTGGGGAAATGAAGGGTGGGGTAATTGCTTAATGGATCAACCTAGCCTTAGAGCTTACTCAGGGACATGAGAACCTGTAATTTACTAACATATAGATTCAGTTCAACTCCTCATGTGCTTGGGCAAGAAGTATTTTTAGATATGGAAAATATTTGAATTTGCAAGCAAGTCAGAAGAGTATTTTCTATGTACATGAACTAAAAGTGACGAAAAATGCTCTGTCTCTGAAGATTCAAAATTGTAAAGGCTATTTCCTGTACTAATTCCATTTTGGTGTACATTCATTGTGCATTCCATCTTTTTGATCTCAGAAAATGAAGTAATAATAACACTGAAACTGAAGTTTATTCATAATTCTGCCCTCAACTAGTGATGACTAAAATTGGGCAATGGGTCTGCATGTCTAACAGATTTTCCTTTTTATGGGAATCATGCAGAAAGGAAAAGAAATAAGCTTTGTGAGAAATTTCTTTAGTTTCCCCCACATACCCCACTGGTGGATAGTGCCAAGAAGCCAGTGTTGTCCTGTAGTAAAAACTGTGGTTGTGTCTGGAAAGGAGTGAGCAAATCCATTCTTATAATGCAGAAGAGGGAAATTAGTGGGGGGAAAAGACTTTCTTCTTTTTTGTGCTCACAGAAACAAATTTGCGATAAGAAAAAGAGAAGCCAGTTAATAAACAAGGGAAGTAGAATATGGTTTGATTAAGACATGCCCTAAACTTTCATTTTTTAACAACTGAAGAAGTTTTGGTTATGTTAGCTAGATTCTGTGTGTTTGCATGCATGTATTTGCCTGTGGTAAAATGGTTTTGTTCTCCATCTGTTGAGACGGAATCTAGTAATAAAAAACATACTACCTCCTGGTGAAGCCCATTCCCATTTTAGACTGCTCTGGTATTTTTTTTCCTTTTTTTTTAAAAAAAAAACTTATACCACTTATGTGTAAAAATAATTTTAAGCACTCATTTTTAAAAATTGAATTCCTAATTCTTTCCCTCTCTCTTTCTTCTGTCCCATCATTGGGAAGTCAATCATTTTGCTATCTGTTATACACAAGCAATTAGGCTACTTTAAATAGAATGCTTTCCATACTTACAACTGAAACCTGCCTCTGTAATTAAAAATTATGGAATTTGGAGTTTGGAAGGATCTTTAATGCAACTCCTTCATTTTAAAAATGAGAAATGTGAGAACCCAGAGGGAGAATAAATAAATTGTTCAAGCCTTCCCAAGTAACAAATGGTAGATGTGAGATTTGAACTCAAGGCTCCAACCTCCAGAATCCAACACTTTTTCCATTATACCATGTTCCTTCCATCTGTCCATTGCTCCCAGTCCCTTTCCTTTTGGAGACTAAGAATAACAAGTCTTATTCCTAAGAAAATAAAAGTACATCTTATATTCTTCTGGAAAACCAATACATATCTGGAGTCTTCTTTAACCCATTCATTCATTATTTATCTTAAGTCTGATTTTGTCCTCATTTTTCATATTGATGACAATTTTAAAAGACATGTTTAACACTTTTTTGTCTTTCTGAAATTTTTGAGTTTTTTTTTTAACAAATTCAAACTCAATATAGCATTACTTTTCTTTGTGTCTCAAAGAGATCAGTTTTTGGAAAGGTGTCCTGCAGAAAAATAGCCATGCTCCATAAGATTCCTATTCAGGAATTGTGAGATATAGGTCTGTGTTTGTTTGGGTTGTAGGTGTGTAATATTTAGTTTTTCTAATTTCTTCAGATGTCAAATTTCGCTTAAATTTTTTGCTAGATTTTTTTCTGTTTGAAAAAGGTACATTAGTTACTCACAATCGCCATCTTACAACCTAGATGTTTTGACAACGTTACTTTTTCCTTTAAATACTTAGATGTTAGGCTATGCAAAGCACACACATATATGCATTTAGATGCTGATTTAATTCATTATTCATGAAAAGTTTAAACATATGTAGTTTCACTGATTGTCTCTCTTGACCATGTTTATTTTTAACCGTGCTTTATTTGAGATCATGATGACTACTTTTGCTTTTTTTAGATTCAATTTATGCATAATACATTTTACTGATTTCTATCAATAGAAATGACAGCAATGTCTCATTTGAAAGCTACACAAATTTTTATGTTTTAAATGTTTCTTGTATATAACCATTTACTGAGTTTTGCTTCTTAATCTATCAATTAAACAGCTACCATTCACTAGTGGTATTTGCTGGAGATACAAAGAAATGAAACAATCTCTGCCCACAAGTAGCTTAGATTCCATCAGGGAAGACAGATTGTATATAGAAAGACTTATTTTTGCCATAAGTAATACACACATGTATATGTATAAATATGCGTATGTATGTATGTATGACAAGTAATTTTTTGCGTGTGGGGGTAGGGCATTAGCAATTGGGAAGGAAGGTCAGAAAAGGACTCATATAGAATGTGGTACTTGAAGGTACTTTGACAGAAACTGGAAGTTCTAAGAAGTAGAGATGTAGAAGGAGGCACCCCAGGCATGGGGTGGGGGGTATGTGGTAACAGTCTATGCAAAAGTTAGAAAACTTAGTATTGTATGTAAGAAACAATGAGGTTACCAACTATCTCTTAATTTTCACAATTGATGGTCTTCTCTAAGTCGTCATTCTTGATCTCTCTTTGACACTGTTGACCACCCTTTCCTTCTAGATACTCTTTCCTCTCTAGGTTTTCTGTTACTAGATCTTTCTTTTTAATAACCCCTATCCAGTGATATTTTTTGATTCATCATCCATATCATGATCCCTTCCTGTGGGTATAACTACAAGGTTCTCCTAAGGCCTTCTTCCTCTCCTCTTCTTTCCTCTCCTCTCTTCCCATTCTCCTTCCCTCCACTCCTCCTCCCCACCCCCAGCTTCCTTACTCAGTGAGTCAGTCATTCAAAAAGAATGCATGTATTAAGTACTTACTATCAGCTAGGCACTATGCTAAGGGTTGGAGATACAAAAAAAACCACAAAAATATGGTGTCTATCCTCAAAGGGGTAACATTCTAATAGGGGAGACATGCAAACAACTACGTATATACAATGTATATACAACAACATAAATGGGAAGTAACCTCAGAGGGAAGGTATTAGAAGTAGGGATAAGACTTGTGTAGGGAAAAGTACCGTATAGAAAGTAGGATTTAGCCTGAGTTTTATCCATTCCAGTCTCTCTCCTGAGTTCTCATTAATTAATTTCATAAATATGCATACTAACATGGATCTAAATTGTTATGTCATTACTTTTCTGGTGACAATTCCCTATTCCAGGATGGATGGGTACCACTTTAATCATAGTTGTCTTGTGGGAGAATGAGGGGAACATAGGGTCACCCCAATTACTTCTCCTTCAACATCCTTCCCTCTAAGGGACCTGCCACCTTTCCAGAGAGTGAGTATGCTATAAGATAATCTTAACACTTATTAAAGTGAGGAGCCCCAGGGTTATTCAAACAAGTGAAAGGCAATTTGGCATATTCAGCAGAAATAGTATTGGACTTAAGGTACAGAAGAGCTGGGTTGGCACGTCCAATGTGGCTTTGGGCAAGTCACTTTTCCAAGTCTCAGTTCTTTCACCTGCCAAATGGCCTGCCTCAAAGGGTTGTTCTAGGGATTAAATGAGATAGTGCACATAAAACATTTGAATATCACCAATTCCAATATGAGTGTGAATTATTACCACTATAGCTACAGTTACAGAACCCCCTCCCCCATGTAGTGATGCCTTATTTGTGTTTGATCCTTTCTCTATTGCAAAACCAAATTCTGCCCAAAGGAAACAAGATTCAGTCCAGACTTAGAACCACCAACAATATAAATCACTCTGCTTTGCCTTTAAAACCTCCAGCTAGGGAAGCAATTTTTATAGTCAATGTCTCTGATAAAGGCCTCGTTTCCAAAATATATAGAAAACTAAGTCAAAATTAAAAGAAAAAGTCATTCCCCAATTGATAAATGGTCAAAAGATATGAACAAGCAGTTTTCAGATGAACAAATTAAAGCTATCTATAGTCATATAAAAATGCTCTAAATCACCATTGACTAGAGAGTTACAAATTAAAACAACTCTGAGGTACCACATCATACCTATCAGATTGGCTAACATGACAAAACAGCAAAATGATAAATGTTGGAGAATGTGTGGGAAAATTGGAACACTAACACATCTTTGGTGAAATTGTGAATTGATCCAACCATTCTGGAGAGCCCTTTGGAACTATGCCCAAAGGGCTATAAAAATACGCATATTCTTAGATCCATCAAAACCATTTCTAGGTCTATGTCCCAAAGAGATCATCAAAATGGGAAAAGGATCCACATGTACAAAAAATATTTATAGCAGCTCATTTTGTGGTGGCCAAGAACTTGAAATTGAGGGGATGCCCAACAATTGAGGAATGGTTGAAAAAGTTGTGGTATATGAATGTAATGGAATACTATTGTTCCATAAATGATAAGCAGATGGACTTCAGAAGAACCTGGAAAGACTTGCATGAACTGATACTGAGTGAAGTGAGCAGAACCAGATGAACATTGTACACAGTAACAGCAACATTGTGTGATGATTAACTTTGATAGACACAGCTCTTCTCAGTAATGCAATGAACAATCCCTAAAGACTCTCTCATGAAGGAAAATCCTATCTGCATCCAGAGAAAGAACTAAGGAGTCTGAATACAGATTGAAGCATACTATTTTCTTTTTTTCCCTTTGGTTCTAATTTTTCTTTACAACATGACTAATGTGCAAGTATATTTAATATGATGGTACACGTATGGCCTATATCAGATTGCATGCCTTCTTGGGGAGGGTAAAGGGGAAGGAGGAGGAAAATATTTAAAACTCAAAATCTTATAAAAGTGAATATTGAAAACTAAAACTAACTAAATAAATAAATATTAAAAACAGACCAAAACAGCCCAGCTAAGGAATACCAAGATAAAAAGCACAATTGGTGGTGATTCACCTCAGTGACTCCTCTGGCTTCCGTAGCTCCACTAGGTATGCCTCGTTATCTTACTAAGATTAAACACTTGACCTAGGGTGGTGGCCGAGTAAATCGAAAGGGGACATATGGGATGGAAGACTTTAACAATAATCTTTACTGTGCCCTTGGTTGTATTTTGTTTGATTCTCTGATTCTCATGTATGGCCCTCTACTTTCCACTCTCAACCCTACACACCCACATGTTGGCTTGTGTCCAACTTTCAGTTTCTCTTCATTCCAATTTATTATTAGAAGAACTATTGAGTTAGCTTTTCTCTTATGTGCATCTAATTTGGCTTTGAAAAAAAAACACCTCTAAAAGAGACTTTCTCTCCAAGAATCTAAATATGGGAATATCTTTCTAACCTTGAACTTTCCACTTAAGGTATGCTAATTAAACTGACAGCAATAGAACTTTCTACATCTTTTTATGGCAAAAGAGACCATCTCGTGATTCTGTCCTGTGATTTGCAATAACTAAAAAGCCAATAAAAAAGATACTTAGACCCTTGTAAAGAAAATGAATCTGAATTGAAGGGAATGGCTTAAATCCCTTCAGATTGTAAAAACATTTGAAACTCATTCATAACTGCAAGCAGTACTTGATATAACCCATAAAGTTGACAAACATGTTGTTAAGTAGCTGATCTAGAGCCCATTAGGGGTTTTGTTTTCTATCTTTTGAATGGTCTTTAAAATGTCACAGGTAAGATTCCAAACTTTTATGAAATCAAGTCTTAAAATGTATTTCCTGTTCTTTTTGCTTTGGGAATGAGATCGATATCATCCACCAAAGCAGTCTGTTATATGGGGTGCATTTGACAAGTTTTTTAAATGCTAATTTTCTTTTTTCAAACTGAAGGAAACAGGCATTCATTTTTAATGAATAGATGATCTTTTTTTTAACCTGTATTTTGACTTGTGTTAGGCCATCTCTTCTTCCATTCTCAGTAAGCACTAGATTGTAACAGGATCTCACAAAAACAGAAAATCTGGAAGTTGCAAGGGATCTCAGAATACATCTAGTCCAACCTATATTTGAAAGTAATCCTTACTATATCACAACCAAAAAATTATCATCTAATCTCTGATTAAGGTCTCCAAGAAGGGGAGAATCCACTGTTTCTCAGGGCAGCCTGTTACACTTTTTGGAAAGTGCTAATTATTGGTAAAGCATTTGGTAAAATACCTCATACAGTTTGGAGGGAGAAGATGGAGGCACCTGAAGTAGCTAAAAAGACAATTTTATTTTCAGAACTTGTTGGATGATTAGAGTCAAAGAGTAGTTGTTAATAGTTCAATGTCAATATGACAGCAGGTCTCCAGAGGAGTGCACCAGGAATCTATGCTTGGTCATGTGCTATTTAATATTTTTAACAGTCCCTTGGATGAAGGCATAGGTGGTATCCTCTTCAGATTTATAAATCACTACAAACTGGTAGGGATGCAGAGTCAGGATCCAAGATCTTAACCTCCTTTTTTGACAGGGTTACTAAGCTGGTAGAAGAGGGGAATGCCACTGATATAATATACCAGGTTTTTAGCAAACGATTTGATAAAATATCTCATTCTGCATTTGACTGAACCTAACAGGATGAAATTCAATAGGGATAAATGTAAGAGCTTTAAATTTGAATTCAAAATATCATCTTCACAAGTATAGGTGTGTGATACATTCTAAGTAGTCTGTCCAAGAAAGTTTTGTGGGTTTTATAATACTGAATGCTCAATATGAATCAGCAGTGTAATGTGGAAGCCAAAAAAAGCTAATGTATTCTTGGGGTTTAAAGAGAGGAACAACTTCAGGAGTAAGGATATGATAGTCCCTCTGTGTTCTATCATGTTGAGAGCATTGTGTTCAGTTCTGGGTACAGTTGGAGAGAGAAATTGGTAAGCTAGTGAGTTTCTAGAGGAGGGAGGGCTTCTGTCCACATCATGTGAGGTTCAATCGAAGGAACGGGATAAGTTTATCTTATTAGATTTGACCCAGTGCTCTAGGCTGTCAAGATCACTTTGGATCCTGACTCTATCATCAAATATGTTAGTCACCTCACAGTGTTCCATTTTACTTGCTAATAAAATCTGTCTTCCCATATAGATCCTATTTCTAATTGGTTCTATATTTTTGAAAATATTTTTGAAGTTTTTGTTTCACCTTGATTAAAAACTTCATCTTTTCATTGGTCAATTACTAAATATTACTGTACCAAAATAGCCCGGTTACTTTGCAGTGCTGACAAAAACTGAAAGCCCCACTGAGATAAATATTTAACAAAATGGTGGTGGTTGTTGTCCTTTGTACTCAAAGGGGACCAAAATGGCATCAGTATTTTGGGGTCCATGTACAGTGTGTCTGATTGTGGTTGATCAGGCCAATAGGAGCTCAGAAGGTTCTACCACAGCTTGGCCACAAATAGTCTGTATGAGCATTTGGGAAGGAAAGAATTAACAAAGTAGAGCTAAATAATTTTTTGTAAGACATAAAGTAGTAATTAGAAAAAAGTAAAAAACCCACAACTATAAAAAATTTAACAGGAAATCCTAGGGATGGCCTGGGGATAGCCCTTACAATTTTACCAAGGCTGGGATAAAGTCAGATGAAATCTCATTGATATTCTAATCAACAATTCATGAAAATTAATGATAAGGAGTGAAGTTAAAATAAGAAAATAAAATAAGAAAAAAAATATCTGGTTTCTCAGGACAGCAATTCATGATGGGAATCTGAAATAAATTAGGATTTCATTGAAGTATTCATGACTCAGTCGGAAAAAAGCCTTCAAGCAATAGCTAAACTAGCTTGTCATTTCTATACAAAAACTCTGACTCAAGTTAATATTGTCTAAATAGAAACTTTTATTTCTAAAATTATATTCAGAGATTTCTCTTGAATTTAGTGAATTCTACATTGATAGGTCTATCTGCTTCTCATGTAGTACTCTGTAGTGCCACCTTAGTAGCTTTTAAGGCATGGTCAAAGGGATTGCAGTCATCTCTGACCCTTTCAAATATCCTCTTACTGCTTCCAATCAGCCTTGTTGACCCAGAAGTTTGTTTTGAGTGATGATGAAAAGTCTTTGAATTGGTTGAGCCAAGACATGGATATAATACAGGGGCAACCCAAGCCTATAATGATTCTTTTTCACTTTGGACTTCAAAGCATAAGGACTTCTTAGAGCTATGGCCAGAAGAGTTGCTTGGAGGGGGGGGAAGGGAATGGTGGAATCTTTATCTTCCATCTAGTGTCTAACAGCTATTAATACATGTCCTCCATAGCCAAGCCTGTGGCTAGGATGGGAACATCTCTTTTCCAGTATTTCTTTACCCAAGTGATTGATCATTAACCTTGAAATACACAGTTCCAGAGCATCTCATGAGTTTCTAAAGGTCATAAAGTCCTGGGAATTCAGGAAGGCAGTGGTTGCCTAAAGCATGGGTTAGAGAATGAGAGAACAAAAGACAGAGGGAAAAATTGAGAGAGAAGCAGAGTGATCATTGAAAAGTATATCATATTTGTATCATTCTCAGCATTTGACTGGATTGTGCTCAGTAGAGGAAATGTGAACTGGCTAATTAGCAGTTTTACAAACACATACATACCACCACCACTACCACCATCACTTTACTTCTCAACAAGGTTTGCCTCTTAGCCTTCCAACAAATTGTAATAGTATTGGTATTTTGTTCTAATAATTCTATAATTCTTTAGTGCTTAAGCTTCCCCTTTCTCCTTTTCTATATGAGAATAAGATACCTGTACATAACTGATTCATGTTGTTCATTGGGTATTGGGTATCTTTTTTTTCTTTCAACTTTGCTCATGTTGTTGAGGAAAACCCAATTTCAAACCCATAGCTACTTCTCTAATTAGCAACTCTATAAGCAACTCCTAGAGCAGCTGGAGTGGGGCGGGGGTGGGGGGGCGGCACAGTGAAGAGCCAATGAACATCAGAATCGGGGAACCTATTTCCCCTGTTAATAAGCCAAGTGACCCAAATCAATGAAGCCAGGGCAAGTGGTAGTGGCAGGCAAAAGATAGAGAATGACTCAATAACCAGCTGAGGGACCTCTAACTAGCCCCTGTGTCAGACTTGTTATGATTTTCCTTGTGCAGAACTGTGCTGAGTTCCATCAGTTTTAAGATGGCCTCTATATATGTACCATTTTTTAAAAGTTGGGATTAACTTTCCCATTTGAAAAGAGAGAATTAATTTATTAGGCCTATTAATCCATAAATTCCATGACATACAGGAAAAGAAGTGATAGTTGAATTTTTGGTCATAACACAAATGCTCAAGAGAAGGAACTGACCTTTTAGCTTTTGAAAGTTAAAGTTTCCTGTGAACTATACGGAATATACCAATGTGATAGGATGTATATATGACTGGAGGGTTTGTTTATTCATTACAATTTGGCAGGGTCAATGTTTTGAAGAGAAGCTGCAGAAGAAGCTTTTAAGCTTGTAGCTGCTGTGGGAATTTTCAAGGACAGAAGGCTCCATAAATTCTCTATTGATTTGTAAAACCTTTGGAAAATTTGTAACCAAAAAATACTGGTTGATATACAGAATTGAGCTGGCTCTTTGTAATCATCTGATGAATTTGAGCTACTCAAGCTAGACACACTAGATATTCAAGCTAAACTTAGCCTTTAAAAGATACTCTTTGACTTGAATATTTAATATATTGCCCTGATTTATGACCAAACCTAAGTCTGTTTCACTTTGGTTACACACTTATTGCTTGGCCATGCTCTGTTGTTAGAGTAAGTGCTGAAAGTCCAGGATCAATCAATTGGTAAGGATTAATAAGCATCTACTATGCACCACACATTCGGCTATGTCCTATTGAAATAGCGATGATACCTCATGCTATTTCTTTGTTATGGGTGGTTCATCTACTGGTGAAGGTCATGACCTTCTCATGCTTTGCTAGTGTCCTTCTGTAAATCCCCTCTGGTGGGGGAAGGAGGAACCTCCTTCCCATCCAAAATTCAGGGGAGGGTGATTCTTATATTATTCTGATTCTTTTATCATCACGCAAGTTCCAGTGGAGTACTTGGGCTGCATTTATATTGAATGTAATTAAATTCTCAAATTGTTTTCACATCTGTTATCCTCACTGGTGCTTTATAAAGCAGGAAGATATATTATTCTATTTTTATAAATGGAGAAACTAAGACAGAGAAGAAAAGTGATTCATCCAAGGTCACGTAGTTGGTTTCTTAATCCTAGCCCTCTCTACCGTCCACTAATACTACCATTTTTCTGGACACGAAGTAACAAATGAAAAGCTTGCCTAGGCATTTTTCCAATTGAATTACCAACAATTATGTCTCAAAAGGTGGTCAGCCAGTAGTCTTGGAGAAGAATTATTTTAAAGTGCTTATTTCTAGAAGCAGATCAACTGAATAAAATAAGTTCAGACCTTTATTACAAAGCCACTCCCCTCCAGGTTTACTTAAAATCATAGCAGAATTCATGACACCAATTGTTCTGCTTTTTTAGGTTTGACTTATTCTAATTTTGGCTTTTCTTAAAGTCTCAGAATAGAAAAAAATGTATTCAATGTACTTGTCAATATGACATGCATTGGCACAAACCCACTTTCAGTGAATTTTTCTTGTACTTGTTTCGGTTTTTCTTTTAAATTTTTGTGATCATGAGCTCTTGAAAAAGAAAAAGATGGAACTGTTCCTTGCTATACAAACATTAACTTAAAACAAACACCAAGTTTGAATTAGGAGCCTTCATAGGATCATAGTCTAAGAGAAAGAAAGGTCCACAGATTTCATGGAGGCCAACACCCTAATTTTACAGATGAGGAAGCTAAAGCCAAGGGAGATGGAATGATTTAAGAGAGATCACACTGGTAGTAAGTGGAAGAACCAGAATTCGAATCAAGTTTTCTGAATCCAAATCTACTGTTTATGCCAGTATTTCACAGACCCTGGAGTAAACCATATTCTTTTTCCCCCCACAAAAATGTTTTTGAACATAGATACTACAACTAATAATGATAGTCATTCGTATTTATATAGTGATTTATAGTGTGCTTTGTTCACAATAGCTTACAAGGTAGGTTGGCAGTAGTATTCTCATTTTACATATGAAGAAACTCAGGCTCAGAGAGTTAACGTGACACCAATGGCTCATGTAGATGATTACTATCCGAACCTGAATTTAGTCTCCTGACTAAATCCCATCTATTCTGTTACATTGCACAATAAATATGGATAAATGCCCTATAATTCCCTACATTCCATCTTTTGTTTTGGTGATCACTTTCATCAAAACAGAGTAATTAAAAAATAAAACCCTGATCATGGGTTAAGGATGAGATCAAAGCACGCTTGAGTTCTCTCTGTCACCAGTCCCATTTCAGAGGGAGAAAATCGATCAAACTGGATGATTGCCAAGAGCATGTGGACATTTGCCAGTGGGCTATGGAATAATCTGAATCATAGACACTTTTTTTCAGAAGCAGAATAATAATGATGATAGTAACAATAACTTAACATTTATATAGCACTTCCTATGTGCCAGGCACTGTGCTAAGTTCTGTTGTTAGTGTTGTTTGGTCATTTCGGTCATGTCAGTCATGGCTGACTCTTTGTGACCCCATTTGGGGTTTTCTTGGTTAACATACTGGAGTCATTTGCCATTACCTACTCCAGCTCATTTTACAAATAAGAAAACTGAGGCAAATAGGATTAAATGATTTGCCCAGGTTCAATCAGCTAGAGTCTGAGGTCAGTTACTTAACTTCATTTGCCTTAGCTTCCTTGCCTATAAAATGAGCTGCAAACTGCTCCCACATCTATGCCAATAAACCACAAAGGGGTCATGAAGAGTTGGACACAACTATCCATGGGGTTTTCTTGGCAAAGATAATGGAGTGGTTTGCCCAGGGTCACACAGCTAGTAAATGTCTGAGGCGAGATTTGAACTTAAGTCTTCCCGATACCAGGCCTAGCACTTAATCCACTGAGCCACCTAACTGCCTCCTTATAAATGTTATGTTTTTTTATCTTTAAAATTTTTATTATTCAATATGTTTTCTTTTTGTTGCAATCATTTGTTTTACATAATTTATTATTGAGCTCACAAGATTTTTGAGAAATATTTTTAAAATCATCATAAAGCCATGTGTACTGGGAATCAAGATGGGTTCTTAGCACTTATTCAACCAAGTGCCCTTGAAGAGTTTGGCCTCTGTTTCCTTGTTTAAATTAGGAGTCCTTGATGACCTCCTTGCCTCAAGGGAAAGCCTAGTTTACATGGGTTTGAGTGACATGTTTATGACACCAGAGGCTTTCAGACCACGTGGGTTTAAGGCAAATTTTTGTGATGATTTTAGGTCACATGGATGAGTCTCATGTGTGACTCACCTTTGACCCTGAACAAGTTGTCTGTTGATTTGTGTTTACTTGCTCTGTTTGTATTTGCTCTGAAGCTCAGGGTTCTGGCTTTTTCCCCTGAGCTGAGTGAATGATATTTGTATATTGGATTAAAGTAAGACTGTTAACCCCTTAACATTGTTTCCTTGGTAAAGCATATCAAAAGAACCTGGGCTTGCAGCGTTCTTGTTGTTGGGCTCATGTTGGTTTTTCACCCACACAGCAGCTGCTAGCTGAATTGTTGAAACACCATGTTTTTTGTGACATTATAAATTAAACATACCTGTGATGAAAAGGTCAATTTTTCCAATTCAAGCCTAGGAGAATGCAAAGTTATTTTTTTAAAAAAATTGTTTTATTTTCAACTCACAGAACAAAACAAGCATTTCCATAACACAGTACAATAAAAAGGTGATTGCATGTGAAACTGTAAATCTGCCATGTACAACTCTTATTCCTTCCAAATATACAACAAAGTTATCATGTAAATTTCTTTATTTTCCTTTTTTTCTCCCTCCCTGCCATAGAGATGGCTACTATTACACACAAATTGGAATATTTGTATACACACATTCATACACATACTTGTACACATATATGTAAAATTATTCCATACCTACTTCTATTTATCAGTTCTTTCTCTGGATGTATACAACATCTTTCTTCATATGTACCATTTTGGATTTGTGTATTTATAATAGTTAAAATGACTTAGTCACTCAAAGTCATTCTTAAAATAGTATTGCTGTTACTATACACATTGTTCTCCTGGTTCTGCTCACTTCACTCTTCATTATTTTGTGCAAGTCTTTCCATGCCCTTCCAAGATCATCGGGCTCTTCATTTCTGACAGCGCAGTAGTATTCCATCACAATCATGTACCACAACTTGTTCAGCCATTCCCCAACAGATGGGGATCCCTGCAATTTCCAGTTCTTTGCCACCACAAAGAGAGCCCCTATAAACATCCCAGGCCCATTCACAGTTATAATTACTCTTCATGAATTTCCCTCCACCTTATTTTTACTATTTTCTTTTTCATTCTCTTTTTACCCTATCCCGCTATCTTATTTTCTCCCTCCACGTCCCACCCCCACCACTTCTTCCAAAAGTCCCCCATATCCTCCCCCACCTTCAATCTCAATTTACACACCACTCCAAAGTCCCCTATTCTTTCCCATTTTCCAAAATCCCAATCCAAACACTTCTCTAGAAGTACCTCCCCCACCCTGTCCCTCAGTTTTTTCACCTCTATATGTTCAGAAGACTTCTACACCCTTCCAGATGTACATATTCTTTTCTGTTTAACCCAGATGAAAGTAAGATTCTGACATTACTAGCCCTCCACTCCCATCTGCTTCCTTTGTGTTAGTTCTTCCATTCACACCCCATTTTTAGAATATAATTGTTCCCTTTTACTTTTTTCCTACTCAATTTTGTATTTTAGAATTACTTCATCATACACAACTCAGCCCCAACCTTTCTTTCAAAATACCTTAGTAATGATGACAGTTTTAAGAATACTGATAACATTTTCTCATATATATATATATATATATATATATATGTATATGTATATATATGTAAACAGTTTGATCTTAATGACTGCCTTATAATTAGTCTTCAATGTTTTCCTCACATTTCTTCTAGATCTTTTATAACAAATTTTCCACTGAGCTCATGTCTTTTGTTACAAATACCTGAAATTCTTTTAGTTCATTAAATCTCCTTTTTTTTTCATTAAGGATTATATTCAACTTTGCTGGGTAAGTTATTCTTGGATGCAACCCCAGCTCTTTTGCTCTTTGAAATATAATGTTCCAAGACCTATGGTCGTTTAGAATAGATGCTGCTAGTTTTTGTGAAATCCTAACTTTATTTTCACAGTATTTAATTTTTTTCTTGTTGCTTACATTTTCTCTTTAACCTGGGAGTTTTTAACTTGGTTATGACATTCCTGTAAGTTTTCCTCCTGGGATCTCTTTCAGGTGGTGAACAGTAGATTTTTTTTCTATTTCTAATTTATCCTCTTATTCTAGAATTTCAAGGCAAATTTTCCTTAATAATTTTCTTGTAATATTGTGTCCCAATTCTTTTTTTATCATAACTTTCAGGTATCCAACAATTCTTAGGTTGTCTCTCCTTGATCTGTCCTTCAGATCATTGTTCTTGAAATGAGCCAAGTTCTCTTGACAGAGTGGTAACTATGGAAAGACGATTATATCATAGAGGTTTTTAATGAGGTTTAAATCATGCAAGTTCCTAGGCTATTGAAACATGTTTATCTCTATCTTTTCTATATATTTATTAATCTTTCATGGTGTGTGGCATAATGTGAGGCCATTTTGTGGCATTTTACCCCCATTTAGGAATTTTCTCTAATTCCAGAATAATTTGGCTTCACAGTATATCAGTATATTCATTAGAGTTTCTGATTCCTTCAATGTAGACAAAACTTGTGGGCCTACTAGAAGTGAAAATCCCCAAAACCATTATTTTTGTGGATGTTCTTCAATCAGAAAAAAGATACCCTGGTTTTACAAGCTTGGGATTAGAAAGTATTACAGTCTGGAAGATTTGGAGAAAAGTATCCTTTGCTCTCTATCCCACTAATCCAATATTGCTCTTTGCTGCCATATTCCATTGTAATAAGTTTAAGAGTTTACTTCCAAAGTAATTGCTGGGTGTTTTGGAAATTAATTTATTATTGTAATTAATTATCTCATTTAACTTGCTTACAAAATGATGATAGTCTTCATCAATTTCTGTTCTTTTATCTATTTCTTGCATTTTAGTGTCAATAGCTTATTTAAATATATCAGGTTATATTTCTTTTAATTGTGTGCGTATCTATTTTTCTCCCTTTTCTTCTAATTTTGACATTGATTTAGATCTTGGCTCTTTAAAATTAGTAGTCTGACTTTATACAGACATTGATTAGATTCAGAAATGACTACTCCATCAGTAATCAGTTGTATATCATCTGCTAAGGGCACAATCACTTTATTTTCATAAATATTTTATTTTTGGTACTGGCTATGTCCGGTATCTCCCATTTGTTTTGAAACTAAGGACATTTGAAGGGAAACACTTTCTTCTTGCATAAATTACTCATGATATATGGAAATAAGGCTACTGTGTAGCCTACTATCATTTGGCCTCTGAGCTATATTTATTACCCTCCCCCCATTATTCCCCATGCTTGCTTTTTCATTCAAATCTTCAAGTATTGAAATATGTTGGCTAAATTTGAAAGGTCATATAAAATTCTTCAGATTTTTATCTGCCTCTTCATCCTCTGCAATATATCTTGGCATGTAAGCTCCAATTATCTTCAAGAGTATCTTTTTTTCAAATACACATTACGAGTGCTGTAATGACATGATTAACTGTCTCATGAAATATAATTTTGAGTTGCCTTTGGATGTTTGATGAATCCAATTTTTCCAAATCCTTTATTTGCCACTCCAGGAATTAGCAGTGGGCCAGCTTGCCATTTGGCAGCAACCACTTTTTCTCTACTGGTTTCATTTACAGTGAAAATGTCATGATTAATAGAATTCATTACCAGTAGGTTTACTCATCAGTCATTAGATAAAGTCAGTGTTTACAGAAGGCCTAAGTCCTGTGTAATATGTAACATCCTCTGATTCCTATTCCACCCTTGTGCTGTCATGGCTAAAGAAGTAGAAGGAGGCCCAACAGGACTGAGAGTCATTTTGAAATTGTTCTTGGTTTCATGGGTTGTCATAGTTAAGTACCCAGTCTACTGGTGATGAAACTCTCTGCACTTTGCTAGTCCAGTTCTCAGAAAAGAGGCACAGTCACTAAGACTATAGTCAAAGGCTTTTCATCATGGTCAAATCTGCCCAAGATTGTACTGTGTTCAGTCTTCAAGAGTTCTGGATTGATCCCATGCTATGCTGGGGCATCAGTGTAGGAATTGCCATTCTTCGGGGAGTATGTCCTAACCCCACCTCTCCCTGTCCTATACACCTCAGAGATGAAAGCAAAATCAAACATTAAGCCTAAAACTCAACGATTTAAAAAGCAATTTTTCTCAAGGAATCACTATTCTGTTTCCAGGAATATTGAGCCAACCATCCCATTAGTAGAGTAGGTTACGAACAATACTCCCCTGTGGCCAATGAATAATAACTGCTTATAACTTAGTGGAGGAAGTTGCCATGCAGGAAGGAAAAATCAGTGGCATGGGGTATGAGGACTTGCCTATATGAAAAAACTAAGTGGAATCATTTGAGGGGTGAGAGTGGGAGAGGTAATTGAATTTTCATTTTTTTTTTCAAATAGAGTGCCATAATTAAAGATTCAAAGAATAGATCTCTTGGCAACTAAAGGATCCCTATTTTACTAACCTGAAATTAGCCCAGTGTAAAAATCTGTTCCTAATAAGTTACCTTCAAATTAATTAGCCCCATAATTATATGCTTGGGTACCTTGGTATAATTAATATACCATGACATATACATACACTAGCAATATTAAATACAATAATGGTTTTAAGAAAATGTGGTGATTTTGATTTTGATGCCAGCTGTTAAAGAAAAAGCATACACAAGCATTTTGCAGAAATTAAAGTATAAAACCTAAAATCAAACAAAATGAACACTTTTCTATGTGTATAGTAATTTACTATACAAAAAGAGCTGAGGAAAAACAGATTATTTCACTAGCTCGTGTTGTTTCTTAGGTCATCACATTTTGGGGCATTTATGACTGGCAAAGAACATAACATTGTACAGTGTTTACGAAAGGGGAAGAAAATGCCTCTTTGCTCATAGTCTCTGAATAGATTAGTAGCTTCAACCCTGACCTTTGGAAAATCCCAAGTTCCAAAGCTCTGGCCTCTTAAATCCTGAGATTCAAAGTTCATAGCACAAAGTATGTAACAAATACAAGTGCCAGGACCCCTGTCTTTAAGTGGGCGTTCTGTTAACAAGCTCAGGTGCTTTGTCATCTAGCATTTCCTCTCTCTGTGTACTGTCAAATGATCCCAAACAGATAACCACAGTAAATGTTTCCTGATGTCATGGGCAACAATCCACATTATCTCGGAAATAAATCAGAGAATGGAAAGAAAACAGGCCAAATGCAGTTGCACTCAACAGAAAAGAAAACATTGCTTTCTTGGTTGTTTTTAGCTGGATGTCATATATTTCACTGGAATTAAAAAAAAAACAGAAAAGATTGTAATTATGAGAGAATTCCAAAACATGTAGGTGCATAGCTGTTTAATGGGTTTGGGGGACTCTAAAACCATTGTCCTTTTGAAAACATTTGTCAGTAACATAAAGAACATAGGGAATAATATTTTAATGTTAATAATCTTCCTAATTTACAACTATGATCATAACATTCCCTGGCTCAAAAGGATTTAATATTTCATAATTATGCACTGAATAAAGTCAAATTCTACAAAATTTAAGATCTTTCATGATCTGGATTCAACCTACCTTTAAGCCTTACCTAAATTTATTACTCATCCTTTGTTACTCATCTTAGACTCTAAGTTCTGGACTGATATTCAGTCATTGACCACTAATCGCAAATTGAATTTTTCTATTTGGGGGAGTTTGTTTACATCGTATGCCTATGGTAATTCCTTTCCCCCCCCGACTCCACAATTTCAAGTAAACTCCTCCAATCTGTGTCCTCTGTGTTCTAACCCAGTGACTACTTGGGGTTTACAAGATGCGATCATCAGATACCCATCTCCATGTTCCCTGAGTTTAGAATGTCTTCATATTCCAGTGGAAAATCTAGGTAAGTACAAGATTCACAAAACATGTTCTCTCTTCTATGCAACATTTGTAGGTATTTTCTGGTATTCCTCTTCCTTGCCATCCTCATCATTTTCTCCTTTGTTCTTATATTGTACTTTATATATCTCTTGTGCACTTAAAATGAATGCCACATTCCGTATTGTAGTCTTTGTATACATACATAGTCTCTGAAAACTGGAAAGAATTATCTTATTCACCTTTATGTCTCCTCCACTGCCTAATGTGGTTCTCACTGAATGTTAGTTGGTATCCAAAGAACTGCCCAAACACAATAATAAAATAATAATGACAAGTATCTAAGATTCAAGAGTGAAATCAAAAGGCCTTGCCTGGGTGACATCCACAGGAACTCAACCAATAACACATATTAAACAAATAGCTGGTTCAGAAGTGAAAGACTGATCAATGCTACCAGAAATTACAGAAAAGTTGTCCTTAAGATGCCTGGACTTACTGATTGATGCAGATTACTTAAGGAAATGACAGAAACTGTGGAACATATTGCTGCAAATTGCAAGAAAAAAAATTTGCACCTACCAAGATAAGTTCTAATGGCCAGACATATATCATAAGCTTGCTATCTTTAACAAACTAACAGATGAAAAATCCCTATATTCAAGTACAGATCCTCAAATCTCTTTCAGGTTTTAACAAATAAAACTGTACTGGAAACAACCCATCATAAGCAAAACTGTTGTTCCTAACTGCTCAGATATAATACCAATTCATGAAAATTTAATAGTGTTTTAAATAGATGACAGCATGTCGAATACGTATTCTCTCCAAGCTATATGGATGAAAAGATTTCAAAATATAAAAAAAAAACCTAGTAGAAGAAAACAAAACTACGTTTCTACAGGATGAAATGTGTGTCATCCCTGCTGTACTGTTTGTCTGCTACTGGAATTGTCCCTAAGATACTCTCACAAAGCCTAGGAAAAATGAATTTATATTCCAATACTTTTATTCAATTGCAAAAAGCAGTCATTTGTATCTACCTGCACAATATTCTAAACAACATTAAACATAAAAGAATAATAGCAGGATAACAAACTGTCCCAGAACTGTATTTAACTGGATGAAATGAGAAGAATGAGCTAATAATAATGATAGTACTTGAAGAATCTGCCATTTAGACAGTATAGGGAATCTGGTGTCAGAAGTGTTTTCCATCGTAGAGGCAGATCATGACTCACCTAGGACTTAGTAGATGAAGTTTAGGAAGTTGCCTAAGGTACAGAGAATAGAAGTGGCTTTCTCCCAGAGTCACACTGTTAGTAAGTTTCTTTTTTTCTTTTCTTTTTTTGCATTTAATAGTATTTTTTTTCATTACATGCAAAGTCTTCAACTTTAATTTTTGTAAGATTTTGAATTCCAAATTGTTCTCCCTTTCTCCCTACCCTCCCACCTCTCTGAGTCAGCAAGCAATCTGATATTGGTTATACGTGTATAACCATGCTACATATTAGTCAGATTGTGAAAGAAGAACCAGAACAAAAGGGGAAAATCACGAGAAAGAAACAAAAACCAAGTGAAAATAGTATGCTTTGATCTGAATTCAGATTCCATTTTTCTTTCTCTGAATGTAGATAGCATTTTCCATCATGAGTCTTTGGAATTGTCTTGGATCATTGTATTGCTGAGAGAGCTAAGTCTACCATAGTTGATCATTGTACAATGCTGCTGTTACTGTGTACAATGTTTTGCTTACTTCACTCAGCACCGATTCATGTAAGGCTTTCCAGGTTTTTCTGAAATCTGCCTGCTCATCATTTCTCACAGCACAATATAATTCCATAGTTTCCATAACTACAACTTGTTCAGCCATTCCCCACTTGATGGCCATCCCCTCAATTTCTAATTCTTTGCCACCACAAAAAAGCTGCTATAAATATTTTTGTACATGTGGGTCCTTTTCCCATTTTTGTGATCTCTTTGGGATACAGACCTAGTAGTGGTATTGCTAGATCAAAGGGTATGCACAGTTTTATAACCCTTCGAGCATAGTTCCAAATTGTTCTTTAAGATGGTTGGATCAGTTTACAACTCCACCAGCAATAGAGTAGTGTTTCAATTTTCCCACACCTTCTCCAACCTTTATCATTTTCCTCTTCTGTAATATTAGCCAATCTGTTAGGTATGCAGTGGTACCCCAGAGTTCTTTTAATTTGCATTTCTCTAATCAATAGTGATTCAGAGCATTTTTTCACATGACTATAGATACGTTTAATTTCTTCCTCTGAAAACTGCCTGTTCATATCCTTTGACCATTTTTCAATTGGGGAATGACTGGCATTCTTATAAATTTGTCTCAGTTCTCCATATATTTGAGAAATGAAGCCATTACTAGAAACATTGGCTATAAAAAAATGTTTTCCATTTTTCTGCTTCTACTCTTGGTTGTACTGGTTTTGTTTGTGCAAAACCTTTTAAATTTAACATAATCAAAATTATCCATTTTGCATTTCATATTGTTCTCTATCTCTTGTTTGGTCATAAATTCTTCCCATCTCCATGTATCTGACAGGTAAACTATTCTTTGCTCTCCTAATTTGCTTGTGGTATCAATCTTTACATCTAAATCATGTACCCATTTTGACCTTATCTTGGTATATGATGTGAGATGTTGGTCTATGCCTATTTTCTGCCATACTATTTTCCAGTTTTCCCAGCAGTTTTGTTAAATAGTGAGTTCTTATCCCAGAAGCTGGAGTCTTTGGTAGAGTAAGATGTTAGTGGATTTATTAGTAAGTTTCGAAGGCAAGATTCAAATCCAGGTGTTCCTACCTTCAAGACCAGCAATCTACTACCAATTAGACTGCCAGTTTCACACTGCCAATAACAATAACACCACCATTACCTGTTTAAACTAGTTTGTATAGCTCTAAATCCAGCAACTTATCTTACTTCAGAGGAATGTGACAACACAATCCCATTGCCTCAGTCCCAAACAGTAGGCGGAGGCTTACCATAATAAAGGGATTTTTTTTTATCATATTGAAGCTATTTTGAAAACAAATCCTAGACATATGCCAGAATTAAAAGAACAAGCCTTACTTTTCAGACCCTCTTCTTTCCTGACCCTCTTCTCCCAGATTTTGTTCATCACGATAAATTGATTCTAGCTTTAGGGATTCAGTTGTAGAAGCTTGGTTGGTGTCTCGGCCTTCTAGAGTTGGTTTTCTTCAATCTACAGGTCTATTTGTGGGAACTAGGTACTTGGAGCAAGTAGCTATGGTTCTCTTTCAGCCCCTGCAAGTGTAGTCTTTACTCATGGTCTTCAGGCCTTCTGTCTCCCTCTCTCTAGACTTGGTGGCCATGCACCTTCCACTGTCTTTGTCCCACTGGTTCTCACGTGACTGACTCTTCTCTTTGGCCCAGCAAACTATCTCCTTACACTTCAGATTTTAGTGTCTTCCACATTTTTCCTTCTGGAGACTATGTTCTGCCTCTTAGAAGAGAACTTCCTCTTGCTCTTTCACTGACTTCTTTCCTCTCTCTTTTTCTCTTCTTTTTTCTCTTCCTTTCCTCCTCTTTGTTTTATACTCCTCTCCCCATATTTCTCTCTCTCTCTCTTTCTTCCCTCCTTCTTTCCTTTCTCTTCCTTCCTTTCTTTCTCTTCCTTCCTTCCTTTCTTTATTCCTTTCTCCTTCCTCTCTTTGTCTCTCCCCTTCTCTTTTCCTTCCTCATTTTACTCTCATTCTCTTTTCTTCTTCTTCCCTCCCTCCCCCTTTCTCTCTCTTTCTCTCTCATCTGTCTCTATCTCGTCTATCTCCTCTTTTCTCTGTCTCTTTTACCATCTCTTTATTTTCCTTTTCTTCTCTCTCTCTTTTTCTGTTCTCTCTCTTTGGTTCTTTCTCTCCTTCCTTTTCCATCTTTTATTTTAGTCCTCTTTCCCCTGTCTTTTTCCTCCATTTCTGGGTTATCAACATAAACTAGAAATTTCTTAACCAAGCTATAGTACCTAGTCATCTGCTTTCTATTTAAAATATCTCTCTCAACTCGGGGAGACCTAGTGGTGTAAGACAACAAGACCAGGCTTCCATTTCTTTCTCAAGTTGGGCTTGTCCTATCTGTACTCTTCCAGAACATTTTTTTCTGTTCCCCACAGTGTCCCAGTCCTCTTTTCTAGGCTAACCTGAGACACTCCTCCCCTCAAGTCCACTGGATATTGAATGCCTGTAGATGCTCTCATCCTCTAGCTAAGATCCACTTCACTGCTTCCAGAGTGCCACACATTTCAAGGGAGTAGTTTACTATGTTCCAGTTTATAATTAGCAAACATTCATTAACAGACCATAAACATTTACAGAACATTTTTGCCTCTCACCTCATTCCTTCCATCCATAAGGGTACAACTTGGCTCTACTGGAGCCATAAGGAAAGTTTCACAAAGAAGCACTTATTTTCTTGTATTATTCTTATTGTCAACATCTATAAAAGCCTCTCTTTTAAGGAGCAGAGGCTGCTATCTTACGGTTGAACTCTTGAATGAGTCTGGTCTCCAAATAATCAGCCCTTGGTCTGTTTTCTTATCCAATACATACACTGTCTGTCATTTTCCTTCACTGACACACACTGAACTACAACTCCTTCAACTGTGTGGTGATAAGCTCAGGCTGAGGTCACTGTTATGATAAATCCTTGCCTGCTGGTTAGTTGGAGAGAGGATGGGGATTTATGCCTTGCCAACCTGTGTCCATGAATTTTTCAGTGTTCTTGATATGATGTCACCCACTTGGTAAGTGCAGCTGTGAGGAATCTGAACATGGTAGCCAGCAGTCCCTGCCTCTGGGAACCAGAATGAGAGTTGGGATAGATTTGTTTTAATTAAAACCAGAGATTTCTGGCATTTAAAAAATGGCTATCTGGACTGAACTCATAGGTGCCCTTCACCCTGACCCTTCCCTCTAGGTCAAGTCAGCTATCTCTGTTGTAACTTTCTTCCCATATTTCTTCATCTTTATGCTTTGCCTCTCTGTTAGACTATTCCAATTCTAAGTTAGGCCATTTTAAATGTAAGGAAACTTCCTCCATTTGGGGGGCCATATGGAAATAAAAATCTATAAAATATACATTCAACGAGGCACATTTAAGAATCTTCTGATACGGAGTAGACGATAAAGGCAGGACAAGAAGTACAAGGGAAAGTTCCAAACAGCGACAAGGCTTTGAAAGTAGCAGCTGTGACAATCAATCTGAGAGCAATCTTGATTTGTAAATGGTGAGGAAAAGGCTGCTATCCTCAAGGGCTCTTTGCTCACATACACATACAAAAACACAGAGAGCTGTCATCATCAGAGCGTCTTCAAACAGAAACAGCAATAAGCTGCATAATAAAAAGGCATATGATGAAAATGAACACTTCAGCCTCTTCAGAACTCAAGAGGATCCTTAAAGTTCTCATTGCAACTCTGCTCCCACCCATCCTTCCTTATTCATTACTATATTCTGGGAATAGATTGCAATAGCTCTCCCAATCAATTCAATTCAACAAATATTGACTAAGTGCTTACTAAGTCCAAGGCTCTGTGCTGGTGGTGGATATTAAGAATTCCAAAATAAAACGTTGTCTCTTCCCTTAAGGATCTTGCATTTTATGGGAAGGAAGAGGATACCAGATGAACAGAAAAATATAATACAAGGGAAGGAGTGATGGAGGCACAGGAGGGATCAAAGTGTTCTAGGGAATACTTCGAGGGGAAATGATCATCAATTGCTGAGTGGATCAGGGAGCATTTCACAGAGGAGGTGGCACTTTAATTGAGCCTAGGAGGAACCCAAAGCAAATCATTTTGTTTCACTGACACAATTCCAGCCTCAGATATTTGCTAGCTGCGTGACCCTGGGCAAATCAAGTGGAAATAAGGTGAAGTGCATTCCAGGCTTGGGGTATATCTTATGTGGATAATATATATGACAGGTGATGGAATGTCAGTTTCAAGGAACAGCTAGTAGTCTAGTTTGACTGGAATGTAGCCTGTGTTAAGAAGAGTCATGTGAAATAAGTGGGAAAGATTGTTTGAAGTTGGAGTGTAGAGCATCTTACATATAGGGCTAAGGAAAGTGTATTTTTTCCTAGAGGTAACACTAAGTCACTAAAATTTTTGACCAAGGGAATGATGTGGTCAGATATGTCCTGGCTGTGGAGTATGGGATACCACAGTTGGTGAAGAAATCAATCAATCATTCAGCAAACATTTATCAATCACTTCTGATGTGCCAGAAACTGTGCTGAGCACTGAGGATACAAATTTTTTTGAAAAATAGCCCCTGCCCTCAAGAAGCTTATATCTTAATAGGATTACAGGCCACTAAAAGGCAATAGAAAAACACATAGTGGGCATGAATAGGCTATAATATATTAGCAATGAAAAATTTTGCTAGAGAAGTGACATAAACTTTCTATGTTTTCTAATATTTTCATAATATTTTCTATACCTAAAAAAACAGATGGGCCCATCACGTCCCAAGTGAGAAAAAAGCTGTTCTGGGAAATAGGGCTACAAAGAAAAAAAAACAGGTATGTCTCTGCTCTCAAGGAGTTTCCATCATATCTGCATTTAACATCATGTAAATGGATAAATATTTACATGATGTTTTGAGAAGATAGCACTAACAAGTAAGAGGACCAACTCAGGGATTGTGGAGCTACTTGCACAACTAAGAGGTGACGGTGACTTTGCATCATGGGGCTGATGGAACAAGCGAATGGATATTGCTAGCTTTAGAACAGGGTAACATCACATGTCATTGTAGGGAACAGGACATTGAATGGAAATAGAGTCTGGGAATAGAATGTGGTAAAAGGAGACCTATGGTCATGGTGGCCAGGAAGATCATAATGAAGAAGGCTTTGAATCCCAGGCAGCATTAGTCAAGCGTGGTGATCATGGCAGGGGTCCTTCCTCTCCTCCAAGTAGCAAACAATTGTCTTCATACAACTGAGTTGTGTTGTGAAGGAAAATAAAGCAGATGGTACAGGATCCTATGAAAATGGGGGGGTCACATTATAATCTTCCTTGTGTGCTCTCTTACCCTCTTTCATTTCCCCCTAGGTGGTGTAGTGGATAGATCACAGGGCTTTGAGTCAGAAGACTTTATCAAGTAGGATAAGCATGTCAATAAGTGACAAATCTAGTTTCAGGTATTGTCTAGCTATGTGATCCTGGGTGAGTCATTTAGCTTCTAAAAATAAAACGAGATAATATTTATAAAGTGCTTAGTTAACATTGCACCTGGCACACAGTAGACACTCAATAAGTGCTTATTTGTTTACTCTTGCTTGTTTTGAGTTCCATAGATTTAGAGTTGAAAACAACCTGAGTGGTGATGGAGTGCAGCCTCCATTCTTCTTTTTTTCTATAAATGCAGTCTTTTTATAATCTTTTAGATTTATCTGATGACTCTAAAGCTCTAGTTATATTAATTAGTGGAATATTATGTGGTAAAATTGATATCACCAAGTATCGTGTTATGTATACTGATTTCTCTCGAGTCCTTTTCATTCACTAGGTCAACAATCTTGAAGGGCTGTCTTGGGCAGCAGCCACACTTATGCCTGCCTCAACGTGGTTTAATCCTTCTATTAAAGCCAGTGACATGACATACCTAGATTTTACCTTTGGAATTCTGTATTTAAACTGATTAAAAACATGCTAGGATGTTCTATAACTGCTTTGAGTGGCTTGATTTCCATTCAGCCCCCAAAACTCCACCTGGGAACTTGGAATCAAATAAGTTGGTTTAACATGTTCTGTGGAGTTGATCCAACTCTGCTGAATATCAATATTTTCACTAAGACTTAACTTAAAAGTTTATTTCTTAATAAATATTGATAGGTGGTTAAAGATTAAAAGCAACTACTTAACACACTGGGAATGGTAACTTTCAGACTTGTAAGCCTGTCACTCTCCATCTTCTTGTAGCTCAATACTACTATTTAACTTGAATTAATAAGGCACAAGTCTTACATGTATGCATGAGATGAAGCAACTTCTCTTCCTTATAGGTTCCAGAATTGAGCAATTAGGTGGTGCAGTGGGTAGAGTGCTGGCCCTGGAGTCAGGAGGACTTGAGTTTAAATCCAGCCTCAGATATTTACTAGCTGTGTGACCCTGGGCAAATCATGTAATCCTGTTTGCAACTATTTCCTCATCTGTAAAATGATCTGGAGGAGGAAATGGTAAACCAATCCAGCATCTTTGCCGAGAAAACCCCAAATGGGGTCCTGAAGAGTTGGACGTGACAACTCAACAACTCAACAACAAAAACAACTACTACTTTCAGACTCTCAGTGTACCACCCTCACTCTATATCTGGTCATTATTTAATTCTACTTTCTCCATATCTTGGCATCTGGTATAACTCTGTCTTTTTATTTTTTTTTACCTTTCTTGATCAATGAATCAAAAAATATTTATTTGTGTACTTGAGCCTCTGTGAAGCAATGTGGTCAAGTGAATAGACAGCTGACCTTGAAGTCAGGGAAATGTGGATTTAAGCAGAACCTCAAACACATACTGGCTGTGTGAACTAGTGGGAAGTTCCTTAACTTCTCAGAGGCCAAGAAAACTCTCTAAGACTCTCAGGTGCAGAGCAGGTGCTGAGGGAAACAGCAGAGGGCATTTCTTCATGGCTACAGTTCCTTATATCAATGAAATCACAGGTCTGGTCAACAACAAACAAATAAGAATAACACATGTCACTAGGCTCCTACGGATATAGACATATACGATACGGCTATATATACAGTTATATATTTTTATAGTATAGGCATATATATATACATCATAGGTATATCATATATTTATATGATACATACAGCATAATATAGAATATGTAGTATGTATATTATATGTTATATGTGTATATACTCATGCATGTTATACAGCATATGTATACACAATGCTATATAGTATATATGTATATATACACACACACATATGTTTACATATATACTATACTTACATCAAGCATATAAGTCTGTATCCACAGAAGCTTTTGCTGCATGGTGGTGGGCATCAGGTTGTTGCCATGGTTGTTGTTGCTCTTTGCTATTGTTTGCTTGTTGCTGCTATTGCTGTCATGTCATCATCGTCGTAATGTCATCTTTGTCATTTTGCATCAGATCTGTGACTTCTTTGGTATAAGAAACTCCCTGAGGAAATTTCCTCTATCGAATCACAATGGCATCTGCTCTGCAACTCACAGTCTTGGAGAGTTTCCTGGGGCCTATATACATACATACATACATACACACACACACACACACACACACACACACACACACACACACACAAATACATGCACATATATAAATAGAAATAAATGTGTGTATATGCAATGTGTATTATGCTATATGTAATATAGACATGTGTATCATACTATTGGGTATTTCCAAAGTATTGGTAAACTTTTAAACTTTAATATCTTATCATAATATATAGTATAGTTATATTTATTATATTGTATTGTTTAGATATAGTACTATATATTTTATTTTATGCATCTGACAACTTTATTCTGAGGAGTATATAGGCATCAGTAGAATGCCAAGAGTCCATGACCCCCTAATTTTTTTTTTAAGAAACCTGAATTTAGTTGGTGATCATATTAAAGTGTGTAGTTTACAGCAGATGGAGTGCTGAGCCTGCCGTCAGAAGACCTGAATTCAAATCTGGTCTCAGATACTTACTATCTGTGTGACCCTGAGCAAGTCACTTGACTCTGTTTGCCTCAGTTTCCTCATCTGTAAAATAGTCTGGAGAAAGAAATGGCAAACCACTTCAATATCTTTGCCAAGAAAACCCCACACGGCATCACAACTAAACGGCAAATCCTTATAAACTTTCCATATTCCTGAATTATATGCAATTCTTATTCCTATCTTTCCTGTCTGTGTAACCTTTGACAAATCCTTTTTACCTTCTGGGCCTCAGTTTCCTTATCTGTAAAATGGAGGAGAACTAGAAAAAAAACGTAAGTTTTCTTCCATCTCTAAGCTAGACAATCCTAAGTGTGAAGGAAATCATAACCTATAATTCAATCCTTCCACAAGCCTATATTTAGTGGAAAAAATAGGTTACCCTCAATCTCTCTTAACTTACCTCAGGACAGGACTCAATAGAGTCCATTTACCATTTTACATTATCCTGTCTGAAAATATCTTTTCTCTAGAAAAGACATGAATAAAGAGAAACATTTAAAGACAGGGCTTTAAAAAGTTTCTCTTACTCCCTGGTACCCCTCTCTTATCATGAAAGCAAAGGAAAAACTGTCTGGTGCGGTTATTCCCACCAAAATCCATAAGGAAGAAAATCCCATTAGGTTATCCTAAGGCAGCTAGATGGAAGAGCTGATAAAACTCTAGACTTTAGGTCAGGAAAATCTGAGTTTTAATCTTACCTCAAAGGTTTGCATGCCCCTGGACAAGTCACTTAGCTTTTCTGCCTTTTTTCTGCCATTTCCTCATCTATAGAATGGATATAATAATATATATATATAATATTAATAATATATATATAATATATAATATAATAATATACATGCTTCATAGGGATGTTGTGAGAATCAAATGTAAATATATTATGAAATAATATACAGAGAGTTCCAAAAGTCTGTCCTCCTTCATACTTTCCCTTCTCTGGTTTTTTGTGACATTACCTTTTCCTAGTTTCTTACCAGTCTGACCATTCCAACTCAGTCTCTTTTGCAGTCTCCTCTTCTATATTTTGTGTCCCTTAACAAGACTCTGCTAGCTATCATTATTATGGACTATCCTGAGTCATTTAGGATTTCTTCATTTTCTGTGGAGTGTGATAAAGTGTGTCCTATACCCAGACATGCTGTTATTGTAAATGCTGGTGCTGAACCTTGTGACACACATCTGTGGAGACCTAAACACAAACTATATTCTGAGATTTCCCAAAGGCAAATATTGGTGGGGACAAAATGAAACAAAGAGAGAATGATTTGGGAGGCTGATACAAAACACGGTATATGACCCAATCCAAGTAAACATAAAGCTTAGTGTTGGCACCAGGGTTTATATGTGTTAGTTGCAAATCTATACATTGTTCTTCTAAAAGAGATTGTTCTGCCCCAAGCCCCAGAAGTATGTTCAAAACATATTTACTTCCAGGTTGACTGGACCTTTGAGCTATAAAAAAGAAGCACTAAATCCTGCCCAGAACAGGGATGTAAACAGGGTGGGGGAGATGGTGATGGGGAATGTGATTCTTTGGAGCATGGCTGCCAAAATTACTTTGCACACCACTATTGCTTTCCCAATTTGAAAACAGATGCAAACTTAGAAACTTGTTTCAGGAAATGTTACTGCTAGACTAACTTCTCAGCCAATGAGTGTAAACTCTGCAATTGGGATTTCCTATTCTAGGAACAGAATACTGATGTACCTAACTAGATGTTCTCTCACCTGTTTGTTTCACAGGGAAGAACACTCCTATATTCCTCCTCTACACAGTTCATTGCAGAATACTGTTCTAACATCCCCCCGCTCCGCCACTCTCCTTTTACTTCATTTTTTCCTTCTCACTTACCTTCTACCTTCTCTTTGAAAGTATCAATTTACCCTTGGAAGCACAAGATCTAGTTACTGTATCAGGTTCTCACATTAATTATCCTTATTTTAGCCAACCAAAGCTCACTGTACTTAAGCACTTTAGCAATCAAGCTCAGTTCATCCCAATTTCTCCAAATTCAGGATGCAGGTGGGAGAAGAAAAGACAGATGACCTTTAAATTGACATTAGGTTGGAGGCTTTTAACCAAAGGAAAAATCAACACTAATTGTACCACCAAGTATTTCTGGAGGAATTTGTGTGGGAAGGAACAATACTTCTGCCTAAAAAAACCTAGAGCTTTCTGGGTACTTGATCCTAGGTGTGTACCATTCAGGAAACCACTCACGTGAAAGAATGTGGAAATGTTTAAATAAGAAGTCAGTGAAGTTGAAAATGTATGCATCCGTATATGAGTCACATAAGACCTGTCTCTTCTCTCACTTTTGGTCTTATAGAAGTTTGAGTAGCAATTCTAACTTCTGAAACAATTAAGAACCATGGCTTAATCTTTTACCCCTGGAAAATTACCTTCTAACTTCCAAGATAAAGCAGGAATCTGGTCCCCTCCCCCTCTGCCCCCATATTAATCCCTTTCTTGCTTAGTGCAAATTGATTCACTGACTTGGCTGCAGTGACATTCTGACAGGTTTTTTTTTTCTTCAATGAGAAATGGACAAAAGGAAACAAAAAACAGATGAATGAGCAAAAGTATGAATAAACAACTTGGGGAATGGAATAACAGATGGCTGCTGAGACTGCATGGCTGAACACGTTGATCTGCAAGTTCTCTGATAAGAATAGTGGTTGATTTTGGGGGGACTAGGTTAAAGTAATAGCAGTGGAATAAATATAATTATATCACCGACTGCAGCCCAATTAAGAGACAATGACAAGGGTGCTGGCCCTTCATGAGGAATAAAAGCATTATGTGGAAGTTTGTTAGGTACAATGTCACCCTAAAATAACAGCTTTAAATGGAGATGTGAACATGTATTTGGGATAATATTTTCACAATAAGAATCCTTAAGCTGAGGGTCCAAGTAAAAATGAGAAAAAATTAGCAATGTCTTGAAATCATCCCACTCACTCAATTCCCTACCTCATTACCTTTCTCACTTTCAGTTTTTTAAGACCCAAACCTTTGGTCCAAAAAAGGCAAAAAGATCTATAATGCATCATTGTATTTTGAGCAAGGCCCAACAGAGATGACTAAAAAATTAGCTACTAGAAGACTGATTGTGGGGCTTATATGGGGTAATTTAAAAGACAGAAAAGGTCAATACACTATGCTTACAATAGAGATGCTTTGATATTTTGTAATATGCCAAGTATAAGCACAACAATGATTTTTAATGGGTGCATATGGATTGACTGCTGAACCAGGATTAGTTTGAAGCAACGTTTAGGCAGTCACCTAGAGTTAGGCTCAGGGGAGTCTCAATGACTAACACTTTTTAACATTAGTTTTTGTAAATACAGATATTTTTGATGCCACTACTTCCTCCCTTTACTCTCAACAACCTCCAATCCATCCTTCTCAATGCTACCAGAATAATCTTCCTTATACACAGCTCAGGTCATGCCATTCTATTCAAAATTTGTCAGTAACATCCTGTAGGGTGGAATCCAAAGATGGAAGAGGAGGATTTGGTTTCAGAGGCTGTTAGAATCCTGCCCATGTGACCTCAGACAAGCATTTTACCCTCTCTGAGCCCCAGTTTCTTCATCTATAAGGTAAAGGTGGTAGGATGACATGATATTTAGCAATCCTTCTAGCACTAATGCTATTGTACCCTAATCCTTCGATTCCAGGCAAAGGAATGAGAACTTTTGTAGGCTCATAATGTAGCCCAACTTCTACCCAAACCTGGAGCACTTTGGGCCCCATCATGTCCACAGCTTGAAGGGCTTCAGTTCATAATTCAAAACCCTCCTTTCTCTATACTGACTTCCAAAGGTCCTTTCTCCATGTCTTCCCAAGAGTATCTGGAATCAACTGAAACAAGTCAGCATTCTTTGTGAATGGTCATTGTCTCCTATTTACACAGCATGAAAAATTGACCCAGGCTTTGGTGGAAGTTAGGCTACATTATGATCCTACAAAAGTTCTAATTCTTTTGCCTGGTAGCCAAGGTTCTATGCAGTGGGGTGCCACCCTAACTTTCCAGTCTTCCCTCCTATGATTCCCTTCCATGCACTCTACATTCAAGCAAACTAGACTACCCTTTCTCTGAAGGCGTCCTGTATTCTTTAAAGCCAATCCACCCCCTCTGTGAGTATCTCCAATTTATCCTGTATAAATCCTGTTAGTATATAGTTATTTGTATATTCCTTCCCCATTAGATTATCAGCTCCTTGACAGGAAGAGATTTTTTCCTTATCTTTTGTTTTTTTCCTTTCTTTGTATCACTAGCACTTAGCACAGTGCCCGGCACTTGCTAGAAGCTTAATAAACACTTGTTGACTTGGTTGTTTTCTTATCTGTGTATCTTTGCTTATCCTATTTCTTCTTCATGCTTTTGAAAACTTTCTTCTTCTTTATCTGTTCAATTCCTGCTGATCCTTTAAGCCAAACTCAAATGTCACCTCCTTCATGAAGTCTTTCTTAATGCCTCGTAAATAATAACTTTCTCTTAAACAGGACTTTGTTTTGAACCTCTTTCAGATAGTGTCATGACAGTGTAAGCTATCATGAAGTGTTGTGTATTATAGTTGTGTGTTTTATCTTCCTACATGACTGTCAACTACCTGAGGTCTTCTGTATAAACTAGCACAGTACTCTGCACCCAAAAATTGTCTAGTGAATGTTTTTTGAATGAACAAAGGAATGCCATGGTACCTGGACATTTATTTTATAATGAAAGGTTGAATGTGTTACAGAAAAAAATCAAAATTATCAGTGGACCATGGCATGGAAGGGGCACATTTCTAAAACCTTACCTTGGATACAAAAATACTCTATCCTGGCTTTGATTAATTGTGTCTGCATTTCTATGTTCACTTTTGTTACAGAGATATGTTTGGACAGTTGCCGGGGTGCCACCACCTCAGATGCTGAGAATAGAGAAGGGTTTAAATTAAATGATCATCTCCAAGTCCCCTGGTGCTTGTGTGCAAGAGATCTCAAGCAACTTACAGTAGTCTGGTGAACGAGACTTTTCCCTGGGACACTCTTGATGCAGAAGCACACGAATATAAATACACGGGGTCAGATGCCTAAATGACTAAACTTTCTAGAACCACATTGTTCTGCCACAAAGAGGTCTCACCTGGTTCTCTTGTTTTCCACTTTTTCCAAAAAAGGAGGTTTAAGAACACTAGCCAGAAGGTGTTCACTGTCCATGAAATCATATATATGCTTTCCATAGTCAATCTCAGAGTGGGAAATACTTTTTTGAATATTGTCATCAGCTAATGCTTTCTCAGTTTGTATTGTTTGACCTTACCTCCTCTCTGATCTTGGCTGCAGTGATGCTTTCACAAACATTCACCTGAGTTCCTTAGAGGCATAGATTTTGGATAACTCTAATCATACAAATCCACTTGGGTTAAATAGTCCATAAAATTATATCACTGCCATTTCTGACTAAAAAAAGAAAAACCCTCCAAATTTTTTTATTGAAATTTTCCTTGTGACAAAGAGGGACAATGAAAGAATATTTGATATAGTAATTATATCTGACAATGTCAGTGTAGTGCCCTCTCTAGGCTACTCCTCCAATTCAGCACTCATAGCTTTACAGATTAATCCCTGGAGGAGACTACTAATACTAGAATTGCTAAAAGCAAAAGCATTTAGCAAATGACTGCATTGCTACTGCCTCATGATTCTATAATGTGCCACTCTAACAAATATAATCTTTTTGAAAAGTGGGCACAAACGTAGAGTTCATCAGTCATATGGAACATACAGTGAGAACATATGTGGACAAGGCAATTTGCTAAAGGGAGTTTATGGCTTTTATCCTCTCATGGAATTCAGATACTCCTCCTCCCTTGATGTAGCTTCTCTACTGGGTAAATCACTCAGCTGTGTTCTTCAACTCTCCCCTCCACAACTCAACTCTTCACTGCCAAAGCTCATTCTCTCTTGAGTCAATAATTGGCTCTCTTTTCTACTGCTGAAGGTCATACTCTTGGAACCTACTTCTTGTCTCCACTTTTTTGTTTGCTGTTAAATGTGTTTTTCTTACTGCATGAGTAACTTTGTTACAAGACACCATAGCCAGTAGGAGTGATGAGGAAGGAGAGGAGAAAGAGGAAAATCCCTTCTTCCCTCATTGCTTTGTAGTAGAGGCACTCCCTAAATCTACTCTCTGTCTTGAAAGGCATCTTTGCATTGTGTGAATTAGCTTTTTAAAATCTGTCAGTCAAGGAGCATTTATAAAATGTTGACTGTGTGATAGATGCTATGCTAAGCACCAAAGGCCACCAAGAAGGTAGTCAATCTTCAGACAGCCAAGAGAAAATTGCCCTTTTAATTCTATCAGGAAGAACTCTTTTATACTTCACAGGTTCATACCAAAGTATAGAAAAGTCTTTGAATTTCATTGTGAAATATTCTGTTATCTCCCTTACTTCCTGTGATTACATCAAATGGAGTGGGTGTGGAGAACTAATTATTCCCCCAATATAGTCTTCATTCTATTAAAGATTTGCTATTCCTTGAAAATTAACTGGAGTGCTTTTGGCATCTTTGTTTTTAGTCCCAATTCTGAATAACTCTCTAGTGATTTGGGGAGGTTCAAGAATTATCTTTTTGAATGCATTCGCATTATACGCTTCATTCTAACAAAGTCTTAGTAAAGTCCATGTAGCACAGTTCTTAAACAATATGAAAAATACCAGTCTTCAGTGAGGGTCTAGGCTTGTCATAGCTGATTGGCTTGTATATTCTATCACTTAAAAATTCATGGTTGTACAATTTAACAATTAAAATTTTGCAAATTTCTCATAGGTTATCACATATCATTGAACTTGCAAAGACCTACTCTAATCCAAAGACAATACAGGAAAGGAGGGGGCAGGGAATCAAGTTTTCCTCCTGAGAAGGAAAAGTCTGCTTCCAGTAGGGTTTGCAATAGGGTTAAAGGAATTGGGATTCATAGAAAGTTAGCCTCTGACATATGAATCAAACTGCCCTTGGTCAAAATTCTTCTGGATCACAGCAGCACATACTGATACCATTTTCGGTGCCAGATCTGGAGAAGGAAATGGCAAAGGACTATAAGCGTCTTTACCAAGAAAACCCTATGGACAAAAGTCCATGAGGTCACAGAGTCAGACATGGCTGAGTGACTGAGCAACAAGTTGTTCATCTCACTGTGATTAACAAAGTGTCTTTTATTATGTATTATTTTGGGCCTTCACTGGCTTTTTTCTTTGTGCTTTCAAAGCCATGAACTCCTGGGTTTATGTCTCACTTCTGGTACATACTATATTTGAGACCTTGACTGAACCTCTCAGTGCCCTAGGCAACTGTATATATTGAATAGAAGGGGTTGACTTGCATTAATAGAGGGAGTTCCCTCAACGTGGAGTCCCAGATATCATAAGCCCATTTCCTACTTTCTATCTTGATCACTGTATTCAGAGGTTCCCCATATTTCTCTGAATTCCTTCTATTTGTAATATGACTATTATGGCCTTTATGCTTTCTTCTAACCATTGTTTAGTTAAGAATTATCCTTTATAATATAATTGTGAAAAGCACCTGCTTTGATTCTGTTAAAATTTTTTTTTTCTCAATATTCAGGTTATGTATCCATTTTGAGGTTGTTGTTTATGGTATAAAATGTCCGTCTAAACCAGATTTCTGTCAAACTACTTTTTAGGGTTTTTTTCCCCCAGAAGTTTTAAGGGAGCATTTCACCACTAATGGATGTTCTTGGGTTTATCAAACATTTTGTTCCATTTTCAAATGTTTATATTTTTTATTATGTACTCTATTTCACTGACCTACTTTTCTGTCCTTTTACTGTTACCAAATTTTGAATGACCACTGCTTTATAACATAGTGTGACATCTGGCAATTCTGTGCCCTATTCAATTATATTTTTTCTCATTATTTCTTTTGTTTGTAGACCTTTTGTTCTTTCAGATGAATTTTTCAATTGCATTGTTTAGTTCCTACAATATTTCCTAAATACTTTTATTGGCATAATACCTCATTTGATAATTAATTTAGATAGTGTTATCATGTTATCATATTGTCATACTTTAACATGAGCAATGAATCCCTCCAATTTTTACATCTTCCGTTATTTCTAGAATGCATTGTAATTGTATTTATATAAATCTTGTTTATAGTTTGGTAGATTAATTCTCATATTATTTTTGAATGTTGCTGTTATTTCAAATGTAATTTCTCTTATTATTTCCTTTATTAGCATCATAGAAAAATGCTGCTGATTTTGTGTGTGTGTAGATCTGTTCTGCATCTTATCTGCCAAGTTCCTGAAGATATCAGTAATATCATTTATTTTCTTTGCTGATTCTCCGGGATTTTCTAAATGCATTGTATTGTGTCGTCTATAAACAAGGATATTTCTGTCTCTTTTTTGCCAATGCTTTTCATTTGGTTCTCCTGTCTCCCGGCTTTTCCAAAATTGTGTCAAATGCAGTTAGATATTTATTCAAGAAATGTGTAAATCAGTTTAGAGAAAGAAGGATGGTCATAGTCTACGTCATGTTTAATAACTCCAAATAGAACCTTACACTTTAAACTTAAAATCAATAGCATTTTTTAAAAGTATCAGCTCAGATTTTTATAGTATGTAAATTATGCCTGACTTTAAGATAGGCATTTGCATTCATTCTTTCAGACTCCTGGCCTGGGGCTGGGCTACTGCAGAGTGCAGATGAACATATGTCTAGAGTTCTATGCAATCAACAACATTGTTTATTTCATATTTTGCAAGATGTAGGGAAAGGTCTAAGGTGTCCTGCTAACTCTTGGGTGGGGATGGGGTGGGGGGGAGAGCAAACTGACCTTGGGCAGACACTCTCTGGTCTTCATGTTGCTTATCTTTAAAATGGGAATGATAATATTAACAGCATTGTTATAAGGATCAAAGGTGATAACATGTAAAATTCTCTATAATCACAAATCATTATACAAACGGTTATACACATGTGTATATATAATTTCCCCTTAAGACACAACACCATGACATAGGTTTTATTTCTAGCTCTAGAATTTTTCTAGCTCTATTTAGTAGCCATGTGACCTGAGCAAGTTAGCTACTTTGTCTGAGTTTTGACTTCTTCACCTTCTAAATGAATAAGCTGGCTCTTGGTCTTAGTGCCATCATGTTTGTCTTTTCCTGACCATAAGAATCAAGTTGAAGAAGAAGGAAAGGGGCAGCCTAAAATGCAAAATGATAAAGATGAGATTGAGGACCAAGTGGGTTGATTGACTCAACCAGTAGTCACAAGAAAAGTGCCGTGAAGAATGCCAGATCCTTGGACATACCTAGAGTGTCCATACCATCTTTCCGCTCTGTCCCAGGACTTTACCTCTACCGTCTCATGTAGGAGTCTTATCACCTCTGCTTTTGAATTCTCCTTGATAAAGAGTATTGCATCTTTTAGTGCAAGATCTAAATAGCTAAGACCAATAACCATTTAAACCAGTAGAGGTCTATTAAGTACTTACTATGTGCCAGGCAGTATATGCAAAGAAGTATATACAAAGAAAGGCAAAAGTCAGTCTCTGCTCCAAGGAGTTAACAGGCTAATTGGGTAGATAACATGCAAATACTATATACAAAAAAGTTACATACAGGGAAAATTGGAGAGAATCAACAGGGAGAGGTACTAGTATGAAAGGAGACAGAGTAGTCAGAAAGTCTTCTTGTAGAAGACCGGATTTTAGCTAATACTTGAAGGACAACTTATAGTTCTGTATTGTGAACTCTTCACATTACAAATGAGTATAGCATATCTACAACAAATAATCATTTCTTTATATTAATAAAATAAAATGAGGGCGTTCTCATTCATATATTGAGATACTGGTTTTGCCGACATTGAAGTACACCTATACTTTTAAAAATATTAATAAGTACAAATCATGAGGTGGGGTTAGAATGTTAAGGACACTAACATGAAGTTTACAGTGTAAATACCAGAATTACAGTATTTTATTTTAACAGATTGAGTAAACTATCAAGGAAGAAAAGATTCCTAGAAATCCATTCTGTGTTCTAGCACATCATGATCTCATCCTTACTAAAATCATCTGACACCAGACACCTGATGAAAGGGTGCTTCAATCCAGCAAAAGACGAGGCTCTGTCTGAAGTGCTCTCACCCACCCTGCCAGGAAAAAGATGATGCAGGTCTTTCAAAGCTGAACTGCCAAACCCACAAAACAAAGTGAAATGTAAGAAGCCCCAAGATAATTTTACTCAGAGGTCAGTATGACCTAAGGTAGGCAGCTGTATTCAGTTTCTCCCACTTAAGTAAGCATATGCCTTGTTTGGCTTTAGCACTCTCTCATACAGGATTAGAGTGGACTAAAAGCAAGAGGAAAAGGGAAGGTAGATGTCATGATAAAACACATGGGTAGTAATGTAACTGGAAAACAATATTTATTTAACTGCAATGTCTCTCAATCCTTCCCTTGAAATAGGAATGGGTAGGGGATTAGTCAGTTCATCAGTAAAATTAGGAAAGGTCTTTCTGATTCTATAGCATCATTTTTAATATATTTTATTTTTCTCCCAATTACATGTTAAAACAATTAAATTTAGTTTTGAGTTCCAAATTATATATATATATATTTTTTTTCCAAATTATGTATATATATATATATTTTTTTTTTCCCCTTCCTTCCCCTCCTCCCTGAGATGGTAAGAAATCCAATATAGGTTATACATATGTAGTCATGTAAAACATTTCCGTATTAGTCATTTTGTGCAAGAAGACTTGAATTTTAAAAAAAGAAGAAAAAGAAGGAAGGAAGGAAGAGAAAAATAGCATGCTTGAGTCTGCATTCAGACAGTATCAGTTCTTTCTCTGAAGATGGATAGCATGCTTCATCATGAGTACTTTGAGATTGTCTTAGATGATTGCACTACTGAGAATTGCTAAGTCTTTCACAGTTGATCATCATACAATATTGATGTTAATGTGTACAATGTTCTCCTGGGTCTACTCACTTCTCTTTGCATCAATTCATGCAAGTCTTTCCAGGTTTTTCTGAAATCATCCTGTTTATCATTTCTCATAGCACAATAATATCCCATCACAATCATATACCATGGCTTGTTTAGTCATTCCCCAATTGATAGACATCCTCTCAGTTTCCAATTCTTAACCACCAGAAAAAAAGAACTGCTATAAATATTTTTGTACAAGTAGGTCCTCCTCCCCCCTTTTTCTGATGTCTTTGGGATATAGACCTAGCAGTGGGTAGGGAATACACAAATTTGTAGGGTATACACAAATGTAGGGTATACTCAAATTCAAAGGGTATACACAATTTTATAGCTCTTTGGACATAGTTCCAAATTGCCCTCCAGAATGGTCGGATCAGTTCACAACTCCACCAACAGTGTACTAGTGATCCTGTAGCATCATCAACAATAACTTACCCTTATTGTAGACATAGAATGTGCTATGCATTTCAGGATAGGGATGGGAACTGGACCTGTGATTTGATTGGTTTGAGAGGAACTAGAGGAGGAAATTCTCTTTGCTAATGCAAATCAGTACCTTAACTGCAAGAAGAGTCTTAGAGAGTTAACTGGGATACTGCAAGTTCAAGTGACATCCTTAGCATGATACAGCTAGATCTTAAAACAGGTCTTCCTATTTTGAGGCTATCTCTCTATTGATTAGTTCAATTCATATTAACAACAAAAATTTAGAACACTTATATTTTGGGATGTCAATGGCTCTATGATTTTATCTGTGAGTGTTTCTTCTCAAAATGCAGAAGGCTACCCATTAATTCTTGCCAATCCATGTAACTCTTGTCCATATCTTCCCATAAATTTGCCACCAGGGTCCACCCAATGCATTTGGTGAAATTTTCTAATTTCTTAACATTACATGGATACCAGTGGAATATATATCAGCCAGTCGACATGTTTTATCAAGCACTTACTATATTCCAGGCATTCTGCATTTCTCTGACAACCTTTATTTACTCTGCTTCTCTTGAGCAATTCTCCCATTTTCAATAAATTCATGGAACATTTTTATGAGAAAATGCTGTGCCAGGTACTGGATATACAAAGAGGAAACTCACAATTCTTAGAATCAAGGAGTTTAGGATCTATTAGAACTAAAATGTACACACATATTTATACTACATATTAGAGTATGGTTTAAGCATATAGGAAAAGTCCAAAGATAATAATATATGAGATTTGAGTAGGAATAGATCACTTCCATATTGGGGAAGGGTAGGGAGAAGAGCTGTCAGAGAAGGTCCCATTGACAAAATGAGTCTTATAAAAAGAGAAGGATTTGTATAGATCTTGATGTAGAGGATGTCCATTTCAGGTATAGGAGCAAAGAAACAAAAGCCAGGAATGGCAGATAACCAAGTTTGGCTGGAAAGTAAAGGGTATGGAAGGTGAGGAGTACTATACAAGTTCAGAGAGGTATATTAAAAGCAAGTTGTAGCAAGCCTGGAATGTCAGGATAAGGAGTTTGTAATTTTTCTGGAGGCCCAAATCAAACATATGCATAAAAAGGATTATTCTGGTAGCCTTTTGAAGGATGGATTGGGAAGGAATCAGAGAGATTATTCCTAGAGCTATTCTTACATAGTCATGTGGGAGGAAGTAATGGCCTGACCTAAGGTGGTTGCAGCAAAGTTTAAAAGGAAAGGAGAGGTATGAGAAATACTGCAAAGTTAGAATTGACAGGACTTGACAACTAGCAACTGGTTATATCTACCTGTAGGAGTCAAGAAGAGAGAGGAAGCAAACCTGAGCCTGAGGCTTCAAACCTGGGTTGTTGGGCGATAGTGCTATTCACAGCAAAAGTAGGAAAGATTGAGGAGTAAGGAGATGATGGTTTTATTTTGGACATACTGAGTTTAAGGAGCTAATAGCTTGTGAACGCCTTTAGCTTTGCATTTTAAAAGCAAAAAGATGAATGAATAAAAAACACTCAACATTCACTAAGTGCTTACCATATAAAGCAATGTGCTAAGCATTAAGGATATAAATTGAAAAGCAAGACAGTCCCCCATCTCAAGGATGTCAAATGAAAAGGTCCTGTGATCTTTAGGGTAAAGTAGAAAAGAAGATTATAACATATCTTTGTTAATATAATTTCTATTGATAAAACCACATCCATTTGTGATATTGAATGATTTGACAATGCCAAATCCTTTAGATGGAAAGACTTTTTTGGGGGGATGGGGTAGAGATCCTCAGTAGCTCTGGTGGCTGAGGAAGCATGGGCTGAAACACTTGAAAAGGCAGTTTTCAGGTTATGTTTTCACAAGCATTGCTCTTTTGGATGATGGTTTTAGGTGCCAGGCTGTAAGCAGTGTGTGTGACCTAGAAGATTGCTTTTTCTGAGGCTCTTGGATTTGCCTGAAAATTGGTGTCAGTGGGTGGTGTAGATGATGGCAGGGATGTTGATTCCCTTTTTCATAAGGTATACTTCCCTTGATGACGGCAAAATGTGGGGGTGGGTTCAAAGAAGGGCTGATAGTATGAATAGTATTGCCATTCCTGGGATTCTTGGGCTTACTGGTGATTGGTGTTGGTAGGTACAAAGATGAGTAGCATTCTTCTTTATAAGAGTTACTTCCCTTGATAATGACTGCTAAGTCAAACTGAAAGTAGGAATCTTGTTCCTACCTATTTTCAAGAATTTTCTCACAGTAGTCATCTTAAAATACTGTATAGTACGGTTCCTTGAATTAAGTTCCAATATTCCATTTCCCATTGCCATGCATTTTCATAAGCTGTCCTCCATACGTGGAAGGTACTCTCTTTTCTCCTCAGACTTTCAAAATCCCTTTTTAGCTTTCTTAAAGGCACTGTCCAAATGCTACCACCCCCATGAAGCTTTTTCTGACTCTCTTCTAAAGATCTTGTTCTAAAATTCCTGTATTACTGCTCTATGTACTCCTTCTAGTCTCCCACTAGAACATAAGCTCTTTGAGGGCAGGGAATGTTTTACTTTTTTTCTTTTACCCCTTTATATACTCATGGGGTAGCACATAGTAGGTACTTACTAAATAATCACAAGAGAATAGATCTTGGTGGCAATGTCCCAAGTTAGAAAATGGACCTCTAGCTCAGGTGAGAGATCCAAGAGGTAGTTATTGAAACTGAGTGAATGAAAGAAATAATGAAGGGACACTAGAGATTGTCCAGAGGAAATGGCCCATGTCTTTTAGCATATAACATTTGATGAACCCACATTTCACTTTCCTGATTTGCTTTTCTTTGCCCTTTAGCTCTGGCAGGCGTAAAAAGGGTTCACCTGCTGGAAAAGTAATACACTCCTAAGCAATGGTTTCTCCAAGAATGTTCCTCAGGAGATGAATTTTGAGATGGACAAAGGTGAGGAAAGATTAGTGTTCTACAGTTCATAATGAAGCATTCGAAACTAAAATTTTGGCTTTTTCTTTTTTTTTTCCATTTTGCTTCCTGGCTTGGAACAGTACTTGCTGAAATATTGCACAGAAGGTTTCTCTCCTGGCGTTTCCAGTAGGGACCAGAAGTGAAAGTGTCAAAACTCTCACCAGGAAGTCTGTAATAAGATTTTCTATCCAATTTGGCAACCATAGGTGGTTGGAGAAGTACAAATAAACTTCCAAAACTTATGAAAACGCTTTATTCAATGTGCCATTTCCAACGGGCGGTTATCATTCCAAGCAGAGATTATCATTCTTATAACACTTTAAAAGTTTTGCTTTTGTAACTTTCTTCATCATTTTACTTTAAGTGCAGGCCAAATTGCCAAGGAAATAAGGATTGGAATGAATGAGGAGATATGTGAGTCTTGGTTCCCTCTAAAATTTAAAAAAAAAAGATATGTTGATTGAGTAGTTCAGTGTGTGAGGAACAAGGAGTAATAAATGTCTCATAATAATACTTTTGAGATGAAAGTAAATGTTTATTTTTTAACTCAGGAGGGTCAAATATATTTAATAGCATCATATTTTGGGGTCAAAGTTCGATTTTAATTTCACCAGGCACTGTATGCCTACTCTTCAGAGTAGGTTTTCAAAGTCATAGAATATTGTCTAGAAGGCAATTGAGAGGTCATCGAGTGCCTCTTCTTAACTTTCCCAAATAAAAGAGAATATCTATTATTTTAAAGAGAAATAGGATAGACAACTTACTGTCGTAACCCAGTTCAGTTTTAATAAAATTTTAAATGTTAACAATTTAGCAGTTTCCCAACTAGAGAAGAGAGAACTAATGGATTTGAGGTATGTGTCTATGTCAAATTAATTGTTTCATGCCCCATCGTGTCTTACACAGGATTGTGTAAGCTACTTAATGTATTGATTTGGAATATTGAGTTTGAGGCATATAGCGGTATAGTTTGGATGGAACATGGAATGAAGACAGTTTTCAATGAAAAATAGTTGAGATGGTTTACATTAAAAGGCTTTAAAAAGAAGGTTAAGGAGCTTATATTTTATCTTATATGCTGGAAAGGTCTACTGGTGATTTTTGCTACGATTTAATCATAACTTCCATCTATTCTGTGTGTATTTAACAAAATTCATTTGGAAAAACAAGAGGTCTAGAGTATCTAGGATATTAATGAAAAGACATGCTAGAGATGGTGGCTTAGCCACACCAGATATTAAACTGTACTACACAGCAGCAGTCATCAAAACTGCCTGGTACTGGTTAAGAAACAGGGGTGTGGATCAGTGGAATAGGATAGGTACATAAGTAGGTGAAATCAACAAGTTTAGCAATCTACTGTTTGATAAACCCAAAGAGGCCAGCTTCTGGGCTAATAACTCACTATTTCACAAAAACTGTTGGGAAAATTGGAAAATGGTAGGGCAAAAACTGGGCATAGACCAATATCTTACACCATATACCAAAATAAAGTCAAAATGGGTTCACGATTTAGGAGTAAAAGCTGATACTCTAAGTAATTTGGGAAAGCAAGGAATAGTTTACTTATCAGATTTGTAGAAAAGTAAAGAATTCATGACCCAACAAGAGATAGAGAGCATTACAAAATGCAAAAAGGATAATTTTGATTATGTCAAATTGAAATGTTTTTGTACAAAAAAAGCCAATGCAACAAGAATTAGGAGGGAAGCAGAAAATTGGGAGAAAATCTTTGCAATTAGTATCTCTGATAAAGGCCTCATTTCTAAAATATACAGGGAGCTGAGCCAAATATATAGGAATACAAGCCATTCCCCAGTTGAGAAATGGTCAAAGGATATGAACAGGCAGTTTTCAGAGGAACAAATTAAAGCTATCTACAGGCATATGAAAAAATGCTCTGGATCACTACTGATTAGAGAAATGCAAATCAAAACAACTCTTAGATACCACATCTCTCCTGTCAGATTGGCTAAAATAACAAAACAGGAAAATGATAAATGCTGGAAAGAATGTGGGGAAATTGGAACATTGTTGCATTGTTGGTGGAGTTGTGAGCAGATCCAGCCATTTTGGAGAGCAGTTTGGAACTATGCCCAAAGGGCTATAGAAATGTTCATACCCTTTGACCCAGCAATACCACTTCTAGGGTTGTATTCTAAAGAAATCACACAAGCGGGAAAAGGACCCATATGTACAAAAATATTTATAGCAGCTCTTTTTGTGGTAGCCAAGAATTGGAAATCAAAGGGATGCCCATCAATTGGGGAATGGCTGAACAAGCTGTGGTATATGAAGGTGATGGAATACTATTATGCCATAAGAAATGGGGATGATGCAGACTTCATAACAACCTGGAAAAACCTACACGACATAATGCTGAGTGAGCGGAGCAGAGCCAGGAGAACGTTGTGCACAGCCACAGATATATGGATTCTGTGAGGACCAACCCTGACATACTTCGCTCTTCTCAGCAACCTAAGGTGCAAGGACAACTCCAGGGGACTCACGATGGAGAATGCTATCTTCATCCAGAGAAAGAACTGTGAAGTTTGAATACAGATCGTGGCGCACTACATGATCGCCTTTTTTTTTGCTTCTCTTTTGTTTTTTTCGGTTGTTTTTTTTTTTTGTTCTGTTTCTTGTTTCTCATGATTCATTCCATTGGTCAAAATTCTTCTCCACGACTTGACTAGTGCATAAATTAATTCAATGCGAAGTTATACATGACAGTTATATGAGATTCCATGCCGTCTTGGGGAGGGAGGGGGGAAGGAGGGGAGAAAATCTGGAACTCAAAACTATGTAGAACCATGTGTGGTAAACTAAAAATAAATAAAGAAATTAAAAAAAAAGAATCTGCTTGTTGATTTACTTCTTTTCTTGCCCATTAGAATGTAAGCTCCTTGAGGGCAGAAGCAGTTTCTGCTGATCAAGAGGTCTTCCTAGAGTTGAACATATTGATTTAATTGACCTTTAATTCAGCAAACATTGAAGAATGCCTGACATGCATGTAGGACTTTGAGGTTTGCAAAGAGCTTTACATTAATTACTCCATTTGATCCTCCCAATAACCATGTGAGGTAAATGCTATCGTTATCTAAATTTATAGATGGGGAAACAGAAATTCAGAGTGTAAGTGTCATCTCATATTACACAGTAAGTTCTTTTTCAAAAATTTTAATTTTTGAATATTTTTCAAATAATATTTTATTTTTTTCCCAATTACCATTTTAATGTTAATTTTAAAAAATCATGCTCCAAATTCTCTCCTTCCCTTCTTCCCTTCTCTTCTTCCTGAGATGGTAAGCAATTTGATATAGTTTATACATATGTAGCCATGCAAAACATATTTCCATGTTAGTCATGTTGTAAAAAAAAATGTGTGTATTCAGACCCCATAAGTTCTTTCTCTGGAGGCAGATTAGCGTTTTTCATCATGAGTCCTTTGGAATTGTCTTGAACCATCGTATTGCGGAGAATAGCCAAATCATTCACAGGTGATCATCATACAATATTGATGTTACCACACAGTAAGTTCTGGGGTGAGATTTGAACCTCGTCCTCCAGACTCTAAGTCTAGTTCACTACCTGCTCCTTACTACATTTGCCTGTCAAATGCCCATTGGATTCAAAACATTATTTATTATTAAGTGCTGGGGTGGAGAAGGATTTGCATTAACACAAAATCTGGTTTCTTTTGGAAAACCAACCAGCCTCTTATCCTATGGACTGAAAAATCCTAGGAGTGAGAAACCTATTTTATAATGTTTTAACAATCTTTGTGTCTATCATGACCTAGTAAGTATTTAATGAGCTATGTATATATAACCTACTATGTATCCAACACTGAAACAAACACTTTATGATTTACAAAAAGAGAGTAAATAAGCCAAGGCCCCTATCATTGAGGAGGTTCTCCATACTTTCTCTAAAGAAGGGGAGTCAGAATGGGACACAGTGGCATACTAACCAGTGTTAAGCAGAAAGAGAGGAATAGCTTTATGATTCTACCTGCTGTATCTCTGAAGGAATATCATATTTACCTTCTGAATAATATGTGTGCTCGATCATGCAGCAGTGTGCCAGGCACTGTGCTATGATCTGGCAATACAAATACAAAACTAGAAAAAAAATATGACACAGTCCCTGCCTCCAAGTAGCTTATATTCTATCAAATGTAACCTGGTATAATCATTATCCCAAGACATTCTTCCCCTGTTCCCTACCCATCGACTAAAATCAGTGAGTTTAAATGATTACAATGTGCTCCATTTCTCAGCTCTGTCCCAGGTGTAGTGGCTGGTAGAGTATGCAGTTGGGGACAATGAAACAGTTATCTGTTAAAATGACCCACAGGAGGATCGCACTATATAACCTTGGCCTCATTAGAACAAATGGCTGACCCACTGCCAATTTGTAATATATTTTAACAGCTTGTTACATGTTTAACATGAGCCTACTGGAGGGTTTTTTTTTTCTGTTTTACAATTACATAGACAATACTTTATTTCCAGATATCGTCTTCTCCCTCCCCTACTCCAACTTAATTACGTTTTTGACCTCTGATTTAAAGGATTCAGGTCACTGGGAATTCTGATTGTATCTTTCAAGATTGTAGTTCATGGTCCTTCCTCCAACATAGCCCTGCCCTCATAACCAGCAATCTAACCCTGGCATTAGCTCGAGGATAGTTAATATTCTGATGGTTTATTGAGTGAAAATTCTTTCCACTCAGCCATCTAAGTCACTGAGGAAGTTGATTGCAGGATCAAGTTCTGCAGTCAAGCTTCTTTCAACATTTTCACAGACTGGTGTGGATCTACTTGGTAAAACCTTTCTGCCACATACTGTGACTCATATATGTAGTCCTTTCTCCTTCTAGGAAGACCGAGGCTCATGGATCTCTTGAGTTCAGGAATACTGAATTACTCAGCTATCTTCACTAAGTCCTCCACCAGTTTGGTGAGCCTCCTGGTGGGGGTGGGGAGGCAGGGACCAAGATGACTTTCTTCAGTCATTTTCAGTCATATCTGACTCTTTGTGATCCCATGTGGCAAAGTTACTGAAATGGTTAGCCGTTTCATTCTCCGTCTCATTTTACATAAGAGGAAACTGAGGCAAACAGGGTTAAGTGACTTGCCCAAGGTAACACAACTAGTCTCTGAAGCTGGATTTGAATTCAGGTCTTCCTAACTCTAGGCCCAGCACTCTAACCTTTGTGTCACCTAGCTGCCTCTAGCCTCTTGATGCGGTTGGGGGTAGGACAAGGATGACTAGGGAGGGATAAACTGGTCTTATGTTGGAAATGAGCAAGTCAAATCTTTGGGCTGATCAGCAGTGGGGTCAGGCCTATAAATAACCACTGCATTTCTGGTCTGGGTGATGTAAAGGAGACTATGTTTAAAAAGAAAATAGCCAAACAAACAAAAAGCCAAAAAAGAAATAAAGGAAAAAAAAACGCTGAGTATGAGTCTAAGAAAAGTTTCTTTGCCTCTACATATGGTACCTGGAATTTTTAGCACTTGGAACTATTAGGAAATCATGATATAGTGGGATGATGGTAAGAATCTGATTCACTATCATTTGAAAGAGAGAGAATTATTGTTATCTGTTAACATCCTTAATTTTTCATTATAGTGAAAAAGTTCATTCAGGCTCCAAGGGTGCATAGCCATCCACCTCCCTTATATAACTTCTTTTCACTTTTGTAAAATGCTTTGTCTTGGTATTTATACATTTTTTCTTACTGTCAGAATATTTGTTTGAAGAAAATCACTCCGAGAAGGAGGGAAATATTATATTAATGATTAAATTCTACTATGATAAGCCTCCTCCCAATTTTAAAACTGAACTATTAAACCTTTTTTTCAAAAAAGAATTAGCCTAATGAATCCCTAAATTTGCAGTATTTCAAAAACATAAGGAGCTATCAAGGATGCTAAAAGAGCAATAGGAGATATTATCCAAGTGTCTCAGTTATTAAAAAAAAAAGTCTTTGTGTTATAAACCTGGAGAAAATTTTGTGACATCAATTTCTGTGCATCTGCTAAACAGGATAAGGGCATTGGGATAATCCAGACACAGGCTTCTGGTTAGGAAAGGCAGAACAGAATGTCATTAATGCAATAGTAATCGCTGAAATAGTTCTTTTTAACGTGGAAAAAAAGACAGAAATCAGGCGAAGAGATACAAACATGACTATATGGTGTCTTGAACCACTGGAATGAAGTATATATGAATATTTAAAATGACTTCTAACTTTATCTCCCAAGAATTGCCTGGTTGAAGTAATCAATGAACCACAACAATCAGTATTTTAAATAGAAATTATAAGGTTTACTCACATCCCAATGTTTAGTAACTTAATCCATCTCTGCTTCTTGCCAGGAGTTTAAACCTTATTCTTTTTTATGAGCAAATTAAGAGCAATTTGTTCCCTAAACTATTAAAGACTTTAAGTAGAGGGACTATATAATAAAAATGATTTAATTATATATAATGATTTGTCATTTCAATTTAGGGGATGAGGCCATTAAATGGGTGAGATGGAAGATAAAAGAAATTAATATCTCTTTTTCTAACAATTTTAGAATTGTTATAAGCAATATTATTAACTATTATATATCATATATGTGTGTGTGTATATACACATACATGTACACATACATACACATAGACACAGACATATATAGCAGGTTTTAGTTATAATCTCCGCTAATGTCTAAGATACTTTATTGTGGTATGGAGATGACCCTGGATTTTTGTAAAAACAATGTGGCTAGCAGCTACTGTGGCTGTGTAAAACCAACAACAACCAGCACACAGAAGGCTGCTAACACAGGTTCTTTGATCTGCTTTTCTAAGGAAAGCAACTATGAGGGATTAATAATCTCAGTTTAATAAAATATACATACATCGTTCACTTAGTTCAGGGGGAAAAGATCAGTCTCCTGAACTTCAAGGCAAATACAAAAAGAAATTACAAACATCAACAGACTAACCTTGTCTGATTCAAATCACAATTCATAGTCACCAGAGAAGCACCAATATCTATCTGTCTTGGTTACCAAGCTGGGGGTAGTGGGTGGGGGGGCAGGGTAGGGGGGCAGTCACAACAGCTTGCCCAGAGTCTTAACACTCCTTCCATGAATGACCCCAAAAGTCAAACACCAAGCTCCCCACAATTATATCCTGTTTGGAGCCCTGAGGACTCTGATCTCACTGGGTGTATGAAAGTTCCCCATCCCCAGTATCACATCATATACAATTCAATGACTCTCAATTGTCTTAATGCTGAGAAACACTCCAAGGCAAAAGATCCCATAGTACCTGCCCCATTCAAACAAAGAACAGTGGTGAGTCCCATTTTGCTTTCCATTACATTTGAAAGGCAATCATTAAAGGCACTTCAGAGAAGAACAGCAAAAAGCACTGCCCTGATTACCATTATGATTTTCCAAGGCAATATCAGTGTCTGGTCCTACCAACATCAGACTATTAGTTATCCAAGCACTTTTCTAGCCAAGTTTGGAGAGGCTCAATGCCAAATTAGATGCTAAGTGATGGATTTTTCAGCCATCACAACTGAAAAAAAATGTTTACTAAGCCATACAAAAGTTAACATCTGTTTCTTTGAAGGGAAGAGTCACATTGGGGAAAGCATAGGTCCTTAAAGTATAAAATTTTAAAAGATATATTACAAATTTATAACCATGAATGTTTAACATTCTCTCCTTCCTGCTAAACATATATTTCCTAAAATGTGGTATTAAAAAACCCAACACACCACTGGATTTGGAATCGCAGGCCTAGGGATTGAATTCTAATTGTTGAGTCCTTCAGTTGTTTCTAACACTTTGTGATCCTATTTGGGGTTTTCTTGGCAGAGTGGTTTGCTATTTCTTCTTCCAGCTCATTTTACAGATGAAGAAGCTGAGGCAAACAAGATTAAGTGATTTGCCTAGGATCACACAGCTAGTAAATATCTGAGGCCAGATTTGAACTCAGGAAGATGAGTCTTCCTGACTCTAGGCCTGGCACTCTAACTACTGTGCTGCCTAGCTGTCCCTTACTACGTTCATGTTCTCAGACAAGTCCTTTAAGTTTTCTGTACCTTAGTTCTTCATCTGTAAAATGAGAGTTAAATTAGTTGATTTCTAAGGTTACTTTCACCTCTAAATCCTATGAATTCTGAACCAAACATAGCATCACAGAACTTTTTAATTTAGTGGATTGAGTGTTAGACTTGGAGTCAAGAATACTTGTCTCTCCACTTAATTTTAATCTCTCTCTTTCTACTGGTTCATTCTTTATTGCTCACAAACATGCCCATGTTTCCTTCATCCTGAAAAAAAAAACCCTCACTCGATCCTTCAGTCCCCACTAACTATCAGCCTATGTTTCTTCAGCCTTTGCAACTAAACTCCTTAAAAAGGCCATCTATAATAGGTGCCTCAAATGTCTCTCCTCTCATTTCCTTCTTAAGTATTTATTGTCTACCTTCTGAACTTAATCATTCCAACGAAACTGCTTGCTCCGAAGTTACTAATGATTTCCTAGTTGACAAATCCAATTGCCTTTTCTCAATCCTCATTCTCCTCGACTTTTTCAAAGCCTTTGGCTCTGTTGGTCATTCTCTTCTCCTTGATTTTCTCTCCTCTGTATGTTTTTTTGGGACATCATTTTCTTCTGGCTCTCCTTGTACCTATCTGTTTTCTCCTTCTCTATGTCTTTTGCTAAATCCTCTTCTAGATCATACCCTCTAACTGTAGGTGTCCCTCAGTGTTCTGTCCTGTTCCCTCTTCTCCTTCTATACTACTTTACTTGGTGATCTCATCAGCTCCAATAGATTTAATTACCATCTCTGTGCCGATGATTCTCAAATCAACCTATCCTGCCCCAAATTTTCAGCTGACCTCCAAACACACATATCCAACTTCCTTGAACTAGATGTCTGGTAAACATCTTAAACTCAATATATTCAAAACATAACTCCTTTTCTCTGAATTTCCTCCCTTCTGCTTCTCTTCCCTATTTCTGTGGGGGATAACACTGTATTAATCCCTGAGGCTCACAAACAAGAAGTCATCCTGAACTCCTTACTCTATTACCCACCCTCCCATATCCAGTCTGTTGCCAAAGCCTATCAATTTCACCTTTGCAACATCTCTCAAATACATACTCTTTTTTCCTGTGACATTGGCACTACTCTACTGCAGTTCCTCATCATCTCTTGACCATCCTCCATTTAGCTACTAAAGTGATTTTCCTCAAATAAATATCTGATCGTGTCACTCACTGATCCCCCCCCCCACACACTCTCTGGCTCTGTCTCTGTCTCTCTGTCTCTCTGTCTCTGTCTCTCTGTCTTTGTCTCTGTCTCTGTCTCTCTCTCTCTCTGTCTCTGTCTCTCTCTCTATGTGTGTATATATGTGTATATATATATATATATGTATATATATATATATACATATATATATATATATATATATATATATATATATATATATATATATATATATATATTCCATTGGCTTCCTATGTCCTCCAGGATCAAATATGAAATACTCTTTTACAACCTGGTCCCTTTCTGGTCTTCTTATACTTTACTCCCCACCATGTACACTTCCATCCAATGACACTGGCCTAGTGGCTATTTCACAAATACTCCCTCTCTTGACTCCAACCATTTCTCTGGCTGTCTCCCCATGCCTGGAATGATTTCTCTTCTCATCACGATCTACTGCCATCCCTGACTTCTTTTAAATCCTAACTAAAAATCCTGTATTCTACTGGAAGCCCTTTCCTACCTCTCTTAATTCCAGTCCATTTCCTCTGTTAAGTATTTCCTATTTACCATTTATGTAGCTTACTTTATATATTTTTGTTTTGTTTCCATTAGATTGTAAGCTCCTTGAGGGAAGGTACCTTTTGCCTCTTTTTGTATCCCTTGAGGTTAGTAGAGTGCTTGGAACATACTAAGTACATAATATGTGTTTACTGGTTGATTGATGCAGAGCAGTGAGATAGGAACTAGAAGAGAAAAAAATCAGACATCTGACACAATCCCCATCTTAGAGGGATGGTGAATTAGTAGAATATAAAACACAAACATATTTAATTACAATAAATAATTTCATGTGGTCAACAGAGTTGCACAACATACAGAGGCCAATCTTAATAACTATTGATTAGAGAAATGCAAATCAAAACAACTCTGAGGTACCACATCATGACTATCATATTGGCTAACATGATAAAACAGGAAAATGATAAATGCTGGAAAAGATGTGGGAAAATTGGAACACTAATTCATTGTTGGTGTAATTGTGAATTGATTCAAGCATTCTGGACAGCAATTTGGAATTATGCCCAAAGGGATATAAAAATGGGGGAGGGGAGCAGAGCCAAGATGGCAGCTGGACAGCAGGGTCTTGCTTAAGCTCTCCTCCAAATCCCTCCAAACACCTGTAAAAATGGCTCTGAACAAATTCTAGAGCTGCAGAACCCCCAAAATATCAGAGGGAAACAGATCTTCAGCCCAGGAGAGCCTGGATGGTCACTGCAAAGGATCTATTGCAGGGTGCTGGAAGCTGGGCGCAGCCCAGCATGGGCTGCGCCAGGACAGACTAGACCTGGAGTCAGCCAGCCGGAACTGGCCTTGGGGCCATGAATCAGTGAGCTGTGGCAGTTACCAGACTTCTCAACCCACAAACACCAAAGAGCAGGTTAGAGGGAAACTGCAGGATCCAGTTCACAGTGGTCCAGTCACCAGCCCTGAGGGTGGTGGAGGTGGTGCAGTGGTGGCAGTGACAGCAGCAGGAAGCTTCTGAGGCTGCTTCCTGAGCTACAGCATCAGCTGCTTCCCAAGTCCCCCGCTCACAAGGTGGGAGGAATCTACCAGCGGATCAGAGTGGGAGTGCAAGGAGTGCTTTGTGCCCTGTTGCTGTGCCCTGCTTGGATCTGTATTGTGGTCCTGGTTGGTGGTTCTTGGGGAGGAGGAGAACTGCTGTGACAGAGCCTGGGGTGACGGTGGAGTACAAGTAAGTCTGAAAACAGCAGTGCTTGGACCGTAAAGCTTGGAACAAAGTACCCTCTATTCTACAAGCAGTCATATCCTGACAAAAAGCTCAAGGCTCAAGTAGTCGGCTGGGAACATGAACAGTCAGTGAAAACAAACTCAGACTCAAGTGCAGACTCAAACTCAAACTCTAGATTCCTTTTTTGGTGACAAAGAAGAACTAAACACACAGCCAGAAGAAGTCAACAAAGTCAAAGAGCCTACATCAAAAAGCCTCCAAGAAAAATATGAATTGGTCTCAGGCAATGGAAGAACTCAAAAAGGAGTTGGAAAAGCAAGTTAGAAAAGTAGAGGAAAAATTGGGAAAAGAAATGAGAGGGATGCAAGAAAATAATGAAAAACAACTCAATAGCTTGCTAAAGAAGACTCAAAAAAAATAATGAAGAAAATAATGGACTAACCCAAATGTCAAAAGAGCTTCAAAAAGCCAATGAGGAGAAGAATGCCTTGAAAGGCAGAATTAGCCAAATGGAAAAGGAGGTCCAAAAGACCACTGAAGAAAATACCACCTTAAAAATTAGATTGAAATGGGTGGAGCCAAGATGGCAGCTGGAAAGCAGGGACTAGTGTGAGCTTGCCACTGAGTCCCTCCAAAAACCTATAAAAAATGGCTCTGAACCAATTCTAGAACTGCAGAACCCACAAAACAACAGAGGGAAGCAGGGCTCAAGCCCAGGACAACCTGGATGGTCTCTGGGTGAGGTCTATCCCACACAGAGCTGGGAGCTGGGAGTTGGGAGCAGAGCGCAGCCAAGCCCAGCGTGAGCGGCGCAGACCAACTAGACCAGGAGCTGGGCGGAGCAAGCACTAGCACCCTGAATCAGTGAGCTGCAGCAGTTACCAGACTTCTCAACCCACAAACACCAAAGACAATGGAGAAGGTTAGTGGGAAAAGCTGCGGGAGTGGAAGGAGTTCATGGTTCGGCTATCACCACCAGGGCAGTGGAGGTGGGGCAGCTACAGCTGCTGTTGCTTCCGGCCCCAGGCCCACCTGGTGGGAGGAATTAAGTGGGGGATCAGAGCAGGGGTGCACAGCCTGCTGAAGATCTAAGCCCAGTCCAGGTTGGGGGTACTCGGGGAAGGAGGAGTGCTGGTGTGGCAGAGCTGGTGCATCCCCCCCAAACGTGGAACATAAAACTCTTTAGTCTACAAGCAGTCATACCCCGCTGAAAAACTCAAGGGTCAAGTTAGTTGGTTGGGAATATGGCCAGGCAGCAAAAACACACCCAGATTCAGTCTCAGACTTTGGATTCTTTTTTTGGTGACAAAGACCAAAACATACAGCCTAAAGAAGTCAACAAAGTGCAAGAGCCTACACCAAAAGCCTCCAAGAAAAACATGAACTGGTCTCAGGTCATGGAAGAGCTCAAAAAGGATTTGGAAAAGCAAGTTAGAGAAGTAGAGGAAAAATTGGGATGAGAAATGAGAAGGATGCAAGAAAACCATGAAAAACAAGTCAATGACTTGCTAAAGGAGACTCAAAAAATACTGAAAAATATACTGAAGAAAACAACACCATAAAAAATAGACTAACTCAAATGGCAAAAGAGCTCCAAAAAGCCAATGAGGAGAAGAATGCCTTGAAAGGCAGAATTAGCCAAATGGAAAAGGAGGTCCAACGGACCACTGAAGAAAATACTACCTTAAAAATGAGATTGGAGCAAGTGGAAGCTAGTGACTTTATGAGAAATCAAGATATTATAAAACAGAACCAAAGGAATGAAAAAATGGAAGACAATGTGAAATATATCATTGGAAAAACCACTGATCTGGAAAATAGATCCAGAAGAGATAATTTAAAAATTATTGGACTACTTGAAAGCCATTATCAAAAAAAGAGTCTAGACATCATCTTTCAGGAAATTATCAAGGATAACTGCCCTGATATTTTAGAACCAGAGGGTAAAATAGAAATTGAAAGAATCCACTGATCACCTCTTGAAAAAGATCCCTAAAAGAAAACTCCTAGGAATGTTTGTTGCCAAATTCCAGAGTTTGCATATCAGGAGAATATACTGCAAGCAGCCAGAAAGAAACAATTTGAGTATCATGGAAACACAATCAGAATAATACAAGATCCAGCAGCTTCTACTTTAAGAGACTGAAGGGCTTGGAATACAGTATTCTGGAGGCCAAAGGAGCTAGGATTAAAACCAAGAATTACTTACCCATCAAAACTGAGCATAATGCTCCAAGACAAAATATGGATTTTCAATAAAATAGAGAACTTTCAAGCTTTCTCAGTGAAAAGACCAGAGCTGAATAGAAAATTTGACTTTCAAACACAAGAATCAAGAGAAGCATGAAAAGGTAAACAAGAAACAGAATTCACAACATGAGCATTGTGGAAGTGTTTTGCATAATGATACATGTATGATCTATGTTGAATTTCTTGCCTTCCCAGGGAGGGTGGGTGGGAACGGAAGAGGGGAGAGAATTTGGAACTCAAAGTTATAAAAGCAGATACTTAAAAAAAAGTTGTTTTTTGCATGCAGCTGGGAAGCAAGATATATAGGGAATGGGGCATAGAAATCTATCCTGCCCTACAAGAAAATAAGGGGAAAGGGGATGGGGTGGGGGGAGTGGGGTGAAAGAAAGGAGGGCTGACTGGGGAACGAGGCAATCAGAATATATACCATCTTGGAATGGGGGGAGGGTAGAAATGGGGAGAAAATTTGTAACTCAAAATCTTGTGGAAATCAATGTTGAAAACTAAAATATTAAATAAAAATAATAAAAAAAATTAAATGTGCCTACCACTTCTAGGGCTGTATCCCAAAGAGATCACAAAAATGGGAAAAGGACCTACATGTACAAAAATAATTATAGCAGCTCTTTTTGTGGTGGCCAAGAACTGAAAATTGAGGGGATGCCCATCAATTGGGGAATGGCTGAAAAACTTGCGGTATAGGAATGTAATGCAGTTCTATTGTGCTATAAGAAATGATGAGCAGAAAATCCTGGAAGGACTTATATAAACTGATGCTGAATGAAGTGAGTAGAGCTTGGAGAACATTGTATGCAATAACAGCCACAGTGTGTGATGAGTGGCTTTGAAAGACTTTGTTCTTCTCAGCAATACAAGGACCTAGAATAACTCCAAAGGACTCATGATAGAAAATGCCATCCACATCCAGAGAAAGAAATGTGGAGTCTGAATATAGATTGAAGCATAGTATTTGCTCTCTTTTTTTGCTCTTTTTTTTTCTTTCTCATGGTTCCTCCCATTCATTGTAATTCTTCTATACAATATGATCAATGCAAAAATATGCTTAATAAGAATGTATATGTAGAGCCTATATGGATTGCATGCCACCTTGAAGAAGGGGGAGGGTAGAGAGGCGGAGAAAATTTAAAACTTATGGAAGTAAATGTTGAAAACTAAAAAGAAATACATTTTAAAAAAACATAGAGAGCACAATGAAGATAAAGACCAAAAACAGGCCATTGATTTTGCTGATAATAATATTTGGAACATTTTCTGTGCAGACTACAAGGGATTAAAGAGTGAGTTGGAATGATTAGGAAATAGAAGCAGCGAATGTAAATTATATTTACAAGAAAGTTGGCACAATAAAAGGAAAAATAGTCTTGAAGGGAATCAGCACTAATATAAAGTTGCTTTAGGAATGGTAAGATCTGAACATATTTGAATACAAATGTTATATTCAAAACAAAGATCTATTTTTTACCCTGAATATTCTACTGGTTTTGTACTGTTCTGAGTGACAGAAGATCTTAAATTCTGAAGAATTATAGTTGAGGACCATTGAAAGGAATGATCTGTAGTGCCTGTGGAAAATTTCACTCAAAGTTTAGCACTTCTGGGAAATAAAAACCTCCTTTGATATTTTCTTATGTATAACTTTCCTGATTTCTCTTCAGATCTTTGCTTTTGCCCTCCTCTTTGCCAAATTTTCCATGAATTTTTAATAGCACTCCCTTTGTATTTTAAATTGTCTTTTGTTGAAGATATTAAAGAGAAAATTTGTTTGTAAAATATTTCTAAGTATCCAATATTCAAGATATCACAGAATTTGAGAGTTCAAAGAGACCTCAGTAACTAATACAACCAGTATCCAAAATGGATCCCAAATATAACCTATCCAGGAAGTGTTATCTAAACTCTGCTTATAGACAACCAAGAAAGAAGGGAATCCCCTGTCTCTCAAAGCAGCCCATCCTACTTTTGGACAGTTCTAATTGTTAGGAAAATTTCCCCCTGACATCAGACCTAAATTTATACCTGCAAGTTCTACCCATTCATTTAGCTTTTGTCTTTGAGGCAGTTAGATGGTATAGTAAACAGAGTCCTCGAGTTGGAGTCAGGAAGACCTGAGTTCAATTCTAACCTCAGACACTTATTAGCTGTATGATCCTGGGCAAGTCACTTAATCTCTCAGCCAAAGTTTCTTCATCTGTAAAATGGGAATAATAGTAGTGTCTACCTCCTAGGGTTGTTGTGTGAATCAAATGAACAACACAGGTAAAGTGATTTGCAAATCTTGTGCTAACTAAACAAAACAAGTTTAATCCTTCTTCTATAAGACAACCTTTCAAATACTTGAAGACAGCTGCCCTGTCTTCCTCCTGAGTCTTCAATTCTTGCAACTAAACATCCACCATTTCCTTCACTTAATCCTCATATGACATAGACTCAAGATACCTTGGCAGTCCTTTTTATATTACTTCTTTAAAAGATAAAGCTAGAACTGAACTTAACATTCTATATGAGTTCTGATTGTGACAGAGCATAGAAGGACTATCACCATCTCCTTATTCCCAGAAGCTATGCCTCTTTTAATGGAACCCGCAATTTAGTCAGCATTTCTGTTTGCCATATCATAGGGCTGAATCATACTGAGCTCACTGTACTATACTCTAACGCCCCCAGATCTCTTCATGACAAAGGATTATTTAGTAATGCCTCTCCCACCTTGTACTTGATAAGCCAATGCTGTAAAATTCAGTTATAAGACTTAGTATTTATTCTGATTAAATCTCCTCTTATTATGTCCAGACCAATGCTCTAGTATGTTAAGATTTTTTTTTTCAAACTTGATGCTGTCATCTAGTGTGTTAGCTTTTCCTTTCAGTGTGGGGTCATCAAAGGCATTGATAAAGATTTTAAATAGCTCAGGGTCCAGCACAGGTCCCTTGAGAAATTTCATGAGAAATCACTTGACGTATATATTAAGCTGTTAGCAACAACTCTGAGTTTGGCATTCAAACTAGTCCAGAATACACCTCGTTGTATCATCATCTAGCCCACCTCTTCCATCTTCTTCACAATAATAGAATGAGATATTTTATCAAATATTTTGCTAAAATCTTAGAAAACTGTATCAATATTGTCAAGGGAATAAATCTAGTCTGTTATGATCTCTCCTTGTCTCTCTGTCTCTGTCTCTCTCTGTCTCTTTCTCTTTCTTTTGGAATTCTGACTCTATAATACTGCTTCTCTTTCTAGATATTCTCCAAGCATCACTTTAATGGTTCATTATAGAATTTTCCCAGGAAAGAAAGTTAAGCTCCCTGGCCTTAAGTTTTTAGACTCTGATTGATTCCTCTTTTGATGATTGGGAAAATATTTGCCTTTCTCTAAGATTTTTAATGAATTTCTTATATTATTGCTGGTGACTCACCAATCACATTTGCTCATTCTCTTATTACTGAGGCATGTAATTCATCTAGTGTAGGGTGGCATGAATTCACCAAGGGTAGCTAGGTGCTCTCTTACTACATCCTTTCTTATCTTGGACATCAACATCTGTCATTTATATTGTAAAGGTCATGCTCCTTGGTCATGAAAATAATATGAAAGTATGAATTGAGCAGCTCTGCTTTTTCTGTTGTCATTTGTCATTGTCTTATCCCTTATTTAATCTTTCTTTTTCCTTGCGGTGTTCCTTTGATCTTCCCTTTTGTTATTCTCAGCTTTCCTTCCTAGCTTTAGCTCATCCTGAGCTTTGGTGCTCCTAACACTATTTTTATGGGACTATGCCATCTTCTTTTGTTATTCTGTATATTACTTTTAAAAATCTGAGATCCTCTATGTTTTTCTTGTGCATGTATGTTAGTCTCCTCAGGCCAATTCCATTTTTCATCCTCATAGGAATTGTTCGCCTTTTTGTCTTTAGCATTGCATTCTCAAGAGTTTCCCATCCCTTTTAGCCTTACTTCTCCTATAGAATTTTAGTCGATGGGATGCTATTTATTCTTCCTTTATGTCCTTGGAAATAATGTGTTCTAAAAATATGTTGTGCATACCAGGCTCAGATTTCCTCTTCTTTTCCATAACAAACTCTTAGATGGAAGAATATTCTCGTTGCCCTAGAACTCCTATCCTTTCCACTCTAACAGCAAATTCTTTCCTGTTATTGGGAATAGAATTCAGAATAGATTTTTTCCTTGTTGGTTCCTCCTTCTCTTTGGGAGGATGAAATAATCTCTAAAGCAAGTCAAGAAGTTATTATCTGTTCTTCTTTATGGCAGAGAGAGCTCCCTCAATTTTCCTTGTAACTGAAGTGCTCTGTTACCAGTTTCTCATTTCTCTGTATCAAGATTATGATTTCTTTCTCAAACTCTTCATCTCTACACATACAAAATATTCATATAAAGAAAAGTAAAATGAATTATTACCAGGAGTAATTCATCAACAGATTGATTGTCAAAGGATATTGAATAATATCAATCTCTTTAATGTTTTAAAAAATGCTTACCGTATGCTAGGCTCTCTGCTAGATTCTAGGCATACAAGAACAAATGAAAAAATCATTTCTACTCTCAAAGACCTTCTTTTTTGTTGCTATTATTGTTGACTTATTTTTATTGCCATTTCAATGACTATTTTCTTTATTAAAATAATTTATTTTTTAACATTGTTTAAAATTTTTTTGATTTTTTATTCCTTTCTTCCATCTAATCCTTCCCCTTTGAGAAGAGATGTTGTTGTTCATCCTTCATTTTGAAGAGGACAAATGACATCATAGGTGATGTCTTGACTTGTACTTGAATTGGATTTCAGGAGGCAGCGTTGAACAAAGTCATCAGCCTTGCTCTCTCTTCTAGAAATATCAAAATCTGATGGCAGGACAAAAGTCAGGGTGATGGACAATGCCCAGGAATGCAGTGGATGACCTTCAAATCTTTAGCATCTGAGCAAGCTCTAATCTCTCCATAGTACCTGCTTCAGCCACCTTTATGGCCATTGGAACAAATTGTTCTCACCCACCCATTCTGTCAAAGGAAGTCTTTACATGCTTGAGGTAGCTATCCCCCTAACTCACAATAAGTTTGAGGCCTGTTGGTCACTCTGACTCTGTGTTAGCCTGTTTGTCTAGATGGTTTACACTACACATGCCACTTGGAGCTACAACTGAGAGTTGGGTGAATCAAGAGGACACCAAAGGTGGATGAGTGGCCCTGAAAAGAGCTTGTCAAGCCCTCACACAAGAGATGCTAGTCCTCCTGAACACCCCATAGTGGTTCTGCTCATTTCTCTCTTCTTATAGGTCTTCCTATAGGAACTCTTATATGTCTTCCCAGGTTCTTCCAAAACCATCCCCCTTGTCATTGCTTATAGTACAGTAGTATTCCATCACAATCATATAACATAACTTGTCTAGCCGTTCCTCAATTGATGAGTATCCCCTCAATTTCCAATTCTTCTACCATAAAAGGAGCTACTATAAATATTTTTGTACATATAGGTCCCTTTGATCTCTATGTGATAACCTAGTAGTGGTATTTCTGGTATGCCCAATTTTGTAGCCCTTTGGGCATAGTTTTGAATTATTCTCCAGAATGGTTAGACAAGTTCACAACCCCACCAACAGTACATCAATGCCCCTATTTTTCCACATCCTTTCCAACATCTGCCATTTTCCTTTTCTGTCATTTTAGCTAGTATGATAGGTGTGAGGTAGTATCTTAGAGTTTTAATTTGAATTTCTCTAATCAATAATGATTTAGAGCATTTTTTTCATATGCTATAGACAACTTTGATTTCTTCTTTTGAAAACTACCTGTTCATGTCTTTTAACAATTTATCATTTGGGCAATGGCTCTTATTTTTTAAAATTCAATTCAGTTCCCTAGATATTTGAGAAATGGGGCCTTTCTCAGAGAAACTTGGTGTAAAATTTTATTACTTCATTGTCTATAGTACCTTTTAACAATATGTAGTTTCCCCAATTTTATCTTTTAATTAGGACTATTTTTACTTTTGCTTTGTCTGAGATCATTATTTCTACTTCTGCTCCCTTTTTATTTTACCTCGGCTAAAACATAATAGAATCTACTCCAACTGCTTATTTTAACTCTGTGTGTGTCTTTTTGTTTCAAGTGTTTCTTATAAACAATATATGGTGAGATTTGAGTTCTTATCCATAATGTATGCTTCATCCCATTTGCAGCTGTAATTACTGTGTAGTTCCTTCTATCCTATTTTCCTCTGTTTGTCTTTCTCTCTCTCTCTTTTTATCCTGTTTCTCTTCAAAAGTCTGTTTTGTTTCTGGTCACTACCTTACTTTATCCATCCTTCCTTTTATCACCACCTCCTTTCTTTTATCCCTTGCACCTCCTACTTCCCTATTGGGTAAGATAGATTTGTTATCCAATTGAATGTGTGTATATGTATGTGTATGTGTGTATGTATATACACATATATTCTTCCCTTTTTGAACTAATTTTGATGAGAGTGGGGTTCAAGCATTGCCCACCAATCCCTCTCATTTCTCCTTCCACTATAAAAGTTCTTCCTTGCATGCCTCTTTTATGTGAGATAATTTTCTACATTTCTCCTCTTTTTTCCCCTTTCTCCCTTCTCCTAGTATATGTCTCTCCCTTCTTCTTTCTTTTCACATCATCCCAATATAATCTACTCACACTCATGCCCTTGTCTGTATAGACTGTTTCTAACTGCCCTAATAATTATAAAATTCCTAAGAGTTAAATGTATCATATCCCCACATAAAAATGTAAAAAGTTTAAACTTACCAAGTCTCGTATGATTTCTCTTTCATGTTTACCTTTTTATGTTTTTCTTGAGTCACATGTTTGAACATCAGATTTTCTATTCAGCTCTGTTATTTTCATCAGGAATACTTGAAACACCTCTATTTTATTGTATATCCAGTTTCTTCCCTAAAGGATTATACTAATTTTTTCTGGGTAAGTTATTATTGGTTGTAATCCTAGCTGGAATATCATATTCCAAGCTCTCTCCTCCTTTAAAGTGGTAGCTGCTACATCTTATATAATCCTGATTGTGACTCCATGGTATTTGAATGTTTCTTTCTGGCTGCTTGTAATATTTTCTCCTTGACAAGGGTGTTCTGGAATTTGGCTATAATATTCCTGAAAGTTTTCATTTGGGGATTTCTTTTAGGAGGTGGCTGGTGGATTTTTAAAGTTTCTATTTTACCCTCTGGTTCTACAAAATAGGGTAATTTTTTTTTTAAATTTCTTGAACTATGATGTCTAGGCTCTTTATTTGATCATGACTTCCAGGTAGTCTAGTAATTCTTAAATTATCTCTCCTAAATCTATTTTTGAGATAAGTTGCTTTTTTTGATGAAATAGTTCATGTCTTCTATTTTTTTCTTTTACTTTGTTTTATTGTTTCTTGACGTCTCATAGAGTTAATAGCTTCTACTTGTCTAATTCTACTTTTTAAGGAATTATTTTCTTCAGTCAGGTTTTGGACTTTTTTTTCATTTTGACAATCCTGCTTTTAAAGGAATTCTTTTATTTAATGAATTATTGTGCCTTGTTTACCATTTGGCCAATTCTTTTTTTTTTAAGGTATCTTTTTCTTCAGTATTGTTTTGTGCCCGTTTTATTAAGCTGTTAGCTGTCTTTTTATAGTTTTCTTGCATCATTCTCTTTTCTTTTCCCATTTTTTCCTCTACCACACTCACCTTTGTAACCATTCCAGGAGTTCTTGTTGGGTTTGTGTCTAGTTAACATTTTCCTTTGAGGATTTGGTTGCAGGTGTTTTTGCACTGTCTTCTTCAGAGTTTCTGTCTTACTCTTTCTTGCCACCATATTAAGTTTTTGTGGTCAGGTTTTTGTTGTTGTTTGCTCATTTTCTAGCCTATTTCTTGACTTTGAACTCTGGGTTAAATTGGGTTTTGCTCACCTGGGGCCTGGGCAGACACTGTTCCAGGCTTCAGGCTTTTTTTTGTGCTGCTGTTTTCAGAGTTTGTTCTGGAGGTCTGCAAGTTTTGGAAAGAAGTATGATCACGGCTCTCCTGATCTGTGCTCTACTCTTTATCCAGGAAGAACTTTTATTCCCCTATAGCTGCAAGTGCTAGTACTCCTCTTTGTCCTCAAACTGTAATCAGGTCCTCTACCCTCCTGAAGCCACAAGCCCTAGAACTGCACTCTACCCTGGAACCAGAACAAGAGTTCCTGTTCCCTTGTGACTATAAGTGCTCCTTTCCAACCTGGACCTTGTAGCCAGAATGGCCTTTGTTTTCGTTGAATGACTCAGCTTACCTCATTGAGCCTCTGGACACTGTGGCTTGCTCTTCCGGGGCAGGAGGCCCAAGGAGCATTCCAGGAAGCAGACAACTTCCTGTGTGATGAGTCATGGGGCTGGCTGAGGGGAGGTGTTAACGGCTACGCTAGGGGGAGGGGCCAAGTCAAGAACCAATCGGCCCTGGTCGTTCAGGCGGTGCTTGATGATGTCAAAAAACTCTATAAGAGGGGAGAGGACAGCTTGAAGATCCTCTTTTCCTTTTCCGGTTGGAGCCAGAGACAGTTACAGCGACAGTTACAGCGACAGTTACAGCGACAGTTACAGGTACAGTTACAGCCACAGCCACAGCTGAAGCAGGAGCTGCCAGTAGCAGAGCTGACCTACGGGAGGAAGCTGAACAAAGACTTCAGTCCAGTGGGTAATCTTATTACCATAGAGGGGGAAACATGATTTTGCTTTACGCAATCATGCTTCTCTGTAGCCTCCTGGTTACTCTTTCAAGGCGTACTTATTGGGCCTGGAAGCTTTTGATCAATATATCAAAATGGGGTTGCTGGTTCATGGGTTGGTTACTGTGGAGCCTAAATAAATGTTTTGATTCTTCTGCCTTCTACTTTGAGAGTTTCTTATATCCGGCGGTTCCGAACGTTTCAGACATGTTTATGATCCTCTTTGAGATTATAAACTCTGCCCTCCTAATACATTTGGCGACCAGGATGGGATCGCTAGGTATAAGATTTCTATTTAGAAGCAGAACAATTCCAGAGGAAGAGATGAATATCCCAGGATGGGAGGATCCATTTTATTCCTCCCTAGCAAAAGAATTGGCTAAAAAAGCTGGACCCTGTGAAAACTGGGAACCAAGGCTACGGAGAGGAGATCCTAGGGATTTGGAAAAGTGTTTACGAGAAGTTGGGATTCAGTCAGGGGCATCACTATCTAGGCAAAGCTGGATAGTGTTATCAGCCTACCGGCTAGTATACGAAAGATTGAGATTAAGTGAAAGACATGGGGGCACTCCTACCCCACAGGAAGAAGGGGAATCTCAGATAGCAGGAGACCAAACTGACTCAAATGAGAACTTTTCTATTAATGTGGCTAAGAGCAACAGGAGACCAAAAAAGCCCAGAGTGCATTTCAACCCAGCCCAGAAAGAGCCTGACTGCCTGCTTCGTCCTAGCCATGGTGGCAGAAGAATTGAGTGGGGAGAGAATGAGACAATGTTAGGGGCTGAGGCACAAAACACTACTGGGGTTCAGGATGTGCCTCACACAGAGAATAGGAGATGGTTAAATGATCAGACAAGGGCTCGACCCATACAAAGGAGGAAGACAGAAACCCGAGGTGAAGATTCAGTTACAAGGGAAATTCAGGAAGATTTCTCACCGCAAGAGGTCACAGATATTTTGAGTAGATTCAGCCAAAGAATAGGAGAACCATTGATATCTTGGATGGTAAGACTCAGTGATCAAGGGGCCAGTGGAATATCAGTAGATAGGACAGACTGCATGAGATTCATAGGTATCAGCCATGATCCTCTAGTTCAACAAGCTTTTAGGGAACATCATCAGCAAGGAGATGGTGATAGCAGGACTACTCTGTTGGCATTAGCCGCTGTGGGATGCAATAAGAGATATGCTACTGATTCTATGTGGCCCACTGAGCACAGACCCTGGTATTCACTTAGAGATTGTATCATGAGACTAAAGGAGGAGGTAATGAAGACTGCCATTATGATAGGAACTGCAGACAAATATTACAATGATCCAATGGAACTGCCTCATAGGAACTTAATAATTAGGACAGCTCCCCCTGCTTATAAACAACTAATTTTGAATTTATTACTTGGAGAAGTAGGGAGCCGTCTTACAACAGTGATAAATAAGATTTTACAGTTACATGACTTAGGTGACTGGGGAAGGGATAGATCTCCTCGAGAGAGAAGGGTGAATAACCAGCAAACTTGGCGCCAAAGGAGAGTAACAAGGAAAGAAATGTTTACTGCTTTATTGAGAGCAGGGGTAGGTTTTGAAATGATAGATGGAATTCCAACCAATGAATTATATAGAATGTACAGAGATAAAGGCCTTGATAACAGGAGAGATAGGGAAATAAGAACTGCTCCTGCAAATACTACAGATGTTGAACCTTCAAACCCAAGTGAATCATATGAAAGGGAATACTAGGGAACAGGCCGAGCCCCAGTCCAAATTAAGGAAATACACAGGCTGGATTGTAGACCTCACATTAACTTGACCATATATTGGAAAAATGGGTCAAGTACGGTAACTGAGGCATTAATAGATACTGGGGCCGAGGCCACCCTTATTTATGGAAATCCAGACAAATTCAGCCATGGAACTCCTATTACCATTACAGGACTAGGAGGGACTGAAATATCAGCCAGACAAGTTAAATTGATGATGAAAATTGGACAGTTGCCCAAGAAAGAATATAGTGTGGTTATTGTGCCTATTCCTGAATACATCATTGGAATAGACATTTTGAAGTGTATGACCTTAAATTTACCTGAAGGGAAATACCAATTTGCTGTGAGGAAAATAGGCATTAATGCAGTCTTAGTGGGGAAAATCAAGATGGATCCAATCACTTTGCCCGAACCTTCTGAAGTAATTACTTTGAGGCAATATCGTGTGCCAGGTGGGCAAGATGAAATTGCCAACACTATAAGAGAATGTGTTGAGGCAGGAGTGTTAGTCCCTACAACTACTCAATGGAACAACCCTGTCTGGCCAGTCCGAAAGTCAGATGGGACATGGAGGATGACAGTAGATTATAGACAGCTGAACAAAGTGACTCTTCCCTTGTATGCTGCTGTTCCAGACACGGTTACTTTAATAGAGAGAATACAAAAACATGAAGGGACTTGGTATGCAGTTATTGATTTGGCCAATGCCTTCTTTACGATCCCAATAGACCCCAAGCAATGGAACCAGTTTGCTTTTACTTGGCAAGGCCGACAGTATACATTTACACGCCTGCCACAAGGATATATTCATAGCCCAACTATTTGCCACAGGATTGTAGCTGAACATTTGGATGAATTAAAGTTACCTGGTGTACAGCTTACACATTACATAGATGACATCATGATACAGGGAAAGAATATAAAGGAGGTGGAGGAGAGTTTAGCATTATTAATTGACCATATGAAAAGCAAAGGATGGGAAATCAACCCCGCAAAGGTTCAAGGGCCAGCTCAAACTGTAAAATTCTTGGGGATACAGTGGAATAGAGGACTGCGAGAAATTCTCCCACAAGCTCGACAAAAAATCCAGGATTTTCCCACCCCTACCAATAAGAAAGAGGCCCAAAAGTTCATAGGGCTGTTTGGTTATTGGAGACACAACATCCCACATTTGGGACAGATTTTAAAACCCTTGTATAAAGTCACCAGAAAGAAATATGAATTTGACTGGGGACTTGAACAAAGTAGAGCTTTTGAGGAAGCAAAGGCTGCTATTCAATTAGCTCTAGACTTATGGCCTATGCAAAATGGGCCAGTGGAGTTACAAGTGACTGTACAAGATGACTATGCAAATTGGAGTCTGTGGCAAAAACAACAAAGCCGAAGTGTACCTTTAGGCTTTTGGTCAAGGAAACTGCCCTCATCTGGAGTGCAATATACACCTTTTGAGAAGCAGCTGTTAGCTGCATATTGGGCTTTAGTAGAAACTGAGCAACTAACTCTGGGTCATGAAGTGGTATTAAGGCCTGGAATTCCAATTATGACTTGGGTAATGAGTACCCCAGCTTCTCACAGAATTGGACATGCACAAGAGGCAAGCATAATCAAATGGAAGTGGTATATTCAGAATAGGTCCAGAGCAGGCAAAAATGGAGTTTCTGCTCTACATGAATCTGTGGCGAACATTGATACTGAGAGCAATGAAAAGCCCCTTGAATCTAAGCAACAGATGGTACCATCCTTAGTGAAATGGAATAATGGATATGACGGACTAAATGAAGAACAGAAGAAACATGCTTGGTTTACTGATGGGACAGCAAAATATTTAGGACAGAAGAGACATTGGAAAGCAGTAGCCTATAACCCCTGTACAAGGAGAACTCTGGAAAGTTCTGGGATAGGTGGAAGTAGCCAATATGCTGAACTGATGGCAGTGCATCAGGCCATCAGAGCAGAGAAAGGAGGACAATGTCATATATTTACTGACTCGTGGGCGGTAGCTAATGGATTAGCTACGTGGATGCCTATATGGAGGAATCAGAATTGGGAGATTCATGGCAAACAAGTTTGGGGTAAAGAGTTATGGGAAAATATATGGGACATGTCTTTGGTTACAGATCTGTCAGTTTTTCATGTTGATGCTCATGCAACCCTGACCACACCAGAATGTGAGTACAATGCACATGCGGATCGACTAGCAAAGATTGCTACTGAATGTATTGTCCCTACTCCGACTCCAACTGATGACCCAGCCTTAGCAAGATGGGTCCACCAGACTGCTGGCCATTTAGGGGTCCAGGCCACCCATCGATGGGCACAGGATCGAGGTATCAGTATTTCTCATGCGTTGTTAAAACAAATAACAGAGGAGTGTTGTATATGTCAATTAGAAAAAGAACGAACTCTTCCTAGGATAGTTACTGGAGAAATAGCAAGGGGAAAAGTTCCAGCCCAAATTTGGCAGATAGATTATATTGGCCCACTACCCCAGGATAAAGGATGTAAATATGTATGTACGTGTGTTGACACCTATTCAGGTGTACTAGTGGCTTGTCCTTATAAAGACGCAACTCAGAAAAACACCTGTAAAACTCTAGATATTGTAAGTTTATATTATGGAACCCCAATGCAGATTCAAAGTGACAATGGGTCACATTTCAAGGGCAAAGAAGTGAAAAGATATTGTGTGTTGAATAATATAGAATGGATATATCATATTCCATATTACCCACAAGCATCTGGGCTAATTGAAAGAATGAATGGATTGTTGAAAGAACAGCTGAGAAAATTAAGCTCAAATAATTCATATCGACATTGGAAGGATAATTTGTCTATTGCCTTACGTAATTTGAATAATAGGCCCTTAGGGGGAAGTACACCTCTAGCCAGAATGATGACCCCAAATCTGCAGATCAGAGAACAGCAAACATGTGAGATCCAAAACATTGAATTTTGGACTGTGAGGGAAGATGTCCCACTACCAAGTCCAGGAACACCTGGTTCAGCAGGATATGATTTACATTGTATAGAGAATTTTAGGTTAAATAGGAAAGAGATAAGAAAAACCCCTACTGGAGTATGTATGAGAATCCCCAAGAATCATCTTGGACGGATATTACCTAAACCAGGATTAGCGGCTCAAGGAATACATGTATTGGCTGGAGTGATAGATTCTAATTATCAAAAAGAAATTGTTGTGACACTCCAGAATATGGGTAAAAAACCTGTACAATTTTGTAGAAATGATAGGATGGTTCAAGTCATTATTATCCCCTGTGAAAAAATACCCTTTGTGAAAACTGACCCTCCTCCCAAAATAACTACTAGAGGGGCAAAAGGGTCTTGCTCCATTGATAGAATAAAGTCAGGAGCTAAGGTATGGGTAAAACGGAAGCCAGATGATATTCCAAAGGCTGCAGAAGTTATAGCCCATGGGAAGGACAACACTGTAACAGTTGTCTATTCAGGGGAAAATAATTACCAAATCGTACCCCTGAACCATATATTTTACCGTGAATAGGTTATAATAATAGATTCACAGACTCCACAGGTATGGCTGATGCTGGTAAATGCCATAAGCCACTCAGAGGAAAGGTAACTTTGTGTGATTAACGGATGAAAACTTGTACATTTGGGGAAAGGCTGGGAGGACAATCCTAGTCTCTGTCTCATTTCCCACCTGAGTTTGGCTTTGATGTTGGATCTTTGCATAACTGAAATCTCAACCAAACTTGAGATGATTTTATTTGAAGAATTATAGTCCATACTTGTCTATTCTTTCTGTCCTTTGTTATGGTTAACCTTGTTGCTAGTTTTGTTTCCTTCAGGCTTAAGCACCCTGCACTTTCCGGTGACTGCCTAAGCATGTAGCATTCTTGGAATTCCTGCCAGCTTGTTAAAGAAATGACCTCTGGAATGGGACTTTTTGGGGGCAGGGCCATCTCTACATCCAATTTCAGCATGAAGAAGCTATGGAAAATGAGACCTTCACCCCTCACCCCAAGATTTTGAGCCCCAATCGTTCAAGGGGGGTGGAAATGATGATAGTGTTCTGTTTACTTATTTTGTGTTATCCTTGCTGTGTTGTTTTATTGTTATGATATTATTGATCCTATGTAATGGATACAAGGATTTAGGGGTGGACATTTGAATTATTAATAATTATTTTGGGGATGATTGATTGAAGAGATTATCTTGCTGGGACCTAGGGGTGGATCACATTTGAATCGTAAACCAATATTTAGGAATGTCACCAAATGATATGTTTTGCTTTATAATGAATGATATGTTTTAGTTTCCTTTGTAATTGGATCACAATGTATGTTCTAGGATACATGGCTGATTAGATTATGTATCCTATAACAAGGGGTGGAGTGTAGCCAGAATGGCCTTTGTTTTCTTTGAATGACTCAGCTTACCTCATTGAGCCTCTGGACACTGTGGCTTGCTCTTCCGGGGCAGGAGGCCCAAGGAGCATTCCAGGAAGCAGACAACTTCCTGTGTGATGAGTCATGGGGCTGGCTGAGGGGAGGTGTTAACGGCTACGCTAGGGGGAGGGGCCAAGTCAAGAACCAATCGGCCCTGGTCGTTCAGGCGGTGCTTGATGATGTCAAAAAACTCTATAAGAGGGGAGAGGACAGCTTGAAGATCCTCTTTTCCTTTTCCGGTTGGAGCCAGAGACAGTTACAGCGACAGTTACAGCGACAGTTACAGCGACAGTTACAGCGACAGTTACAGCGACAGTTACAGCCACAGCCACAGCTGAAGCAGGAGCTGCCAGTAGCAGAGCTGACCTACGGGAGGAAGCTGAACAAAGACTTCAGTCCAGTGGGTAATCTTATTACCATAGAGGGGGAAACATGATTTTGCTTTACGCAATCATGCTTCTCTGTAGCCTCCTGGTTACTCTTTCAAGGCGTACTTATTGGGCCTGGAAGCTTTTGATCAATATATCAAAATGGGGTTGCTGGTTCATGGGTTGGTTACTGTGGAGCCTAAATAAATGTTTTGATTCTTCTGCCTTCTACTTTGAGAGTTTCTTATATCCGGCGGTTCCGAACGTTTCAGACATGTTTATGATCCTCTTTGAGATTATAAACTCTGCCCTCCTAATACAGACCTATAATGCAGAAATGTGTGTGGGTAGTCAGCTAGTCACTGGTCTTATGCCCAGTGTCAGACTGGGGCATCCTGTATTCTCTTTCTGTCTAGTTGTCAAATCCCCTTATGATTTCTGCACTGAGAGCTCCCAAAACTGCTTCCTCCAAGGCCCACCATAGGTGTTCTTTGTCTTCACTACTAGGCACTACCACTGGCACTCCAGTGTCGTAAACATCTCCTTCCAACCATCTAAGTTGTCTTGGACTAGAAAAATGTCTGATGCCTCTCTTTTTTTGGCTATGTCACTCAAGGATTCTATTTGATACATTATTTTAAAGTTGTTTGGAGGGAAATTTGGGAGAGTTTGACTGGGTTGCTGCCTCTATATTCTAATAGGGAGTGTGTGTGTGTGTGTGTGTGTGTGTGTGAAAGAGAGACAGAGAGAGGGAAGGAGGGAAGGAGGGAGGGGGGGGGGAGAGAGAGAGAGAGAGAGAGAGAGAGAGAGAGAGAGAGAGAAAGAGAGAGAGAAAGTTTCTGGGTAATTATTAATCAATTTATTAATTAGGGTAGTTAATAATCAATAAATTGATGGTCAGTGATTTTTCCCAATAACTAGAGACACCACCCCACACACAATGGAGACACTAATGCTTTAAATACCTTTGTAAAAGGGGATGCTGCTGACAAGTGAAAATCAATCCTAATTGGTGGACATTTAATGAGGAGATAGGCAAGGAGTCTTTAGCTCCTCCCACTGAGAATATCACTTGATCATGAGACTCAATTACCTCTAGCAATGTGGGCAGGGGAATCCATTTCCACCCAGAACACTCTGGTTGGTTTTATCCCTCATGAGCTGGGTCACTCTAAATTCCAAGGAAAGGGTACAAGGACAAGGGCTAATTTCCTGAGGGCAAGAACTCATCTAGACTGGATTGTGTTTCCACTCTAAATAGAAGTAAAGTCTCCTAGTCCGGTGGAGTGTTGCCCAAGATCAAAGAGCATGTTTCCTTAAGGGCTAGGAAAATCTTGTCAATCAGTTATGTGCTTCAGAGACTGACTGACCTCCTATAGGAACTGGACCCTAACCAGGGAAATAAAGGAGAAAAAGCTTTGATCCTGATTTAATAATTGGTTGTTAATATAATGTTGGAATAATAATTCTCTCAGAAAAGAAGGTATTAACAACTGGGGGAAACCAGGAAAGGTTTCCTGCAGAAAGTGAAACTTGGGTGGAGTCTTGAAGGAAAACCAGGAATCCCAGAAGCTGGAGTTATGGTGAAGAACATCCTAGGCATGGGAGATAAACAATGAAAAGGCAAGGCGACAGGAGATTTAATATAATGTGTGAGGAGCAGAAAGACCAGTGTATCTGGGATAGATGAGAATAGATGGGATAGATTAGAATACATGAAGGGAAATAATGAGTCCCAAGGCTAGAAAGGGCTGAGGCAACCAGGTGTCGCAGTGACTTGAGTATTGGAATTGGAATTAGGAGGATCTGAGTTCAAGTCTCCCTTTAGACATTTACTAGCTATGTGATCCTACAGAAGTCATTTAAACTCTCTCAACCTATTTCCTCATCTGTAAAATGGGATAATAATAACACCTATATTTCAAGGGTTTTTGTGAGCACCAGATGTTATAAGTGTAAGACATTTTTCAAAGCTTTAAGTCTATATAAATGCTAGCACTGTCATTCCCCTTCTCTTCACCCCACTCTAACCCTCTCCACAAAAAAAAAAAATGTAGGATGGGAGGACTAGGCTGTGAAAAATTTTAATTGCCAAACAAAAGTTTGTTTTTTTATCATAGACTTAATATGGAGTCAGTGGAAATTTTTTGAGTAGGAAAATGACCTGATTAAACCAACTATTAGGCAAATTGGGGTTGAGTGACTTGCCCAGGGTCACATAGCTAGTAAATGTCTGAGGCCAGTCAGGTCTTTCTGACTCTGACTAGGACAGGAACTCCATCCACTGTACCGCCTAGATGCCCAAATACTACACAATAGCTACACAATTGTTACAACAATCCAAATGAAAAGATGAGCAACAAAAAATAATCACATTTAGCTCAGTTGAAAAGATAAGTAAATATACCTCCCTTCTTTCATTGCAAAGGTGGGGGAACATGGGTTCATCATATATAATTGCATATAACAGGTCATTGCATGATGTTTTGGTTAGTTTTGCTGAATTGCTTCTTTTTTTCTTTTTCTCTTTCATTCCTTGTAACAAAGGATGGCTGAAAGGGAAGAGCTTTTTTAGAAAAAAAATATAATGGAAATATGTGTATGTGTATTCATAATGAAAAAATTATTAATAAAAATGAAAACCCAATTTTCATACTGTACTATTTATTTATTCATTCATTTATCTATCTATTCATTCATTCATTCACTCATTCATTTATTTATCTATTTATTCATTCATTTGTTTGTTGGTTTATTTATTTATTTTGTTTGGTTGCTGAGTCCCAGTGTGTGATTCTGGAAGAATGGGCACCAAGTAATCTTTAATTCTGAGTACCCATTATAAAACAGTTTGTCACTTTCATCAGGTCCCTGCTCAAAGAAATGGCACTTAGGCCCTCTGCTTTAGCAAAATCATGAAACAATTTTGACATAGTTCCAGGGACTCTCAGAGAAATGCTTAAATAAACATCTGTCCACCAAAAACTGGCCAAATTTGGACATCTGGTAACAAAGCCTGCCCTAGGTTCAATTGTGCAGTAGTCAGAGTTTATAGTTAAATCATTCAACAAGTAGTCGTTAATTGCTCACTTTGTAAAACGGTGGGGAGTGCTAGACATTCACTGTCCTGTGTCGTTTTTCTTCAGTTTGATGTCTAGTTTTCCCTCTTTGAGACTTTTCAGTCTTTACAATTTCTTCTTCATTCTTAGCTAAACCAGTTCTCAGAAGAGCATTTGAAATTCATTCATTCTAAGAATAATTGTGTCACATTTAAGTTTACCTACTCCTAAGGGGTATTGCATGTTATTAGCAATACAGATAGGATACAAACTCCTTGAAGACAAGGTTTGTTTAATTTATGTCTGTATTCTTAAAACCAAGCACAGCATCTGATACCTTTTAGGGTCTTAATAAATTCTCATTTGTTTATATTTTGTTTGTTTGTTTGATTAACTGATCAAGGTGAAGCACACGTGACAATTTTTACACTGTTTCTGGAGTCCTTATGGAGGCAATTATTATCATACTCACTTCTAAGAGCTGCCTTTTTTAATCCCCTTAATTTCACAATAAACACCTTTAGGAGGAAATGTGAATAAGAGTGATTAAATGCTGTGTGGATTTGGAAATACAAGACTTTTTTGAAAAAAATATACTGGGTGTTCAAAGTTCTTGGTGGGCAGCTACTGTCTATGAAAGAATGACAGGAGACAAAACCAAAGATGAAATATGAGTTACTGAAATGAAGCTCTGCTACATTTGGCCAGGATCTCCAGGATGTTTATATTGATTCAAGCAAAAATTCAATTTAGTTTAGCAAACATTTATTCAGTGCCTGTTGTGTGCAAAGCACTCTGCCAGGTAGTGAGGGAAAGTACAAAATTTATTTATGGCCCAGAAAATAAGAGAGGAAGCTGAATAGAATCCAGGCTAGCCAATAAATTTACCTCTTTAGCAGTTTCAAATGTGTGTATTCTCCAATTCGACAGAAAAATCAACCCAAGACCTTTGCATATTCTGATCAATTCTGAAGGTTACACAAGATGACATTTTTCACAAGCCAATAGTCAATTTCCAATTAGAAGGGAAGAAGAAAGAGAGAAAAAATACTTTATGATGAGGACAATCCATTGGATATAGGGTAAGTATTCCCATGGGGCAAACAGTTAATATATATATGATCTTTGTGATGTAACATGAAAAAAATACCAAGGAAAATTAAAGCATCCTTTCTTTGATGGGTAAGATGTTGGAAATGCTGGCAGGGGAAACACTGTGAAATGCTGTGAAACTTCACTTGGATTATCAAAGCAAGCATAAAATGAAGACCAGACCTGACAACGAACCAGACTTCTTTGGTGTATATTATAGAGTATTTGGCACTTTGTATATAAAGACACCCTCTGTGGCCTTGAAGACCATCCTTACAGCTGGTTGACATTGACCTTTTTTATTGAAGAAATGTAAACCGCTTCATCAGTGTATGTTTCAATTTATTCTTTTGACAATTTCAGGACCAGTAATTTGAAAGATTTTAGCTAGATTACTTTTAATGTTTAGTGTGTATTTTGTTTAGTTTTTCTGTAACTTTATCTTCAAACAACTAGTGTCATCAGAAAACTAATCTGACAGTGATAAAAAAATAGTATATAGTTATGAAAAGTGTGCCAAGTTCTGAGATCCATGTTTGATTTCCAACTTTGAAGCCAACTAGCTATATGACCAAAGTCAAATCATTTTTGGCCTCTGAGCATCACTTAAAATAGGAATAATAACTTGTACTGCCCACCTTAGAGGGTGTTATAAGGATTGAATGAGAAGTTGGATGTCAAAGTGCTCTCTAAATTACAAAACACTATATGTGTGCATCAAGAGTTCGCTGAATTCAGTTTTATTATTAGCAATAATAATTACTGAACAGGAGAGACAAAGCAGCTTGGGTTGTCCTTGGGAACCGGGTCTTTTCATGGCCAAGCATTCTCCATGAAATGAAAGTCCATATTTTTAGCACTAGTCTTCTTTTCATCATGTTTGGTGACTATAATTCATGGGACACCAGCCTCTTGAGAATTAAAATTCCCAAAAGGCAATGGGGAGGGGCATTGTGGGCATGGACAGGACTTGCTCAAGAAATATAGTGTAAAAGATGCAATCAGAAAATTATATGGCCAGAAAAAAAATTATTAGCTGATCTTGTGGGGAGAACAAATGATAATTAATGGTAGATTATCTTGATACTCACAAAGTACCAAGAGACCTAGAGGAAGGCCCCCAGTGTGTTGAGTGGCCCCCGATTGTAGTTTGTTTTTTTTAAAGACACAGATAAGGCAAATGGGATGTGCAGGCTCACATAATATTCATTCTGCATTATTGTAAGGCATATCTACGTCTTTGATATCCCAAATCTATTGATGTACCCAAGTAACAATAATAACTCTATGTAACCTTCCTCTCTGGTGCTGCTCAAGAGATAAGAGGTCCAAAATCAGTAGCCTAGAGTTGAAAGTTGTCCTTTCTAATAGATCAAAACTAACCATCAGCCTAATTAAATATTGCCTCTTTAATTGCTACCTGAGGAAATCAAGGCTGAGAGAAATTAAGTGACTTTCTCGATTTTACAATCAGCTATTAATGAGCCATGTCTCATTAAGCAAGTCATTTAACTAACCTCTCTGGGCCTCAGTTTCCTCATTTGTAAAATGAAGTTATTTAAGTGAATGATTTCTTAGACCTTAATTATATCGCACATTATTATCAATTACAAGAACATATTGCCAGATTTATTATTGTAAAAGTTAATTAACATTGACACAATTCACCTGTTTTCACTAATGTGGGCTCACACTAACATTCCATATAAGAAAAAAAAAACTAAGTGGATGAAGAATGACTATTGTCCAGGTAATGATGTCTTGTTGAATGGACAGTCCATAAAGCTGCTCCTCTCCAGCACAGGCATCTTGGGTAGACATGGCATATGAATAGTGAACTGAGGCCAGAAAAAATAGTTGAATGGCTCTTGAGAAATGATTCAATGTTTTTTTAATGACCACAAACTTCTCTTTGAAACAGAAAAATAAAACAAACAAAAAACCAAAAGCACTATCTTTTTAATTTTCTTTATTCTTTCAGTGATGTTATACATTTTTGAAATATGGAATTCCTGGAAAATCCAAAGAACGAAAAATTAGCTCTACAGGAAAATGGGAACACATGTGATAGGGATAAATATACTACAATGTATTTTCAATTAAAAAATGATCAGAAGTAGTGTCATGACGGTACGATCAGATGTATGAGTAGAAAAGGTGAGATGGTTATGTAACCAGATTGATAAGCAGTCCATGTGTTCTACTGACAGCCATGTATACTAGTGGAGGGCCACCAAGGCATCAGGTAGGTCCTCTGGGAAAGATTTACAAAGGATGAGAAGATGTGGTTGTGTTATATTTTGGACTGTTCGAGGGTGTAGCTAAGTTGAGGACATCACAGATTTATAAAAATGTCACAGAAATGTTCATCTTTAGAAAACTCAGAATATGAAACATCTCTGTTGAGGAAACAATATTTAACATGGTAGGTCATTGAAAAGAAATATTTCTGAGAAATAACTATAATATATGTAGAAGGCAGGGATGGGAAGAAATGTTGTGGTGATGAAATTGTTCTATGTATCATTATAAGACCAAGTTGCCCTTTTGTTGCTAGGAAAGTCTTGTAGAAGATCATTGAAGATGGAGGCTGGAAAGCAGGGACTTCCATGAGCTCCGAACCACGTCCCTCCAAAAACCTATAAAAAGATGGCTCTGAACAAATTCTAGAACTGCAGAACCCACAAAATATCAGAGGGAAGCAGGGATCCAGCCCAGGACAGCCTGGATGGTTGCTGGATGAGGTCTATAGCACACAGAGTGGAGGGGGGCAGAGCTCAGCGTGGGAGGCAGCAGGACCAACCAGACCAGGAGCCAGGCAGGACAGGCTCTAACACCCTGAATCGATGAGCTGTGGCAGTTACCAGACTTCTCAACCCACAAACACCAAAGACAACAGAGAAGGTTAGTGGGAAAAGCTATGGGGGACAGAGTTCGAGGTTTGGCCACCACCCCAGGGTCCCCGGGTTGAGGTGCAGCTACAGAACTACAGCTGCAGTTACTTCTGGCCCCAGGCGCACGTGGTGGGAGGAATTAAGTGGCAGATCAGAGCAGGAGTGCAGAGCCTACTGAAGATTTGCATCAGGTCCGGGTTGGTGGTTCTTGAGGAAGGAGGAGTGCTGGTGTGGCGGAGCTGGCTGTATAGAAATAGCTCTGAAATCAACAGTGCATCCCCTCAAGCTTGGAACAAAGTACTCTTTGCTCCACAAGCAGTCATACCCTGACGAAAAACTCAAGGGTCAAGTAAGTTGGCCGGGAACATGACCAGGCAGCGAAAACACACCCAGATTCAGTCTCAGACTTTGGAAGCCTTCTTTGGTGACAAAGAAGACCAAAACATATGGCCTGAAGAAGTTAACAAAGTGCAAGAGACTACACCAAAAGCCTCCAAGAAAAACATGAACTGGTCTCAGGCCATGGAAGAGCTCAAAAAGGATTTGGAAAAGCAAGTTAGAGAAGCAGAGGAAAAATTGGGATGAGAAATGAGAATGATGCAAGAAAACCATGAAAAACAAGTCAATGACTTGCTAAAGGAGACCCAAAGAAATACTGAAAAAATATTGAAGAAAACAACACTTTAAAAAATAGACTAACTCAAATGGCAAAAGAGCTCTAAAAAGCCAGTGAGGAGAAGAATGCCTTGAAATGCAGAATTAGCCAAATGGAAAAGGAGGTCCAAAAGACCACTGAAGAAAATACTACCTTAAAAATGAGATTGGAGCAAGTGGAAGCTAGTGACTTTATGAGAAATCAAGATATTATAAAACAGAACCAAAGGAATGAAAAAATGGAAGACAATGTGAAATATATCATTGGAAAAACCACTGATCTGGAAAATAGATCCAGAAGAGATAATTTAAAAATTATTGGACTACCTGAAAGTCATGATAAAAAAAAGAGCCTAGATATCATCTTTCAAGAAATTATTAAGGAAAACTACCCTGATATTCTAGAGCCAAAGGGTAAAATAGAAATTGAAAGAATCCACAGATCGCCTCCTCAAATAGATCCCAAAAAGAAAACTCCTAGGATCATCGTTGCCAAATTCCAGAGCTCCGAGGTCAAGGAGAAAATACTGCAAGCAGCCAGAAAGAAACAATTTGAATATTGTGGAAAAACAATCAGGATAACATAGGATCTGGCAGCTTGCACATTAAGGGACCGAAGGGCTTGGAATATGATATTCTGGAGGTCAAAGTAGCTAGGATTAAAACCAAGAATCACCTACAGCAAAACTGAGTATCATGCTCCAAGGCAAAATATGGATTTTCAATAAAATAGAGGACTTTCAAGCTTTCTCAGTGAAAAGACCAGAGCTGAATAGAAATTTTGACTTTCAAACACAAGAATCAAGAGAAGTATGAAAAGGTAAACAAGGAAGAGAAATCATAAGGGACTTACTAAGGTTGAACTGTATTGTTTACATTCCTACATAGAAAGATGATGGGTAAGATTCATGAGACCTCAATATCATAGTAGCTGAAAGGAATACGCATATATGTGTATGGGTATACATATACATATATACCTATATATGTATATATAGGTATATATGTATACATATATGTATATATGTATACATATATGTATATACATGTATACATGTATATACATACATATGTGTGCCTATGTATATATGTAGGGGTGTGTGTGTATATATATGTATATGTATATATGTGTGTGTGTGTGTGTGTATGCATATATATACACACACAAAGGGCACAGGGTGAGTTGAATATGAAGGGATGATATCTAAAAACATAAAATCAATTTAAGGGATAAGAGAGGAATATATTGAGAGAGGGAGAAAGGGAGAGATAGAATGGGGTAAATTATCTCACATAAAAGTGGCAAGAAAAAGTGGTTCTGTAGGAAGGGAAGAGGGGACAGGTGAGGGGGAATGAGTAAATTTTGCTCTCGTCAGATTTGACCTGAGGAGGGAATACCACACATACTCAATTGGATATCTTACCCCACAGAAAAGAAGGAGGAAGAAGATAAAAAAGGGGGGATGATAGAAGGGAGGGCAGATGGGGGGGAGGAGGTAATAAAAAACAAACATTTTCGAAAAGGGACAGAGTCAAGGGAGAAAATTCAATAAAGGGGGATAGATTAGGAAGGAGCAAAACATAGTTAATCTTTCACAACATGAGTATTGTGGAAGGGTTTTACATAATGATACGCATGTGGCCTATGTTGAAATGCTTGCCTTCTTAGGGAGGGTGAGTGGGGAGGGAAGAGGGAAGAGAATTTGGAACTCAAAGTTTTAAAAACAGACATTCAAAAACAGCAACAACAAAAAAGGTTTTTCATGCAACTAGGAAATAAGATACACAGACAATGGGGCATAGAAATTTATCTTGCCCTACAAGAGAAGAAGGGAAAGGGGGATGGGAGGGGAGCAGGGTGACAGATGGGAGTGCTGACTGGGGAACGGGGTGACCAGAATATATGCCATCTTGGAGTGGGGGGAGGGTAGAAATGGGGAAAAATTTGTAATTCAAACTTTTGTGAAAATCAATGCTGAAAACTTAATATATTAAATAAATATGTATAATCAAGCAAAAAAAAAATCATTGAAATATGAGGTTCTTTAACCCAGACTTCTCTCTCTTGTATACACAATACAGATATATATATATATATATATATACACATGTATATATGCATATATATGTGTACATATATAGATGTGCAATATGCATACACATATACACATAATGCGCACATGCACATATACACATATATACACACGTGTGTGTGCATGTATATGTATTTGTGTGTATGTATATGGAGAATGAGGATGAGAGAAATTGAATGATTAGGTAGATCCTATTCTTGCTTTTTTCACTGATCAGAATAGGAGCAGCTTGGCAGATTTCCTATTTGAAATTTTACAGTCTTGTATCTTATCTCCACATTTTTATATGATACTTTGGCTGAACGTAGCTAATAAGGAAGTGTGGTATAGTGGGAAGGGCAGTGGATTTAGAATTAAGGGTCTGGTTTCAAATCCTGATTCTATTTCCTATAACTTCTATCTATAAAATAAAGAGATTGGACTAGAACAGGGGTGGTGAACCTGTAGCCTCAAGGCCATGTTTGACCCTCTAGGTTCTTGGGTGCAGCCTTTTGACTGAGTCCACGTTTTGCAGAACAGATCCTTTTATTAAGGGGGTTTGTCCTGTGAAGTTTGGACTCAGTCAAAGGGCCACACTTGAGGAACTAGAGGGCCAAATGTGGCCTTGAGGCAACAGGTTCCCAACACATGGCCGGCATACCTCATACAGCCCACAGCACTCTTGAGTATGGCCTGAGTCAGATTTAAATGTAATCGAGATATATTTAACAAAATAAAAAATAAAGTATTTGCTGTTGTTCAGTCGCTTCTAGTCATGTGCGACTCTTTGTGACCCTATTTGGGGTTTTCCTGGCAAAAATACTGTAGCGCTTTGCCACTTTCTTCTCCAGCTCATTTTACAGATGAGGAAACTGAGTCAAACAGGGTTGAGTGGCTTGCACGAGATCACATAGCTAGTATATGTCTCAGGCTAGATTTGAACTCAGGAAGATGAATCTTCCTGACTCCACGCTCAGCATTCTATCCGTGTATCACGTAGCTGCCCTCACAAAAGAGTATAGCTAGAATTATTATGTGGTTTTCTAAGTTAATATGTGGCCTACAGAGATCCTTGTGTATAGTTTAGTGGTCCCCATTTTTATCTGAGTTTGATACCACTGCATTAAAGGATCTCTAAGGGCCCTTCTAGCTCTAAATTTATGATTCTATATATAAATATTAAAATATGCCTGACTTGGTTTAACTTTTTAATGGGTACCATTGCTTTAATAGGAATAGAAGTGGATTGTCTAATGGAAAGAGTATAAAATGTTAAATTGGTTGGTATGAGGGTAAATGACTTTCTAATTTTTGTATTTCAGAAGGTTTTCCCTTATACATTAGTGGTTATAATGATTTGCCAGTGAAGTATTAGAGTGGGTGTTAATATAGGCATATGCATGCATTTAAGCTTCTCACCTATAAAAAAGAGAGTTGTGGTAGACGCGGTGCCTATTTTGTATAAACTGAACTGGTTTCCTTTTAATGGGCTGTTCTAAGGATCATCATTGACTTGGCTTTGCCCCTAGCTTAGGCATAAAAGGGGCCCAGCCTACGGAAAGTTAGTGAGAAATGTTAGTGTAATTCCCACTGGCCTTTGGGAACACTTTTCTGACCCTGCACCAATCCCTCTTTCTAGCATCACTGGATATAACTCCCCTCCCTCATTCTGTGATCCAGCCAGATTGGCCTTCTCTCTGCTTCTCAAACATAACACTCCACCTCCTATCAGTATTTTTGCAATGACTATTCTCCCTGGCAAGAATGTACTATCTCCTTACATTCAACTTGTGGAGACCCTTTCTTTCTTTAAGACTCAGATGATTAATCCTCTTCTATCTGAAACCTTCAGAATCTCCCCAACTACTAGTTCCTTCCTTTCCAAACTACCTCGTTGTTAACTACTTTGCACTCACTTGTATTTTCGCACCTTATATTATGCTATGCATACTTCTATATGTATCTATTGTTTCCCATTAGAATGTAAAGTGCTGGTAAATAAGGAATCATTTTATCATTTCTACATGTATTTCTCAGCACTCGACACAATTCCTGGCATATGGTAGGTACTTAATAAATGTTTTTGACTGATTGATAAAAGGCCTTGGTAAAATCAGGAAATTTTTTTGTGATAGAAAATGTCTTTTCCCCATTAAAATGTCTTCCCACCTCACAAAAGAAGATTTTTTTGGTTGTGTCCTGAGTGAGCAATAGAGTACTTATTCTGTTCTGTAAGAATTTTTCTAAGAGGTACTATTATCTTAAATGTGGGCAGCTGGTTGTTGGTGCAATAGATAGAGGGGTGGACCTAGAGTTAGAAATACTCATTTTCCTGAGTTCAAATCTGACCTCAGATACTTACCAGCTATGTGACCCTGGGCAAGCCACTTAACCCTGCTTGCCTCAGTTTCCTCATCTGTAAAATGAGCTGGGGAAGGAAATGGCAAATTACTCCAATATCTCTGCCAAGAACACCCCAAATGGGGTCACAGAGAGTAAAATTTGACTAAAAATCAACTGAACAAAAACGACATCATCTTAAATACTACGGTAAAAGCAAGGATTCATTGGTTTACTCTCGTTCTCTGAAAAAAAATAGTTAACAGATCAAAGAAAGCATAACTTTATTAAAAGCCTTGAAATTTTGTTTGCCCAAAAGAAAATAAGAGATGATTCATGCATAAGGCTAAACTGACTTGAAATATACAATATATGAAGGAGAATATTATGAAATGAAATTAACAAAGTAGATTGGATTCAGGTTTTGTAGAAGTCCTTGAATGCTACTGTCTAGAGCTTATATGGTTGATGCTATAAGTAATGGGTACCACCAGTGGTTTTTGTTTATTTGTTTGTCGTTGGTTTTTTAAGTAGAGCATGATCAAAACAATGTGTTAGGGTGATTGCTTGAATAAAAGCATGAGGAATGGATTATAAAGGGAACAAATTTGGGGGAAGAAGACTAATTAGGAGACTCATTCTTGTCTCCAGAATAATAGATAGGGCCTTACCAAGAGTGATTGCAATGGGAATTCAGAAGAAGGTATCAATGGCAGCGATATTTCAGAGGGAGAAGTTACAGGAGAGGGACAATTGACTCTGTATGGGGTAAGAGAAAGGGAACAGTCAAAGACAACTATGAGGTTACAGTAAGAAATCATAGAATTCAGAACTGTAAGGGACTTTAGATATCCTAGGCCAAACTCCTCATTTTATATGTGAGTCAACTGTGGCCTAAAAAAGTTAAGCAACTTGCCCAAGGCCACACAGGGAATAAATAGTAGAGCTGAGATTTGATGAGGTTTGAACCCAGGTCCTCTGACTTCAAATCCATTTATTATTTTATTTACACCATGTTAACTACTCTGGATTTCCTCCAGGATAACAGGAGGAACCTTGGTATTATCAATAGGAATATAGAAATTGGGAGAAGGACTAGTTTTGGGATAATATATTGGGTTCATGATGATACATGTTAAATTTTAGGTTCTTGTGGGGCAGGTGGAGACATCTAACAAGAAATTATATAGAAGGTATAAATATGGATTTGGGAGTCATTTGCATAAAAATGATAATGAAAGACAAGGGAGTGAATAAGCACAATAAGAAAGAGTGTCTAAGGAGAGAAGAAAGGAGGGCCAAGGACAGAATCTTGAGTGATAACAACACTAAAATGTCAGAAGAAGATGATAAGCCATCAGGGTACACATGGCAAGTGTGATTGATTAAAGAAGTTTGACAACTATGAGAGAGGTATGCCATGGAAACCAAGGGAAGAGAAGGCTTCAAAAAGGAAGGCTGGTCTACAGTATCAGATATCAGGTCAAATACCATTTTGAAGAAGATGTAGACAGAAAAGACACCATTGGATTTAGTGGAAGTGACCTTAGAGAGAGCTGTTTCAGCAAAGTGGTCCGAAGAGAAGCTAGACTACAGTGTGTTGAAGAGTGAATGAATGAGAGGTGGGGAAGTGGAAGCAACAAGTGGACTATTCTTTCTAAAATTTTACCATGAAGGGGAGGGAGTAACATGAGGAAGCAGAGATTTATTTAGGATAAAGAGGGTTGAGAACTGTACTATGTAGGTTGAGGGAAAGGAGCCAGGTGAGAGGGAGATTAAAGCTGTATGAAAGGGCAAGGGATGATTGACGCAACAAGATTAGGGAAGACATGGTGAAAATAGAATTGAGGGTACTGGGAGAGAGGTGAACTTTGGCTAGATGTAGGAGTAACTCCCTTTCTTCCCCCAAAGGAAGCAAAGCACAGTGGAATGTATTTGGATGAAGATAAATGCAGGGAAAAACAAAGTGATTTTGTCATCAGAGTATTCTACAGACCACTTTGACAAAAAGGGAAAATTAAATTTGGGAAACAGATCACAGATATGGCACAGAATCATGTTGTGGTAGTGATTGGGGACTTTAATTATCCAGACATCTGCTGGAGCTTTCTCTCTGCCAAAAGTGGAGACATTAATAACAGCTCAACTCTCCTTGATTATAATTTAATCCTTTGAAAGATAGGGGAATCAATACGAGGAAATCTATTCTGGAACAGATTCTCATTTACATATAAGCATTGGTTGAGGGGTGGAAATGATGGGAAGTAATCATTCCTTCCTAAACTTTGTGGTAGAGAAAGCCGGACATAGTCTGTCATACACTCTACATTTGGGGAGAACAGATTTTAAGGAATTCATTCAGCAAAAAGAAAGATAATGTGTCATGGACCGAAACTCTATAGGGAAGTCAGCCCAATGAGATGGAAGATGCTCAATGATGACATTTTAAAATCATAAAAAGGAAACAAATCTGACAAGGAGGAAAAGTGACCAATGACCAACTCAGATTTTTTTAAACATATGTGGCAAAGATTGAAACAAAGGGAGGTAACAGAGAATGAGTTGAAGAATATAGCACAGTCCCATAAAACTGTATCGGACGATCTGATTCAGAATGAGCTGATGTCATAAGGTTAGTTAAGGACAACAGCAACAACATCAACAACAAAATTTTAAAACTGTTTTGCAGGATTGCAGAGGCTCAAAAAAGGGTTAGAATTGCTACTTGGGACAGACCAACAAGAGAAAGAAATGACATAAGATGGCTACAGCTGACAATACAGCTGTTCAATTCGAACTTTTTTCTGTTTTCTCAACTAAGGAGGATGAACTTTGTTCTGAAAATAACAGTAGAAAAATGACTAACAGGGAAGTTATACTCAAGATAATTACGATCAGTAAAAACAATAAGAAAGTACCTCCTATCTCTTAATGAAGTCACTTGACCCAGGTGAACTGCATTCTCAGATACTAAAAGAACTTCTGGATGTGATGGTTGAGAGTTTGTCACTGATAACTGAAAAATAGTGGAGAATAAAGATAAGAGGAAATGTCTTGGTTTTCCGAAAACAAAGGAAGGGAAGGGAAGGGAACTGGAAAAATTCTAGAATGGCTCATTGTTAATAAACATCTAGAAAATGAAGCAGTCTAATTATAAAGAACCAGAATGGTGTCACCACCATCAGTTCCAGTGACAACCTATTGCCTCGAGGACCAAAGACAAAATTTTCTGTTAAAACCCTTTCTAAGCCCTCCATTACCTTACCCCTTCCTACCCTTGCAGTTTTTTTAGACATTACACAATACCATCCCCTACCCTTCTATCTTCATGTACTCTGTGACCCAGTGACTTTGGTCTTGTTGTTCCATGAACTCGTCACTCCATCTCTCAAATGTCCCCCATGCTTATAACGTTCTCTTTCTTTATCTCTACCTACTAGTGTCCTTGGCCTCCTTCAAATCTCAGCTATCTCTAACTTCTTCAAGAAGCTTTTCTTGGTCCTTTATCTTAATACCTTCCTTCTGAGATTATCTCCAATTAATCCTGCATGTATCTTGTTTGCACAAAGCTGTTTTTGTATTATCTCCCCCATTGGACTGTAATCACCTTGTCCAGGTCCTGTTTTTTGGCCTTTCCTTGTCTCCTTAGTATTTATCACAGTAGCTAGAATATAGTAGGTGCTTAATAAATGCTAGTTGGCTGATTGTCAGTCAGGTGATGCCACACTCACCTTACTTCCTTTTTTTAACTAGGTTATTAAAATCCCATCTTCTACAAGAAGTCTTTCTTGATCCCCTTAAATACTTAGTGCCTTCCCCCTGCTGACTATATCCAGTTAATCTTTTTTGCACAGTGTCTCTCCCATTAGACTGTGAGCATGTGAGGGCAGGGGCTGTCTTTTGCCTTTCCTTGGGTCCCTAGCACTTAGCACAGTGCCTGACGTGTAGTATGTACCTAAAAAGAGCTTGTTGAGTGAGGAAATCTGCCCTGGCCACATATGTGGAGTCCTATCATCAGTTCTTGGTGCCACAGTTTAGGAAGGGCCTTGACAAATTGGAGATCCCACTGAGGAGGGTAACTGGGACAGTGAAGGGCTGTGAGTTTATGTTCTATGAAGATTAGAAGAAGGAACTGGGGATTCTTGGCCTTGAGAAGACTTGGGAGGTGGAACATGATCGATGTCTTCAACATCGTTCGAAGGACTGTCATGTGTAAACTAATATGGTTTGATCCCATTAAGCAGAACCAGAAGCAATGAGTATAACTTGTAGAGGCAAATTTAAGCTTGATGTCTGGGGGAAATATTTCCTTAACAGAGCTTTCCAAAATGGAAAAATTGGGGCAGCTAGGTGGCACAATGAGTAGAGCACCGGCCCTGGAGTCAGGAGCACCTGAGTTCAAATCCGGCCTCAGACACTTGACACACTTACTAGCTGTGTGACCTTGGGTGAGTCACTTAATCCCAATTGCCCTGCTTCCCCCTCCCCAAAAACAAAACAAAAATGGAAAAATCTTCTTTGGAAATTAATATTTTCCTTCTCATTGAAGACAATTAGGCAAATGGTGGATGGCTAATTATTGGACATCTTGTAATAAGATTTTGGGGGGCTACAGGTTGTAAAAGATGACCACTGAAATATTCTCTGCCTCTAAAATCCTGTGATTCTTTGATTCATGAAGAGAGAATGGGATGCTCTTTGATGCAGTGAAACCACTACCAGGCCTATGACCCAAAGAGATGGAAGAAAAAGACAAAATTAGAGAAGCCTTTTTGTAATGGCAAAGAACGAAAAGAAACTACAGGGGAACCCATCAGTTAATGAATGACTGAACAAATTACGGTATATGAATATGATAGAATGCTATTGTACTGAAATGATGAAAGGGGAAGCTTCATAGAAACCTGGGAAGATGGTATTAATTAATGCATAGTGAAGTGAGAGGAACATAGAGAACAATTTGTACAATCACAACAACATCGTGAAAACAAACAACTATAAAATAATTAAGAACTCTTATCAATGCAGGTTAATGGCCATGATTCCAGAGTGCTGAAGACAAAGTATGCTACTCACCTCTAAAAAGACAAGTGATAGATTCAAGGTCCAAAATGAGAATGTATTTTTAGATATGGCTGATGTGGGAATTTGTTTTGCTTGACTGTATATATTTGTTACAAAAGGATGTTTTAAATTTTTTTTCCCATTGAGGCATGAAGGTATAAAGGAGAGAATATACATGTTTGCTTATTAAAAATAGAATAAAATTTTTTAATGATATTTTAAAAAACAAGTAAGGAGGAATAGGGCAGTACAGGTGAAGAAGTTCACATTTTCTCAGTAAAAAGGAGACTAGGTTATCTACTGAAAAGTAAGGGGATGGGGTAGTTGGTGCCTTGAAAAGAGTAGGCCTTGAAGCATCGTTGGTGGGTGGGCAATTTTATCGAGAATCAATAAGAGATAATGAAAAGTATTGTTGGGTAGCAAGGAAGTCTTGAATCTTCTCACCATCCTAAGCCTCCATCTTTGGACTTGCTCCAGTTTGTCAATGCCCTTCTTGACTTGGTATGGTTCCAGGTCCTTATTGAAAGACTCCAGTCTGCTCATCAGCCACTCAGGGCTTATCTCTATCATGTGCCATCCTTTCTTTCCTCCCCTACTTAATGGAAGACTACTTATTTTTCATATCAATTTTTCAAGACCAAACTCTGTTCCTTTTAAGGCAAAAGGAGGAGGTTGGACTAGGTGGCTTCTGAGATTCCTTCCAGATCTAAACGTGTGACCCCTAGGACACTTCTTTCCCCCTCACTTAACACAAGTCCTTTAACAGTGACCTTTTGGAGACTTCGTTATTTGACTTGAAGGTTTATCAAGTGATAGGAATTTTTGGGGTGAGAATATGCTATCATACTGATACAGTCTGAAATTTGAGGGTAGACTGGTAGTGAATCCATATCTGATTGATAGGATTGGAACATTACACAGAGTTCACTGAAGCTTGTTTGTGTTACTGCAACTTAGAGTATAGATGAGACAATGATTTATTGTTTATTCTAGCTGGTACCAGTGCATATGGAGGGAGGTAGTGGAATTTCCTTCCCTGGAAAACTTTTCAAAACAGGATGCTAAACTTTTTCCCAGGGATAATCTGACTAGGCCTACTCAATTTTAGCTGAATAACTCAGCCCTGTGTTGGCCTAATTACCTGTATGACTGAGGCTGAAATTAATTTTTGCACCTTGGATAATGCAAAGTTGACTGCTAAAATTCAACAGGAAACTAAAACTGCCAGTCCCCTTCACCTCACAGAGGACTGTATAAACTTGGCTGGGAGCTGTGGTTCTGCCTAGAAGCACAGGGTTATGCTGTGCAGTTTTTGGAGGTGCCACTCTATCCACAATCGTTAGGTTTCAGAATAAGCGCAACTCACCTCTGATATCATTGTTGCTGCTGGTACCTCATCGTTATAACTTAATTGGCAACTCTAATGAGACCTGAATGGACTTTACAGCATAACTAAACATAGGCAAACCTTGGTGTCTTCTGGCCTTGAACTTGGTGAGTTTGTGGGAAGTCTGCCAAAGCCTCCTGGCTAGCTAAGTATTCGGGTTTCATAAAACTTCCCAGAACATTTTCCCCCCAGAAATGGCAATTTTCATAGAATTTAAATAGCCTCCTGGGTATCTTAGTTGAGCATAATTTCTGAAGACATAAGAACACTCTTTTAAGCTGCATAAAGAAAATGTGTTTAATTAAGGGAAAGGGCAGGGGGGAAGAATATCACAGGTAGTATTTTTTATGGCTGTCCAAGGATGGTAACAAGTGGATGGAACATGGCATAGGCAGTCATGGTGTTTGGACAAGGCAACAGGCAAAAGGTAATTCAGGCATTGAACCAATACATAATAGGTTCAGTGTTTCACTTACGAACAAGCAACGGGACAAGTGTCTTTGTGCTATGGACAGTAAAGACTATTTGTGGGAGTTGTGTGGTAATTCCTTGATTTATTAAAATATTTACTGACCACTAGGTCTTAGAGAGATTAAAAGATGATCAAGATAAAAGATAATTATAGAATAATAGAGTATCAAATTTGAAAGGACCTAGAGGCTGGCTGGCCTTCTAGTTCAACTTGGAACAATATTTCTAACACAGGGTCAACCTCAGAGGAAACTGAGACCCAGAGAGGTTGAATAAGCTGTCCAATGACACATACACAGGTAGTAAGAAGAGATATTGTAACTTGGGTCCTCTGACTCTGGTACTCAGAACTTAACGCAGGATATCATCCCAGAATCACAGGACATTGGAGCTCACCTGGCTCCTGAGGAAACAGACTCTCCACCCCCACCCCAATTCTGGCTACAAGTTCTTCTTGTCTTGACTCTTCTAACACCTTCTACCTGGTTCCCTCTCTATCCCTCTCTCATCTATATTTCCTATAGTGGACAAAGTCTTCCCCCTAGAGTTCTGACTATAGCATCTCGCTGCTCTGAAACCTTCAGGGTCTCCCTTTGTACATACAATAAAATGAAAATCAGGAACTTAAATTTCTCCACATTCTGGTGCCTCATTTTTCTGTCCTTTTTTCATCTTATTCTTTATCACCAGATCATAGACCCAGAGCTGGAGGGGAACTCAGAGTCCATTCATTCCAATCCCCTCATTTTGATGATAAGTAAACCAAGGCCCAGAGAGGTTCGGTGATTTGCCCAATATCACATATCTGAGGTCATAAATGTCTAATGTAAGATCTGAAAGCTCTGTCTCTATGAGGGTTGGTGATTTTTTTTTCATTTTACTACATTCCCTGTTAATGTACTCTACATTCTTGGGGTATAATGGGTGTTCAGAGAGGACTAGTTTTTGTTGAGCCCTTTTCAGGGCTGCTCATCCACCTTTGGTGTCTACCTGTCACACACCTCTCTCCTGTGGCTCCAAGAAGCTGTACCATGAGCAGCAATCAATTATTCAGTTGTTTTGCAGTTGTGTCTGACTCTTTATGACCCCATTTAGGGTTTTCTTGACAAAGGTACTAGAATTGTTTGCCATTTTCTTCTCTAGCTCATTTTACAGATAAGGAAACTGAAGGAAACGGGGTTAAGTAACATGCTGAGGGTCACACAGCTAGTGTCTGAGACTGGATTTGAACCCATGAAGATAAGTTTTCCTAACTTCCTGACACTCTATCCACTGAGCCATCCAGCATAGTAGCCATGTCTTGGCAGACAGACTAAATCAAGATGAAGATAACTGACCGGCCTCAAAACCATCAGTGAATTAGGGAGATGTTTATCCCAAGGATGTGAAGACTTCCCCAGATCAGAATAGCAGATGAGAACAATTTGTTCCAATGGCCATGAATGCAGCTGAATCAGGCACTGCGGAGTGAGGGCTTAGGTCTTGGTCAGACTTGGAAGAAACCTAGGTCATCCACGACATTCTGGGTAATCACCAGTCATTCTGACTTTTGTCTTGTTAGTGAACTTCTGTGACTCTGAAAGAGGGAGTGAGGCTGAAGATTTGGCTCAACTCCAGCTCACTTAAATCCAATTCATATGCAAGTTAAGACAGCACCCCATGATGTCATTGGTCCTCTTTGAAAATGAAGGACAAACAACAACTCCACATTCTAGCCAAGTGAGTACTTCTCAGTCCTGAAACTCAATATATTATCAGTCTTTGCCTCAGTGCATTCCCAAAAGCCTGGAAGTCATTCCTTTTCTATTCATTTCTGCCTTTCAGAATGCTTCTTAGCTTAATTTAACTTATGTATCTCCTCACCTATGAAGCTTTTCCTGAGATCCTACAGCCGATCGTGTTATCTCCTTTCACATGAAGTGTTTCTCTATTTTCCCCAGCTACTAATGTCTCCATTACTGCTCACTCAAAAACAACAGTAACAACAAAAAATTCAGTGTGGTAGCGTGGAGAGGGTGCTAAAATTGGAGTTGCCTGACTAGTGTTCAAATACCAGCTTTACCTTACCTTTTGGCAATTTGCAAAGTTTTACAAAGTAGCCACATAATTTTGTTTTAAAGAGAGGGACATTTAGTGGAGATCATTAACACAGAGACTGCAGGAAAATTCATAACCATTTAACAGTGCATTCCAAGTTGGAAAACCAAGCACAAGACCATCAGGGAATCATTAGCTCAATGGCATATAAACTAATCAATAGTAACTTTTATATAATAAAAACAGAACCAAACAATACCAGAAATATAAGGCATGCAATTATTCCTGTAAGGAGAATTTAATAAGATTCCCTCTCCTTGTCCCAGTAGGACATGCTTGGACTCAGTCACATGGACTTTCCTAGAAGAGGGAGAGAAAAAAAAGGAGGAGGATAAAAGCAGAGTAGGACCAGGCCTAGGTTTTCCTGATCAATACCAGAGAAAGGAAGAGTGGGAGTAAAGGTTCCTGGCAGAGAGGGCCCTTAAGAAATAAATGTTTATTTGAATCAAATAGTTTTTAGTTGAAGGGTCAGTCAGTCAACAAGCACTTACTATGTATCAGGCACCGTACTAAGTTCTGGGTAATACAAATAAATACAAATAAAGGTATACAAATAATACAATATGATACAAATAAAGGTAACACAAATACAAATGAAGGTAAGTACAATACAAATAAATATGAAGACACTGTCACTGTTTTCCAAAAGCTCACATTTTCATGTGGGAAACAACATGCAAGCCACACATACAATGTACAGGCAGTGTAAATCTGAGATAATCTCTGACTGGAAAGGAAAAGACCCTGAAGGCAGCCCAGAGACTACTTTTATCCTCTTATCATCTGGATCTCTTAACCACATGGAAGAGAGAGTTAAGGTCCATGGCCAGACTACAGAATCCTTTCCTCCTGTTCCTGATCAGAGCATTCCACATGCTATTAGTCACTCCGGCTCCATCCACCATTTCACCTGCGAGGAGGAGATACCTATCTACATTGAAAACTGACTGCATAGACTTAATCTGAAAGGAAGGGAGATTGACACCCATTAAGTTATTTTTCTTTTTTCATGAGGCAATTGGGGTTGATACTTGCTCAGGGTCACACAGCTAGTAAGTGTCAAATGTTTGAGGCTGGATTTGAACTCAGATACTTCTGACTCCGGGGCTGATGCTCTATTCACTGTGCTATCTAGCTGCCCCTACACCCATTAAGTTATCAGAACTCTGACTTCCTCACTCTTAAGGACAAACAACAACAACCAGTTCATTTGAGTCTTTGGGGACCACATTTCTTGAGTGAGTGATCAAGTTCATTTGACAATGGAATGCTGACCCCTAAAGTCCTATTCCCTCTTCCCATTGGCTGGAGCTTAGGTGGGGCAAAGTCTAGTTATTCTTCTTCTCCCTCCCCATTAAAAAACCAAAGATCAGACAATAAATTTCTATCCATCAATTAAATTCCAACTAGAATATCACCTCTTCCAATATCATGGGATCATAGATTTTGAGTTTCAAGATCAGATGTTAACTATGGTAACCTATCACAGTGATTAAAATTCTGGCTTCACAGTCAGTAAACCCTGGGTTTAATTCCTTCCCCTGACATGTAGTGGCCATATGACCCTAGGCAAGTCACTTAATTTTTCAGGCAACTCTCTAAAATAGATCTCAAAGTGTAGTCCTCAAGACCCATTCAGGAGGTTCCCAAGGTCAGAATTCTTTTCTATTCATACTGAGATGCTATTTGCCTTATAAAAAACTTCTTCTTTTTCCAACTACATATTTGTACAAAGTCAGATTTTCTCCATATACTTCAAACAAACCAACATATCACAACAGATAGCATGCAGAAATGGATATGAGAATCCAACTGTCTTCTATTAAGACAAATATTAAAGAAATCTGTGCAAATGTATAAAATAATGCTACTCTCTTATTGATTTTTTTTTATTTTAGAAAAAATATAGTTACATTTTCTAAAAGTATTTAACCCGTAATGTTTACCACTGTTATTTAAAAATAAACATATTTTAGTGGATCAGTTTTAGCTTTTAATATGGCAAATATCACTAGATATAAACCATCTTTCATGGTAACATATTTTCAACAAAGTCTTATAATTCAAAGAAATAGCAAAGAGAATTTAGGACATGTAATCATAGATTTAGAAGTCATTTAGTTAAACCACTTCAGCTTTCAGATGAGGAAACTGAAGCCCTGGGAGTCTAAGTGACAACCAGTTAAAATACTGTTCTCCCTTTCAATCACCTTCATAGTACTGGAAAGACATAATCTCTTGTACACTGTTCAAAACCAATTGTTTCCCCCTGTTTATTCACGTAGGATTCTTTTCTCAGGGACTCCTTTCATCATTTCTGAAGAGAAATGCAAGCCCCAAATTGAAATTGACTTTTAATTTAAGACAAAAATAAAATCCAGAAACATTTGTGATTCTTAGAGTTGGGTGGGTGGATGGGAGACAGGATTAATTGGCAAGAGAAACAAGGTGAGAGGTTCTATCGCACAACTCTCCTTCCACATTCAGTCTCCCAAGGTTACTATGAAACAGGCATCCAAAAGCAATATTGCATACGTCCACTGGCTTGGTCTCCCTGGCTTCTGAGTCCCCTCTTCCTAGATCAGCTTCAAGTCCTGTGTGGAATCTTTGAGATGTGGGGCAAAACAAGTGAGGGAGCCAACCAAAGCACCCTGGAGGGTTTCACTGTCCCCAAAGTGGATGAAGGTGGCACACAGACATCAGAATAAATGCTTCATCAAAGAATAAAAAATTTCCCTTTGGCAGGTGGGGTGGCTAACCTACCAGAGACCTTAGTTTTAGAGACTACTTTTCATTTTCTGGAGTGAGCAGCTCCAACTGGGGCAACACTTTTTTTTTCACCATACCTACTTTAGATTTGTAAATATCGCTGAGTATAATACATCGTGAAAACCATCAGGTCAAAATGATCAAACTCACAACATACTTAAAATCTGTGACATCTCTTTGGTCCTCTTTCCTCCTGTCTTAAATAAAGGAAGTTGCATAAACGATTTCTAAGATCCTTTTTAGCTCTGAAAATCTTGTTCTCTTGTAGGAACTCAACAAGGCCTTCCCTCACACAGGAGAGGGAAAATAGAAAAAAACCCTTTCTTAAAGACAACAAAATCCCTGTGTATATTTTGAGAATTCTCTTTGAAATATGTCATCTAATTTTGAGTGGAATATCTATGAGTTTTTTTAAAGTATGTTAATTACCATATACAATGATTTTTATTTCTGTACCATCCAGGAATAATTTTACTGCAGAAGCAATTTAGATTGCAATAGTTGGTAATTTACCAGAACAAAGTTTTCTGACAAATCAGTAGAGGGAGAGTTTCAATTTTATCAATTGGTTTCTTAGTATTCGTATTACTGGTGAATTCAAAGTAATTTAAGCAAAGCAGAGAGAATAGATTCTGCTCAATATTAGTAGTTAAGTTAGGTGGCATCTTATAAGTGGTGCAATAGATTTAGTTTGCTTTCAAGTAAATAATGATTTACCAGTGAGATAGAAATCCACCAGGGATATTATAGGGCTCACTTTAGAAACAAATGAAAGGAAAACCCTTCTGGTTAGTGACCTCATTTTCTTCCTTATTAACCTTTCTAAGTTTGAAAACAATCTTTTCCCAAGGAAATATGCATAACCCAGGATTCAAATAAGGCAAGCGTAACTATTCTTTAAACTAAACAGGGTTTTATGGGAACGTTTTTGCTGTTGTTCTTGTTCTATCATGTCCAACACTTCATGACTCCATTTTTGGTTTTCTTGGCAAAGATACTGGAGTGGTTTGTCATTTCTTTCTCCAGCTTTTACAGCTGAGGAGACATAGGCAAACAGGCTTAAGTGATTTGCCCAGGGTCGCACAGCTGGTGAGTGTCTGACACCAAATCTGAACTCAGGAAGGTAAGTCTTCCTGACTCCAGGGATGGCATTCTATCCACTGCACTACCTGTGGAAAAGTAAATAACAATGATATGGGAACTCTTTCCCAAATCAACGGCCCTCTCCCAATTTTAGCAGCATCCCTGAGACAGTGCCCTAGGATTAAGCTGACCACAAAGGCAATGAGAATCCTCATCTGGCTCTTTGGTCAACTGTTTTGGGGAGCAGGCTCCATGCCTAATGAGCTAGTAGCTAAAATCAAATAGTGCTATGGGAACAGTCTGGAAGTAAGTACCAATGTTTACCCAGCCTGGAGTAGGAGAAAGCAAAGAACCAGACTCAAACCCTGATTTTGCCATTACATAACCCTGTTACTTTGGACACTTCCTTTACTTCACCATTCTTTGCTCAATCTCCTCATTGGTAAAATGAAGGGATGAAACTGGATAATCTCTTAGGTTCTTTCCAGTTCTAGAACTCTATATCTACATATGTAAAATATTTAATCAGTGACTTTGTTCTTCACGACAACCCTGGCAGGTTGGTTGGACCCAGAAGATTATGTGACTTATACATATCACAGTTCATACTCAGCAGAGTGAGAATTCAAGCCCAGGTCTTCTGATTCCAGTTCTAACGTTTTTTTCACCTTACCACCCTCCTGCTATGCATCAAATTTGCCAAGGATAGGTCAAGGAAGAAGGTAAATGATAAAGATTAGGTTTGTATGAATAGCTGTTTCATTTGCTTTCACTGAACCGTCAGGTTAATTCAGTCAACATGGGTCATCCAATAACTCCAAGCAGACAGCTATAGCTGTTCCCCAAATTAATATCTGAGCCTGACCTTTGAAAACTAATAGCTATTGGACCAAAACTGAAAACATCAAAGTCTAAACTTGGGGCTTTCCTTTTAATTTGTAAACTATTTGAAGTTCATTTACATTCAGTATCAAACTGTTTCCCAGGATTCGTATTTAAAAACTCCATTAGAAGGCATATCAATGTAATCACTCATAGTGAAGCCAACTGGAGAAGAAACAATGAGATTTGTCACAAAGTTATGATAAGTCATCTGTTTATCTGACTCCAGTCCTTTTTGTATTCTAGAGTTAAGTTATTAATAGACTGAGAATTTCTACTTTGTAGAGTGTTTGTTAGAAGTGACTTAAAAAGAAACAGACTGTGTGCCAGGCAGGATCTCTCACATTGCAAAAATAAACTTTTTGCCAAACTGTCTGATTCCTGGAAGTAGAGTATATTTCAAAACGAGACTGTAGAATCTTGATCAACAGCAAGGATAAGCCTGTGCCGCAGATCTGGAGGCTGCTGTGGTGAGAACCTTTGTCGTCAATGCACTCCAGTCTTTTCAGACAAGAGTGTGTTTTATTTGGCAACAACTTTATTGAAGACTAAATTTAATTATGATCCATTAGAGTTTAGTGTGATCTTTTTGGCAAATTAGAATTTCTTTTTTTGAAAATAAAAATAGAAATATTTCTCTTTTTGGTAGATAAAGACTTGGAGCATAAAGTCTGAAGTAGTTTCTTTTGTCTGGTAGTAAGGATCAGGACATGTATGGCTGACAGTCTCTATGAAGTATTTTAGTATTACAAAAACCAGGCTTTTCACTTGAGAGTCTGAGGATGTTTTGCCTCAATTCAATTCAAATAGATTAAACTCAGCAAACACTTGCTTATGTAGATATGAAGACCCTGGAGGTATAAAGATAAAATATGATGAAGTCCCTGCCTTCAAGGAACTTACGTGTTATGTGGGAGATGTAAAATAGCTTACATTTGTAAAACACATTAGTGTTTTCAGGGTATAAATTCATGCATTATCTTGTTGGATCCTCTCAACAATCCTTGGAGTAAGCATTATTACTTTCTCTATTTTACATATAAGGAAACTGGCTACTCCAGGGTCACACATCTAGGCAGGGTTCAACCCCAGATGTCCCTGACTTCAGATCTAGCACTCTAATTATTTCACCACTTTGCTTTTCTGACAACCTGGCAATGGCATGGAGATCATTTCAATATAAGGTAGAATGTGAAAGGGTCAAAATGCTTTAGGAAAAATTTGGAGAGAAAAAATGTTTTCAATTGAGAGGATTAGGGGAATTTTATGGAGAGAGTATGTGAATTGTATTTTGAAGGAAGCATCCGTGCAGACATTTAGTACTTTTTTCTTCAGATTCACCTATTAATGCTAATAGTGTTATACACCAGTAACAATTGCATAGAGCACATTGTTTGCACGCACTGCCCAATTAACATAAAGCAATACAAGGTTTATTCTCTGTCTCTGTCTGTCTCTCCTCTTCCTTCTCCTCTTCCTCTTTCTCCACCTTCCCCTTCTTACTTGCTCTCCTTCTTTCTCTTTCCTCCTCTCTTCTTTCCCTCTCTTTCCCCTTCCAAGTCTTTCTCCCTTGCTTTTAACCAAGGAAATTGATGTTTCTATTAGTGTTCTGAATGAATGAAAAATAATAGGCCATTTTCAATCTTGAGGCAGAGCATCCTTAGACTCTCAAGTCAGAAGCCTGATTGTTACAATATTGAAATACTTAACTAAGGCCTGTGACAATACAGACACAACTTAAATGTACCTTGTTGGTCAACAAATTTTGAGGGGCAGAGTCTTAGTTCTATGTTTAATCAGTGGGTTTTTGTGGTTGTAACTCAGCCTCTATTATCAACATGGGTACTCAATTTATAAGCATTCAGAAATCCTGGATTCCTTATTTATGTCACTTGCCAGTTTCTGCTATGCCATAGAGATTAGTGGAGTTTGAATTGTAAATTTGTAAAATCCTCTCAGAATAAATCTGGAATAGTAAATTCGGCCAAATGTGTTTCTTCTAGGGGCCAAGGTAAGTTATTATGGTAGTGGTTGTTCCAGCCAAGCTTTCCAAAGCTCAGACACAAGTAGGAAACCAGTGTAGTGGGTGAACATAAATGATTCTTTTTTCATTTTAGTCTCAAACAATGACACAGTTTGATACAACCTCATTACTGTCCAATTACGATTTGGAGCAGAAAAGATTTTGGAATGGAAGGGGTCATGTAATGAACTTGATAGGGAGACAGGACAAGTTAATCCGCTGGCAGAACACTCAACATAGCTTGTTCATAACAGCAAGCACCAGCTCTTCTGGCCAGACGTGCCCTTTAGGCTCTCCTCACTGGAAACCTTTAAATGGAGACTGGATGATCACTCGTTGAAGATATTGTTCGAATAAATTCCTGTAGAGGTGTTGAAGGGCCTCAGAACTAAGCCATATGGGATGGTTTGAAGGAACAGGGGTGGTTTAGTCCAAACAAAAACATACTGGTGAGGGGACATGAAGATGAGGAGGCATAATGGCTATCTTTAAGTATTTGAAAGGGTGTCACATGGGGAATAGATTCTACTTTTTCTGCTAATTCTCAGAGGCCAGAATTAGGATCAATTGAAGGAAGTTGCAGAAAGGCAGATTTAGGCCCCATGTATGGAAAAAACTTTAACATTGTCCAAAAATGGAGTCGATTTCATCCTTCACTCTATAAAGGTCTTCAAGTGAATAAGCTTGGATTACTATTTATTAGATATATTTTAAAGAGGATTACTGTTCATGCATGAGCTATACTAGATGACCTCTGAGGTGCCTTACAATTTTTAGACTTTCTGATTCAATGACCTCTAAGGTCTTTTCCAGCTCTGATATTCCAGGCTTTTGAAAGCTCAATATGCCTATAACATTGTGCAACAGCACAGCAAATATCTGTGAGAAAACCCTTTTTTTCAAACTCTTTGCAACAGTGATTCTTCTATTAATATTTTCCTCTGTTCTTCATATCCTCTGTTTTTTTTTCTCTCTCACTTTAACATCTGGCTTCCTGGCTCCTGAAATTACTTTTGTTTCAACTGGTTTTGCTACAAATCCAATACTGATACACCCTATCTTCCCTATCTTCCTATGTCTGTTGTTTAGTCATTTCAGTTGTGTCTGACTCTTCATGACACCATTTGGGATTTTTTGGCAAAGATACTGAAATAATTTGCCATTTCCTTCTCCAGCTCATTTTACATATGAGGAAACTAAGTCAACCAGGGTTAAGTGACTTGCCCAGGGTCACATAGCTAGTAAGTGTCTGAGGCTGGATTTGAACTCAATTCTTCCTGAGTTTCATTCCAGGAAACTCCAGCTGCCAGTCCAATCCAATTAATGCTGAAGCATTAATTAACTATGACAAGGAGAGATTTTAATGGTAGTAGACCACTGGTATCTTCTGGATTGACCAGTATCATTTTGTAGTGATGGAGTGAAGAGCAGGGCCTCAGAAAGGGTTTCCAAAGCAAGTGAAAAGATAGTAATAACTAATATTTTTATAGCATTTACTATCTTCTAGGCCCTGTGCGAAGTGCTTTACAATTATCTTATTTGATACTCACAATGACCCTGGGAGGTAAGTGCTATTATTATCCCCTTTTTACAAATGAGGAAACTGAGGCAATCAGGGTCACACAGTGAATGTTTGAGGCTAGATTTGAACTCCTGTCATCTTCCTGACTCCAGGCCCAGAGTTCTATCCATTGTGCCACTTAATTGCCCTTTGCTTTAATCTAAGTTTTCTGTTATTTCCTGTAGCATCCTTTAAATAATTTAATGCAAAATCCTATATCCAGCAAAATGTCTTTCCAGGTTTCTAGTTGACTTTCCTCTCCCAACACCCCACCCAATTCATCTTTCCTCTGAAATTACCTTCCATTTACATTGTGTATCTTAAATTGTATAGTTACTTGCCTGTTGTCTCCTTTACTGGACTATGAGCTGCTTGAGTTAGGGACCATTTTTGCTTTTCTTTGTAACCCTAGCATTTAGTACAGTGCCCAACACATGGCAGGCTCTTAAGAAATACTTGTTGTCTGACTGACTGATCTATTATATGTAGAAAGAAAATCAAAACTCTATTATCCGGTGTTTAAGACCCTCCATAACTAAACACAGCATACTTTTCTAGCTTTATCATATACTTTTCCATTTTCAGCATTAAACTGTTATAGACAAACTAGACTACATGCTCTCTCCCTTCTTATCTCAGCTTTTCCTCAGACCCCAAAACAGAAAATCCTCTGCTTCCAACCCCCTGTTCCCACAAGACTCAATATCTTTCTTCCAATTCAGGCAGGCATCCCTATGAAACCTTTGCTGATTCTCCACAGCTATAAGCAGAATCCTTTCTACTTCTCTTCCACTAAACTATAAGCTCTTTGAGGGCAAGGACTGTTTTTTTCACTTTTCTTTGTATTCCTAGCACTTAACATAGACCCTGACATATAGCAAACACTTGATAAATATGTATTGACTGACTGACTGAGTTTAGATTCAAAAGGTCCCTGGGGCATGTATCATTTGCTTGTGTGATAGGGGCTTGGTGATAGGAAGACCACTTGCCTTGTCTTTCGAGGGCAACAGGAAAGTGATTTGGAGAGAATGGATACTATAGAAATTGGCCTGTTTCTTCATACCACCAGGGGTTATTTGGGGTTATTCCTTGTTAATATTGTCAGTTCTCTCTCTTGTTAGAGGCCCACTAAGTACAGATCATTTAGGAGGAGCTGGGAGGCTCTTTTCTTCAGATCATTCATCATTAATATTTAAGAGAGCTTGTGGCTAAGTTTACAAATCTATTATTATGATGCAAGTAATTCAGGCAAAAACAAAACAAAAACATACTTTGCCAGAGTTACATAAACATAGATTGCATTTAATTTTTTAAAAATTCTTGAATAATCTAAGTAATTGTGTCAATTTTCAGCTTCTTTACTATATGCTAACCATGACAATGTTTTTTCTCAGAATTATTTGGCTTATTATATAGCCTAATTAAATAGGAAAAAACAGACTGGCATTAACGTAACACTTTAAGGTTTGCAAAACATTTTACATAAATTATATTAATTTGATCCTTATTTCAGTCCCCTGGATAGTATGTACTATAGGTATTATTGTCATTTTGCTATTAAGAAAATGAAGTGTCAGAGAAAATGAACTTTGGTTTTTGTGCTTCTTTGGTTTTTATTTCAAAGTCTATCTTAAATATCTTTTTGCAATTGTAAGCAATAGCTCAGAAATGAAGATCTGTATTTCCATGGAATGGGTTCTATCATGTGGGCATTCTAAAATAATCTCTTGCACTCATGTCCCAGCCCAATTTTCTCTACAATTCTGGGGTTCAGGTATAAGTCTTTTTGTGTTTTGCATGTTTTGTTAATTTAAAATTAAGCGTACATTAGATTTGGCTGTAGAAGGGAAGGGGAAGAGAATAAGCATTTATATGGCAAATCACTCTAGTATCTTTGCCAAGAAAACCCCAAATGATTGGACAAAACCACAAAGAGTTAGACATGATTGCAACAACCCAACAACAATAACATAACACCTATCATGTGCTAAGCACAGTGCAAAGCCTGCAAGGTAGGTGCTAATATTTTGCTCATTTCACAGTTGAGGAAATTGACATTAAGAGACTTCCCCAGGGTCATATAGCTAATAAATGTCTGGGGCCATATTTTTCAGGTAATCCTGACTCCAAGCCTGGAACTCTATCCATTAAACCAAGCCTGAGAGCTTGTATGATTGCTGATGGCCCTTCACTTTTTCTGTTGATTCTGTGAAGGGCCCTCAGCTCCTATGCAAGTACTCTGGCTAACAATCCATCAACTATAGGGTGGGTTTTATTTGAATGGATAAGGTACACAAAATATAAAGAACTTGTACCTGAACTCTAAATCATCGGTATAATGTGCCCTCAATCTATAGTGACCTCTCTCTACCTCCCATGGACCTATATAGTCTCCTAGGCATATGATACTATCTTTGAATTGAGGGGTGCTATGGGAAAATATTCAGGGTCACTAGAGATTTAGCCTCTGTCCCTACACAGTGCCCAGAGCTAACAGTACCAATGGAGAGCACCTTTTGGGTTTATTCCTCCATATTGTAGCTCTATTCCCCTTGAATTCATGACTGTTCTCTTTGTTTACTCCAGGAACTGCTGAGTCCAGGTCATTTGACCCATTCCTCTACTGATCTACAACATGGGATAGGAAATCCTCCACTGGTCCAGTAATTTATGCAATAAATGCAGGAAACTTGGTCTTGCAAGTCTTCTGTTTGTTTTGATACTGTTGCTTTCCTGCTGTCTCCATCCATTACTTTCTCTGGGATATGAAATTCTCTCAATCTGCCCCTTCTATGTGCACAAATCAAGGTGTAGGTTGCCCTCTCTGCACCACTTAGTCTCCAAACAGAGAGGGTCTGCATCCCTCTCTGTTTCCTATCTATCTTTGCCCTTCTTTTTAAAAGCCAAATTCAATGGTGTATCCCAGGTACACAAACAGGCCATGAATATACTTAAGTGTCAATGTGTCAAGGATAAGCAATTTTATCTATGTGGGAATTCTCCTTGCTAATGTAAATTAAAATTTGTATATAATTAGGAGATAAATCTATGAGTGACCTGTTGTTATTCAGTTGTTTTTTGGTTGTGTCTGACTCTTTTTAACTCTATTTAGGGTTTTCTTGGCAAAGATACTAGAGTGATTTGCCTTTTCCTTCTCCAGCTCATTTTATAGATGAAGAACTGAGAGGAACAGTGTTAAGTGACTTGCCCAGGGTCACACAGCTAGTAAATGTCTGAAGCTAGATTTGAATTCAGAAAGATGAGTCTTCCTGACTTCAGGCCCAACACTCTATCCACTGTGCCATCTAGCTGCCCATGAGAGTGACCAGAAGCTGAACTAACAAGAGTCCGAGGTGAAATTTGAACCTAGGTCTACTGACTTCAAGTCTAATGCTCTGTTGGCTTTGCCCTGAAGCCTCTCCATTCATGCTTCCTGTGGTATCATCACAGTGAAGGTCTCTTGCTTAGTCATTGCTTAGTCCTTGCTGGCAAGATTCTTGCCAGAGTCCTCCTTAATAGGCTGATCCTTCACCTGGAAGATGGTCATCTATCTGAAAGCCAGTGTAGCTTCAGAAAGCGCCAAGGAATAGTCGATATGGTGTTTACTGCTCCATAACTCCAGGAGAAATGTCAGGAGGTCTTCACACAATGTCTGTTGATATAACCAAGGTCTTTGATACTGTCAGTCATGAGGGCTTGTGGAAAATATGGCAAAATTTGGGTGCCTGGAGAAGTCCATCAATATTGTATGACAGTTTCACGAAGGCATACTTGCCCGGGTTCTGGATAATGAATGATGCTCTTGTGCCTTCCCAGTCACCAATGGGGCGAACCTGTGTATTCGCTGCCATGGTTTTTAGCATGATGTTTTCAGAAATGTTGTCAGACACCTTCAAGAAGGAAAAAATGGCATCAAGGTCAGCTATTTCATTGACAGTAAATTATTTAACTTGAAAAGGCTACAAGCCAAGACTAAAAGCGGAGGGAGAGTTGGTGTGTGACTCTTTGTTTGCTGATGACGATGCACTTAATGTTTCTGAGGCTAAGATACAACAGAGTATGGATCAATTCTCTGCTGTTTGCGCTCATTTTGGCTTAACAATTAGCACCAAGAAAACACAGATTCTCTGCCAGCTAGCACCATACTATCCATATGTAAAATCATTAGTTACTGCAAATGGAGAAATTTTGAATGATGCAGTTACCTTGCTAGTATATTTTCCAGGGATGTCCAGATAGGTGATGAGGTCGATGCACATGTGTCCAGAGTTAGTTCAGTGTTTGGGAGCATCCAAAGGAAAGTGTGAGAGAGAAGAGGTATTAGAGTGCATACAAAACCAAAGGTCTACAAAGCTGTTGTGCTGACCTCATCGTTATATGCCTGTGAAGCTTGGACCATATACTAGCACCATGCCAGGAAATTGCATTACTTCCATTTGAATTGTCATAGGAAGATTCTGAAGATCACCTGGCAAGATGAAGTATCAGACATTGAGGTCCTTTCTTGAGCTGAACTGCCAACCATCCAAACTCTGCTCCAGACAGTGCAACTCCATTGGGCTAACCACATTGTTCAAATACCAAAAGTACATTTGCCCAAAACACTATTTTATGAAGGACTCACACAAGGCAAGTACTCACATGGAGATCATAAGGAGTGATACAAGGACACTCTCGAGGTCTCTTTGAAGAACTTCGGAATTGATTGTGAGACATGGGAGATACTGGCACAGGTCCACTCAGCATGGTGTGCCCACATCCAAGAAGGCACTGTGCCCTATGAGCAGAACAGAACTGTGGCTCAACTATAGCTCAAAAGAAATGTGTGATGTGCAAATTTAGAGGCATCTGCACTGCAAATATTCATGTAAACTAGCTGTGCCTGACTTGTGCTATAGCCTTTCAAGGTCGTATTGGTCTGATGAACCACAGCCCAACATGCTGCATCTTGACCCCAACATGGTGATATTTAACAGCACCTGTGGTATTAAAAGTGCATGGGGAGTAACCACAGTTAGGTGAGTTCATACCTTCTGGAAGAATTAACTTTATGGAGGGATGAATGATGGTATCACTTCATTAAGTAAACAGATGAGGAATATAGGACAGTTCTTCCTAGATACTGTCCATATCAATTACTCCTAAGTATTACAAAAAAGTCTTTGTCTTAAAGCAGTAACATTTCTGATCTGGCTTCAATTCTTCCATGAATTTGTGATCTCACTATTTTATGTAAGCGTTCCTTCCAAAAGGGCACCTCATGAGCCATCCATGACTTCTCATTTTGTGTGATTCTCATCTATGTGCTCCTGTAAATGCTCCATATGGATTGCACCTGACATCTGCCAGCACGACACTCAGACTGGCCTTCTTTCATTCGGCTTGCTACAGGAACACTCTCCCTGTTTAGTACCATCTCTTTGTTTTCCTGACTTGATTTAACACTTAGCTCAAAGTCTACTTTCTATAGGAGGCCTTTCCCAGACTCCCCTGCTGCTGCCATCTTCCCCTCTGAGATTACCTTCCATTTATACGGCATATGCCTTGTGTGAACCTATTTGCATTCCTGGTGTCTCCTTCATTATAAGGTAAGTTCCTGAAGGCACGAACCATATTTTTACCTCTCTTTGTACAGCATGTGCTTAGAGGACTGTCTAAGATATAGTAAACACTTAATAAATACTTTCATTGATTGATTGATTGACTGATGACCCACCCAACCCCTTTTATGGTCATGTACCTCTTCTAAGTTACTATTTATTTCTCATGCACGATTCGGTTTGGTAACATACTGTAGTCTATTTATATCTACTATACATTGCTCCATTGCATTTTGGGTAATTGACCATTTTGATTTTTTAGAGATTGTGGCGTTCTGTGAGTTGGAGTCATATAACACCCTTGGAAGAATGTTAGTATTGAAAAGATGGGTTTTTATTTTATAGAGAAGCTTGGGAATATTAAATGTACTGCACAATTTCACAAATGCAATTTAACTCGCTCTCTTCTTCAATTTATTTTGGAGCCCAGTTCCATTGTCCATCTGCAGTGTTGGCTCAAAGTGTGTGTACAGACACATTAAATCAATAGGTTGTCAATCCAACTGCCTAGCATAGTCTTGAAAAGAAGTATTCTTTATCTGCTTGGTTTTTCCTTGTGGGTTGTTAGACTGAAGCCTTTGGAGTGATTACATAACCTAGTCAGAAGATTCTGCAGTGTTTGGAGCTTTATGTGCTTATTCAGATTTCACTATAAAATTCTGACCTATACCTAGAAATAGCTTAACATGTAAAAATAAGGAATAGGAGAATGATCTGTTTGCAGTGATGGTACTTATATGACTATGTATCTCTACAGAGTAGTTTCACCATAGGGAGTTGAAGCAAATGAATTTGTTTTGAAAAAGAGCAGGCAAAATGAAAATCATTGGAGGTTTAGGGGTACCCACACATGAAAAACCACATGAAGTGTAAGATGTGTAGGAGGCTGTAAGGCGTATACATATGCAATTGCTAAGGCACATCCTTTAGCTTGAGAGCTCATTAGAAAAAGAAATCAGCAATATTGTCAAAGTATATATAAATAATGTCTGTGAAGAGGAAGCTGGATAGAATCATTCCTGAGAGATGTGAGATGTGCTTAGAGAATTGAGTAACGAAGGATTGAGTTAGCTTTAGGGAACGTAGACGTCGTTAAACCTCAGAATAAAATGAAAATCTCCCTACGAAGAGATTGTACCACGCAGCCGCACACCTGACGGGAGGTACAACCACAAACAGCAGTTGGAAGTGACCCTGCAGCTCCTGTGAGGAGGCATCACAGCTGCCTAAGAGAGATACAGAGGCAAGGATTAGGCTTGCATAATACATCTCATGGCACCAGGCCAAGTTTGCATGAAGCACAAGAAATGTTAGTTGCTCTCAGTTTCAACAGGATAGATTGAATGTTCTGTAGAGCAAAGCAAAGTGGAGATCTGCTTTCTATCTCAACTTGGATAGTAAATGATTTTTTGAAAGGGACATTGATCAGGAAAGTGACTCCTTGTCCTTGAATGATTGCCAAATTACAAGGATACCTGTGTCCCAGCTGATGGATAGTCTTGATGGATGGATAGCACTGATGCCAGCAGAATAGATGATGAGCACAATACTAGGTCTAGAGTCATTAGGAGTAGAGTTTCTAAGACTAATTGATTTGCTGAATGTATTTCATATGAACTTACCTATGGGTAAATTTGCAGAAGCAAACTCTAGCATCCCAAGCAATACAAATTCAGTGTACATAAAGAATAAATTACAGGATCACAGAATTTTGGAATTTGAAAGTTCCTCAGTGACCATGTAGTCTAATACACAATTATAGGGGTGGGTAGGTGGTACAGTGAACAGATTGCTGGCGCTGGAGTCAGGAACTCCCAAGTTCAAACCTAGCCTCAAACATTTATTAGCTGTTCGATCCTGGGCAAGTCATTTAACCTGTGTTTGATTTAGTTTCCTCATCTGTAAAAGGATAATAATGGCACCTACCTCCCAGGGTTGTTGTGAGGATCAAAACAAATACTATTTGTAAGGCCTTAAAGACCATCACCATTCTAGTTGCCATGCCTGGATATTGTCCAGAAGCTAGGCAGCACGTTGGATGGAGCCCAGGGACTGGAGTCTTGAACACCCGAGTGAAAATTCAGCCTCGGACATTTACTATGTGACCTTGGACAAGTCATTTAACCTCTGTCTGCTTCAATTTCCTGGAATGTAAAATAGGTTAATAATAGCACCTGCCTCAAGGGTTTTGTGAGGATTAAATGAATTTAATATTTGGTTAGAAAAGTGGTTAATACAGTGCCTGACACATAGTAGGTAATTCATAAATGCTCCTTTTCCCTCCTCCCTCCCTCTTCCTTTCTTCCCTCGCTTCCTCCCTTTTGCCCTTCCTTTCTCCTTTACTTTCTCCTTCTCTCCTTCCCTGTCTTTGTTGCTTCTTTCTAGCCTTCCTTCCTTCTGTCCTCCCTAAACTGTGATACTCAGAACTGAACACAAAACTCCAGATGTGGTCTAATCAAGGAAGCACACAGTGAAACTATCACCATCTTACTCTTGGATGTTGTGTCTTTTTGCAGTACTATAGACATGCTACTAATCAAGAAAAAAGTATTGGAGAAACTGGCCAACTTTGCTCAAACTCACAGATGTAATAGACCACATTTCACTGCAGTTTTCAAAAACAATCAGTAATGATTTGCTGTAGCACTGGCCAATCTCTGAAGTGAATGTACCTGAGCAAATTTGCTGACAATACATCTTATGTGTGTGTGTGTGTGTATGTATATGTGTATGTATATATGTATGTTTGTATATTGATTCATATATGTATGAAAGATGTATTCAATCAGCAAACTTGTTCATATATGTTTGTGTATATATGTAGGCATATATATATATATAGATATGAAGATGCATATACTCATATATATGAATATATGCATCTTCATATATGTGTATGTATACACAAATATATATATATTCATATATATCCCCCCAAAACACTTTTTTCCATATTCTGATTCTACCTTTCAGCTTTTGCTCTGTTTAGCTGGTCAGAGCTAATCTTCTTTGAAAAGAAGAATAAAATAAACAAACCATATAATAGTCTGCTTTTCTTTTTCTGTCTTCATTCATTTCCTAGAATATTCCTCAGTTCCTTCCAATTTAATCCCCTGTTGCTATGCAAATGAACGACAATGCCACTTGTTTATGCCTCACTTAATATTGTTTTGGGACCAATAGGTGTGTAGGAAGTCACTGACTCCTGAAATTCTGTGTTAGATATTAACAGTGATGGATATGGCCACTTTGCTTTAAAATTTGCAAAATATTTTCATCACCAGAATCCTTTGAGAAAGATAATTTCAGTATTACTACCCTCATTTTACAGATGGAAAAACAGACTCCAGAGAGGATAAATGACCTGCCATAGGCCATCTAGCTGCTGTAGCATCACAGTCACTGCAGAAACTCAAGCCTTCTCTCTCCAAGCTGAGTGTTCTTTCTACTACGCCACAAAGCAAAGGCTGAATCAATTATTATCTTTCTCATTTTACAAATGAGGAACTCAAAGAAATTGCCCATGATCACAAATTATATAAATGTCAGTGCTTAGGTTTGAACCTAGGTTTTGCTAATTCCAAGTCCGATAGTTTTCTGACTACACTGGAAGAGAAGAGGGATTAGAATGTTGCATAGGCCAGCAAGAATCATTTTCTTGATTGCTTGACTGTTTTTTATTGTTAAAAGGAAGATTCAATGATGAATACAGGATATATCAGGAAATGATTGACAGAAAAAAACAAAAGACATGAATACATCAACAAAACTTCTATTTAAAGCAATCCGTTTTGGCCCTTTCAGAGTTTCTGCTGTAGACACATTCTCTTTAGGTAAATACCAACATAGCTTAGTTCTTTCTTTTCTAAATTCACTGCAATGAAAAATCAGATCTCAGTTGGCCTACTGGAAGTCTCATCATCAGTCAGAAAGTACACAGTTATGCTAGACAGGTTTTTTTTTATTAGGAGATTTTTCATTGCTTTAAATGGAATAAGTGATGATTTATAAAGATAATTGAGCTGTCTGAGCCCACAATACTGACAGTATAATCAAACAAGGAGAGGGTATTGTTAACATGCTATCGTAAAGGGAACTAATTGACTACAATTTTGCTTCAGGCGAAATGTCATTTGCTGGCTCTATCCAGAGTATTACATGCCCTGTACCATGATGATTTCCACCCCCATTCCACCCCAACTTTGTTCCAGGGCTTTGACTTCTATTTAAAGACTTCTGCCTTGTCCTTTGGATTAGGTTTGACTCCAGTGTGGTACATTGGTTAGATTTTGAGGCCACGGTCACCTTTTACTCTTCTGTGTGTCGTTTCCCTTTGGATTACAGAGAGGAACTTACTAATGCAAATAATCAATACCACAAAGTGGTCACGTGAGCATTAGTGCTACATATTTCTGTTGGACTGGGACCAGTTGCCATATTTCACATAACTTTAATTTTGACTTATGCAAACTCAAACATATACTTAATTGGGACCTACCTGTAATTAGTCTTGATCATCAGCACATACAAGCCTTATCCTTATGGTGAGTAGGGAACTGACACGTATTTTTGTGTGTTTTGCTTTGGAGTTTCATCTTTTAGTTCATTCATAATTAGGGCTGGCCTGAGCTGCCTAGTGTGTTAGCAACTTTGATTTGAAGAACTTTCCCACCCATTAATAGGCCATGTGACCTGCTTATGTCACAGGAAGCCCAAGTTACATGGTGGGAGGAGCTTCCTGACAGGAAAAGGAAGTTATGTTACAGAAAATGCTGAGGGGGAGGGGTGGAGAGAGAGAGAGAGAGAGAGAGAGAGAGAGAGAGAGAGAGAGAGATGTTATGGCCGCTGGTGGTTGCTAAGGGCTGCCCTCCTGATTGTTAGCTGAACAGGCTGACTTAGCTGTACTGTGATTTTGTTTTGGGGAAGACCCCAGAAGGGGGTTGGAGAGGTTTCAGGATGGCCGTTTCCATGTTGTGATATTCTGTATGGAATGTTTTGGGTTCCTTGCTGTTATGATGAAGTGGACTGACTGGCTGTGGGAGCTGAGCATTTGGTTATGGGGTATGGTTCTCTGGTGTCTGAATAAGTGTTATACTTCTTTTACCTTCTTTATGGATGGTCTGTCATACTTTGTGATACAGAACTACATAGGCATATTCATGATTATTGTTGATATTGGGTTTATTGCCTTACTGTTTCACCTAGTTTTCCCAAAATGGAGGCTGCCTTGAGGGGACTTTGGAGCATACCTACGTTGTCCAGCATGGTACCTGTTGCATCCCCTATGTGGGTAGTAGGTACCTTTTTTTTTGATTGACTGGCTATGTCTTTCAAACTGTTAAGATTGAGCCAATCATTTTTTAGCAGCTGCTCTTTTCTTCCACTCTTTCTAGCAGCTCTTACCTGCTGTGTACACCAAGAACTGAACTGGTGAGAAGGGAGGGACTTTCTTTTCTCAGCTTTTTTATTTATCCCCAGCTCCAAGAAATGGGCTTGGGGGTGGGTGAGAGTGTTTGTTTCTCTTTGGTATTGTTTGTTCTTCTCAATTTCAGGTGCAGGAGGTGATTTCACTAAGTTCATGGAAATAGAATCATAATAATGATAAATTCTCATCAGATTTCTGACATTCCCAACTCATTGTCTCTTTCCAAGTGGGCTAGCTGAACTACATGCTCTCTAAGTTCTCTTCTAAGTAAAATGTTCCATGATATTATGCTTTCTTCAGGTCAATTCTTGTTTTATTTTAATCAGAAGGAAACATAAGAATTATATTTGGAGTGATTTTATGGGGACCAAAACATGTCGGGTAGTGATGTAAGCAGAAGTTATGGCTTGGAGGGACATGTGACTTTGTCAGCTAGTATAGTGCCAGGCCTGAAGACTCATCTTCCTGAGTTCAAATCTGTTCTCAGTACTAATTATGTGACCCTGGACAAGTCACTTAACCATTTACCTGAGTTCCTCATCTATAAAATGAGCTGGAGAAGGAAATGGCAAACCACTCTAGTATCTCTGCTGAGAAAATGACAAATGGGGTCATAAAGAGTCAGCCATTACTGAAACTACTTAACAACAACTAGAAAAAAGACCTCAGGATCATATAGCAACAATTGGCCTATACAGACCCTCCTGTCATGAAAACATATTAAATGAAACTCTGCTTTCCCCTTTTATACAAACGCTCAGACTGGGTTGCCTTTTGTGACTTCTTTCCCCAAAGACTACCCAAATAATATTGAATTTCAGATCAAGAATTTTAACCTAGGTCCGTTGATTCCAAATTTGTCCCGCTGTACTATGTCGTCCATTCAAGAATTCTTTCATTTAATTTAGATTAATTTTGCTTATACAAAAATATAGAGACTACCCTATGGATGGCTTTTACTCAGGCTGATATCACATTAAGGGAGCAAAGCAGATGTCCTGTGGAAGCCAGAAGGGAGCTGTTGTTACCAGTATCCCTAAAAAGGACAGCAACTTGTCTTCTGCTCTGAGGCTTCCCTGGAGGCAGAGTATGAATGAGGGGAGAAGTAGAACCTCAGAGGTTTTTTGGGCTGGCCAATAATACTACATTTGCAGAGTTTATCTGTTGGAAGGCACAAGAACAAGAAAGCCCAGTGAAATTTCTTTGTGGCAAAGAGCTCTGGGACTCTGGAATTCTTGGTTGAGATTCCCTTGTGTGTCTGTGTTTGTATTCTACTGTGTTGTGTGTCTTTGGTGAAGTCCTCCTGTGCCAAGCTATGTCTGAGGTCTTTGGCCTAATGAACACCTAAAGTCTGAGAATGATGACTCTATGTCCCAAGTTCAATGACCCTGACACCCTTAACAATACTTGCTGAGTCCTATCATATTCATTTGCATTTGCCTAAAGTAGAGTTTGCAAGGACTCTGGCAGTCAGAGGCTATATAGGACTCTGATCCAGAATACAATTTTCAGTCCTAGTCCTTCTATGCTTTACATTTATTTTCTGTTGCTGGCATTTCTTCATCATATTCTTAGGTTAATGGGTTATGGTAAATTAACATGCTTTTGTTCACATTTTGGCAGTGAATCCTTCTGGGTACAAACTTGCCTTTGATTTTCAGAACTTCCTTAATTTTTTAAAAATCCATGTTCTTTTTCCTCTTAGTAGCTCTCTCTTTCTTAACTCTTTTTACACTTAGAGATCTATATTTCCAATAAAGTTTCTAGAGCTGTCTAATTTAAACCTCTGGTCTCCCTTGACAGGAAAGTGAATGAATTTTCATTTAAGCCTCTTTCTTCCTTAGGCAATTACCAATGGATAGAGTTTCAAGGGACTTAAATCTTAGGAGCATCTTTACAGTCAGAAAGGTTCTACCTACAGTCTTCCTACAGTATCTACCTACCTACAGAGAAGGTTTCAAGGAACTTAAATCTTAGAAGCATCTTTACAATTATAAAGGTTCTACTTGCAGTATAGGGACTAATTTAAAGGGTTTTCTCACTTTAACTGTTCTGTTTTCCTATACTTTTTTCTTGGGTTACATACATAAACACATATGCACTCAGAGTTTTGTGTGGTGGTACACAGGCGGTTTACTGAACAGAACCTTCAACTATTTTTAGTCTCTAGATCATTGTACATGAAATATTTGACACAGACAAGCAACCCATTACCCCTCACTTGATTCAATCTTTGAAATAGAAATTGGATTCACACTGCCTCATTGATCAGTGGAAGGAGGTTCTTATGAATGAAGTCACATATTCTGTTGCTTTCTTGAAGGAAGGAGGCTATTTGAGCCACTTCTTGGAAAATGCAGAATTGACTGCTCAAGTAAAAGAGAAAATATCAGTACACAAACACACACACACACACACACACACACACATACACACACACACACACACCCCACCCTGTTAAAGGTAAATAGTGGAAAGAGAATTTCAAAGTTGAAGGACCTGGGTTCAAGTTTTACCTCTCCCACTTTCCACTAATGTGACTTTTGGGAAGTCAATTTCTTTGGGTCATTGTTTCATTATCCGTAAAACAAGGAGTTGGACTACAAGACCAACAGGGTCCCTTGCAGTTGTAAATTTATAATTCCATGAAAGACCAGATGCTGTCCTCGGAAAGCCTACTAATGGGAGCTTGAACTATAACAAATAAGGAAAGCATTATCCCCATTATCATTCTTCTTTTAGAGAGGTAAAAGAATAAGAGGGAAGGAAATTAGCTTGCTTGGTGTAGAGGCTTCCAAAAATACTCCACATAATCACATTATTTGAGAGTTAGAAGGAATTTCTAAGGTTATCATAGCCAACCGTACACAAAAGAAAGCATCACTACAAAATGCCTAAAAAGTAGTCATCTAGCCTTTGTCTGTCTCCTTGCTCAGAGAAGATTGGCCTCTTAACCCGAGCTTTCTTGCTATTAGGGAACGGGAGAGATATCATTCTGTCGTATAACATTCCCCTAGGCTGATCTTTGCCTACTTTTGAGGACCTTTCCTGTCTGTTGGGGCCAAAGAAACACCATTCCTTCATGTTCCTTCTGCTTATATCCTGGCCTAGCCTGCCTCCAGGTATAGGAAAGAAACAAATTGGTTCCCTGCCTGAACAGTCTCATATTCTGAGAGGACTCTACACTTTGGCCAAACTCTTACTAGTGTTATAGCCCACTTGAACTCATAAGTCTATGATTAACAAATTCCCACATGGCCACACCTTCCTCAACTCAATGATTCTGAAAGTCCACTGTCACTTTTCAAAACCTGTTTTCTACCCCCACTGCCTGATCCCTTATTTCTGTCCCCTTCAGCATTGCCCTCCTCTTCTGCCCAATCTTTTGTTCCTCTCTAAATCTAACCACCCCTTTCACTGTGGTCTCTGGAGTATTTGCTCCCTAAGTAACAAACTTGTTTCTTATTTTTTTTCTTTCTCATGCCTTCTATTTTCTGGCTTTCACTGAGACCTGGGTCTCTCTTGATGATTCAGCTTCACTCGTCACCCTTTCCACCCTTTCCAGCACTCTCAGTCATTCCCTTGACTCACTGGTCAAGATGGGTGAGTTGGAATGCTCTTTGCTCCCCTTTGCTACTTCCAAGCTCATACTTTTAACACCATCACTTGATAACATTTCCTTTAATATTCACTCAATCCATCTCTACCATCTGATCAAGATTTTGGTAGCTATTGTTTAACAACTTCCAGGATGCTCTCCTTTTCACCTCAAGAAATTCAAAGCCTGGTTCACAGTCTTTCTCTCCTGCTAAACTCCTACCTTTATATGGAGTACTTCAACATACATATTGATACTCCCTCAAACACCTTTATCTCCCAGCTACTCAACTTACTCATTTCTCATGATCTACTTTTCCTCACTACTTCAGCTGCACACAGAGATAGTCATACCTTTGATTTTCCATCTGCCACAAAAATATTACTTCTAGGTTGATAAACTCTGAGATTCTGTTGCCTAATCACAGTCTGTTGTCATTCTACTTCCCACTCTGCCTTGCAACCCCAAACCCTGTTTTTCATCCTTTTAATGATGTACAATCACTTGACCCCTTAGTTCTTTCACAGGCCATGATCCTTACAGTGGCTGCACTTTTTTCCCTTTTATTCATCTTGACCTCTTAATGAATCCATTTGACTGTACACTATCCTCTTGTATTGAATCACTTGCCTATTTATTCTATCGCCAATCTTGTCCTGACAAACCTCAGCCCTGGATAACTCCCACCATCCATGACTTTGCCCCTACTCAGGTTCTATCAAAAGGAGCTGGAGGAAATCATGAAATTGTGCTGACTGGATTCATTATAAATTTATGTTATATAACCTCAACTGGGCCCTCACCATGGCAAAGCAATCCTTTTACATCTACCTAATTCACTCACTGTCCCACTCACCACAGTTTTTCCAAACTTTGCATCCCTCATTGAATCTTCCATAGCTTCTGTTCCCTCCACACTCCATGCTGAGAAACTTGCCTCATATTTCACTGAAAAAAAAACAGGTTATTCACTGAGATTTTCCTCCTGTCGTATCCATCTCATCTCATATCACCCAGATGTCTTCTCCCACTATCCCCACCTTCATTGCTATCTCATGTGAAGAGACAGTCCTTTTCCTTGCCAAGGCAAACCACTTTACATGAACAAGAGATCCCATTATATCTCATTTTCTCTAGAAGATTGTTCTTTCTACTATCCCCACTCTCTCATCTGAATTCCATGTGTATTCATATGAGTCACTTTGGACAAATCATATTTATCTTCATCATTAAAATTATTTTCTTTTGTGTCTACAAAATTTCATCCTTGAACATGTCCCATCCTTTCTCTTGCACCGACTTATCCTCATGCATTTTAGCTAGTGACATCCTACTTAATGATACCAAGACTTAGTGAGACCAAGACCCAGCTTTATTCCATATTTTCTGTCAAACAGAATGGCCCCAGACTTGAAAAAAGTATGAAGGAAGAAATCCCCATGGAAGGGAAGGAGGTGAGATATTGCCAAGTTGCTCTAAATAAGCACATGTTTCCAGGTCCAGATGAATCTCAGATACTAAAAAGAATTTACAACTGTGAACTTTGCACCAATTCCAGTAATTTTTGAGGAATGACTGAGAAAGGAAAGGTGTTGGAAAACTGAAGATGTTCTATTTCTGTCCTTATTTTCAGTCAAAGTAGGTGTATTCCAGAGATCACAGTTGATAAACTCTGTTGAAATTCAAATGAATTATTAAGCCAGTAACCTATAGATACTGGAAAAGGGAAGTGGTAATCAATGCAAGCTAGTATGGATTTGCTAAGGGAAAATTATGATAGAATAATTTCAATTCCTTTTTTAATAGGTTTAGAAGACTAGGAAGGAGAATGCTATAGATGTGGTCCATCTGGATCCCACAAAGAAATTTTATAATATCTCATGTTATCCTTGTAAACAAGATGAAGAGATGTAGATAGGATAATTTATTAAACCATTATTTAAGGACTCTCCAGCTTTCTTTGTAACAGGCTTAAGAGAAGTAGAAAGATACAGGTAGGTGATTTTAATTAACTGAGGGGTTTTAGTTGACTGCAAAGCTCAATATAAATCATGGCAACACAATACATCTAAAAAACCTCACCAATGACAGAGAAACAAACAACTTATGTAATATTAAGATACATTTATATAAGTATAGAGCCCCAAACAAGGGAAGTAATATTTCCATGGAACTCTACTGACTGGAGCACATCTCAAATATTGTGTTTATTTCTGGGTGCCTCAATTTTAGGAGAATGTTGACAATCTAGAGAGTAACCAGGATACCAAAGAATCAGGGAAATGATCACATATGAAGAATAGTTGATAGGATTGGGTATATTTAGTACACATTTAGAAGTGTCCAAATTGTAATGTATTGCTTCATGAGATAGTGAATCATTTCTCTCTAGCAGGGAGATTTTACATCTGGTAGGGAGTTTGACTAGATAATTTCTAAACTTCCTTTCAATTCTAAGATTCTGGGATTCTCTGATGAGTGACAGATTTGCTGACATGCACAGGGTAATTGTGTATATCACTCACAAATCTAAGGGTCATTTTGTTTCCTTTATAGTTTTCCACTGCTGGTTCTTGTCACACGAGCCTGACAATTGCAATTTCAAAAAAGAATCCCACTCATCATTTTCCTTATTTCTGACATGATAGTCTGATTTCCCATTTCTTTACCACCTGCATATTCTCTAGAAAGGGGATGAAAAGCCTAAAATGTACTTTCTTTCCAAATGCTATCACTGTTTTATGTCTCCTACTGGCAAGCGGGCTAAAAACATCTTTTATTGTATAACAAAGTATTTCCAGCAATGGAGCATATCAAACTAGAAGTGTTGGCAGATGATTCGATATGCAGCAAGAATGTCTGACTTAATATTGTGGGGGGAAAATAAAAACCAACAACGAGTAGTATAGGGATAGATTACATTTAGACAATGTCTATATGATTATAAGGCAACAGGTCAATTTATTAAAAATAAAATTAAAATAAAACACCATATCATTTGGCTGTCATTATGTAGGAAAATTGTACTGATTGACTAATACATTTATTTATATGTTTTTTAGTTTTCAACTTGTACTCTTGTCATGATTTACAAACAGACTTGGAAATCATGAAAGAAAGAAATATGATTGAGTGATACTGAGGCCAGGAGAAAGCAACCTTGAAGACTTTCTTCCACATTAGTCCTGCTTGTCTCCAGAGAACCAGAGAATGTCTTAAATATATGTGAAGGTGGGAAGCTTTTTGCCTGTAAAACATCCTTTCTCGTGTTGGAAACTAAACTTAAAAAGCTTAAGAGGGGAGAAACATTTCTCCTGTTAAGGTACACCTAAATCACTGCGCACAGGCTTCTTAAAATGTCTATGTTGTCATGGTGCAGAGATATAATATCTTATTTTGGTTTCCATCATTTTGACAATTGACAAAGTCCTTTCCACTAACGGTGGGGGGGGGGGGTACAAGGCAACCAGGAGAGTAGCACAAGAGTAAGGGGGAACACAAATAGGGGAAAAGGACACCAAAATGAAAAATAAAGATATGAAACCACCTGCTTCACAATTTTGGCTAAAGTACTCATATTCCTTTCTTCCTGGGGTCATATGAGTATGGAATGAAGAGACTAGAGATAGTCTCTTTCAACTCAACTCTAGATCTGAGACCCTCAGATCATATTTGCAGATGGGAGAAGAAAAAACTTTGGAGGCAACCTGATTGCTCACTTCAAGTATTGCAAGCTTTGTTCTGTTTGTTCACAGAGAACAGTACTTTGATCATTGGTGGTGGTGGTGGTGGTGTGTTTCCACAATCCGCCTAGCAACTTCTGTGGGGGTGTAAGATTCACCCACAGCCAGCACCCAGAAAGCCACTGGCACGCTGGGAAAGCACAGGTTCTTTTGATCTGCTTTAATAAGGAAAGCACAGTTAAAGGGGTTGACAAGCTCACTTTAATTCAGCATACAAATATCACTCACTTAGTTCAGGGGAAAAAGCCAGCACTCTGAACTTCAGAATAAAATGCAAACAAATTACAAACATCAACAGACAGACCCAATACAATTCATAGTTACCAACATCTAGGTTCAGCCCAGGAGCTCAGAACAAGGGCTGGCCCAGAGTCACGCGCCACCACTGCTGTAAGGAGGACCTCCAAATAACACACAGCCAACCCCTGGTTTTTATATTTTTTTCAGCGTCAGGGGTGAGTCACACATGCGACTCACCCACATGACCTAGAATCGTCACAGAGAGGCGGACTTAAACCCTTGTGGTCTAAAAGCCTCTGCTCTCCCAGACATGTAAACTAGGCCCCCTCTGGAGTTAGCCCCACCTTGGGCCCCACCTTAGTTGCCAATCCACACCCACTAAGATTTTATATCTAATCGGGGTTTGGGCCTGGGGCTTAGCACCTAATAAGACTCAATCAAAGACACTGAATTAATCAAAGGAAACAAAAGCCAAACTCTTCAAGGGTACTTGTTGAACTAAGGGCTAAGGAGCCCATTTTGATACCAACACGTGGTGGTGGTGGTGGTGGTGGTGGTGGTGGTGGTGATAGTGGTGTGTGTGTGTGTGTGTGTGTGTGTGTGTGTGTGTGTGTGTTGTGTGGGAGGAGGGAGAGAGGGGGGAGGGGGAGAGAGGGAAGGAGGGAGAGGGAGAAAGAAATATAAAGGAATAAAGAAGGGGAGGAAGGGAATAAGCATTTATTAGTGCTACTACATGTCTGGCACTTTGCTAAGCAATTTACAAATATTATTTAATTTGATCCTTACAAAAACCCTGGTTGGTAGGTGCTATTATTTTGCTTATTTTACAGTTGAGGAAACTGAGACAGACAGAGGTTAAGTGACTTGCCCAGGGTCAAATGTCTGGGTCTGGGTTTGGACTCAGGTCTTCCTGAGTCCAGGCCCAGTTTTCTATCCACTGTGCTGCCTAGCACAGAGGAACAGGAGAAGGGGAAGGAGGGAGGAGAGAGGAGAGAGAATGAAAATGGAAATGTTTCAGGAATAAGAAACAGCACAAAGGCACAGCAGTAGGTGAGAATGTCATGTACAGGAAACATAAAGAGGACCGATTTGGTTAGAGCACAGAGTGCACAATGAGGAGTAATATGAAATCAGTCTACAAAAATAGGTCAGGCCAGATTGTATAAGGTTTTAAATAAAAACAGAGAAGTTAGTGTTTTATTCTAAAGGCATTTTTATATTCTTTTTCCTATTATTCCCAATAAGGAGCCACTGGAGATTGTAGATCAGAGAGGAACATAGTCAGTTCTTTGCTTTATGAATATCAATGTGTCAGATTGTGGAGAGGAATATGGGGCAGAAATTGGTAGTAGGAAGGTCAACTAGAAGGTTATTGCAGTAGTCCAGGGACTGAGGTAGAGTGTTAGTTCTATCATTGGAGGTAATGAGATAGATACGAGATGTGGAATTAGAATTGATAGGACAATAACTGACTGGGTATGGGAGTGATGGACAGAGAGAAGTTTGGGATAACTATAAAGTTTGAACCAGAAAGAAAAGGGAAATGGTGATGTTCTTCATAGAAATATGGAATTTAAGAAATGGAGTGGATTTGTGGGGGGCACTGGATGTCTTGAATTTTGAGATGCTTATGGGACATGCAGATGAAAATGTCCAACAAGGGAATGTAGGATTGAAGTTCCAGGGGAAAGATGAGAGCTGAATATGTAATTTTGGGAGCCATCTATATAAAGGCAATAATTCAGCCCCATGAAAACTGATAAGATCAGCAGGAGAGAAGAAGATTCAGGATAAAGTCTTGGAGGTATTAAAAGGATTACTAGTTGTAAAGTGGGTGATAATTCAACAAACAAGACTTTAGCAGTGATCAGATCCATAAGTGGAGATTCAGGAGAGAAAAGTCAGGAAAACTCCCAGAGGTAAAAATGTCCAAGAGGAAGGAGTCATCAACAATATCAAATACTTCAAAAAGGTCAAAAAAGAATGAGATTTGAGGAAAAAGCCATTTAGATTTAACTATAAGTGACTATTATAATTGTTAGTGAAATCACTTATATTTGAGTGGTGGGATCAGAAACTAGACTGTGAAGGGTTGAGAAGTGTGTGGAAGATGAACGGAAGCAATGAGAGCAGATTGATTCTCCCCGCCCCCACCAACTCCCTGCCCCAGAATTTGGGTTTAAAAGGGAAGTGAGATATAGGAAGATAGTTTGAAAGACCTGAAGTGTGAACTGAGGCACTGAGGAAAGAACAAGTAGATAGAAAGAGACTGAAGATTAGAATGAGGCGATGATCAAAATGGTGAGTTCCAAAATGGGATTGGAGAAGATAGGATAATAAAAACAAGTAGAAGGTCTTTTCCATAGCCAATGGAAGCTCAACAACTCTTTCAAGTACTAGGGCAAGGGAGGAGAGTAGACTGGTAGTGTAGGAACAGGGAGAAGAAAGAACTTAAAATAGCTAGTCTCCAGGTCTAGTATTTCTTTCACTTAACAACATTGCCTGAATTAGTGAGGAAGCTACAGAGTTGTACCCTGGATTTTTCTTTTGCCCAGATCCAAAATTTAACTGGCAAAAGGAAATTCCAAAGTAGAAACAATCTTCATCTATAAAACTTGGTAACTTGTCTGTAACGTACGATTTTAGAGAGTTTCCAGGAATACTGAGACTTGAAATGATGCACCTGTGGTTGCATAGCTAGTATGTGTCTAGTAGGACTTCCTGGTTCCCTGACTCAGCTTTTGTCCCAAAACCATGCCACCTCACACCTTGCACTTATGTTATATTTTTTTTTAATCTGGCACCAAATCATGTAAAATATTTTTATAGAAAAAGTATTTCTTCACTAAAATCCTGCTTAGGTACTTTATTGTGGCATAGAACTGACCCTGGGTTCTCAAAGGGTGAAGTGCTATTTCTGACATGTCTAGCCTAGATAATATCAGAGGCCCATTATCAAAGTTTTGGCCATCAAAAGATGATTAAAAAAAAGAAATCATAGTAACTCATTAAAACCAGGTACTAAAGCACAGAAGGATTGGCATCTTTATCAGAAGCTGGAGTATCTATACTGCTAATCATGGCTCCTTAAAGTAAATAAGATATTAGTTAATTATCATTCTAAATTATATCTGTCTTTAGAAGGTATAAATGTATAGAAGAAATATATATGATAATCTGAGACTCAGTCAAGCATTGTTCAATTTGTTTTGTTGTTTCCAGTCATGTTTGACTCTTTGTGACCCCTCTTGGAGCTTTTTTTTTGGCAAACACTCTGGAGTGGTTTGCCATTTTCTTTTCCAGCTCATTTTATAAATGAGGAAACTGAAACAAACAGGCTTAAGTAACTTGTCTAGGGTCGTACAGCTAGGAGATGTCTGTGGTCGGATTTGAACTCATGAAGATAAATCTTTCTGATTCCAGGCCCAGCACTCTTTCTACTGGGTCACCTACTTGCCCCCCAATAGTCAAGAATACTTCCAGGAAAATTAGCTATTTCTTCCATATTACTCTTCGATAGATAATGTCACTAAGTTAATGACACCCATCTGAATTATTGGTATAATGCTGCGAAGGAAATAGTGTTAAATGTATTAGACTAGGAAAAGCAAACCCAAAAGGGCAAATATTGCAGTTGTGTTTACAATCAGCTGAAACACACCTCTACCTAAAGTTTCTAAGTGTGCCTTCTCTGTCCTTCCCATTCTCAGCTAGATTTAAATCTGATTCCTGTGAGCAACTATCATTTCTGACATTACCCAATCTGTCTTCAGAACAGGTCAAAAGAAGAATAGATTGATTATCTCCCTAACTTAATTCTAATTTGCATGCTTAAATATTTAATAATTTTGCAGATATATTGAGGTTGAACAATTTCGTGACCTAGATAATTCTGTCTTTCTCATGAGGAAAAAATTCAGGTTCTGAATCACATAACTAGATTAGTGTGGAATGTAGACAAACCTTTCTGTGGTAAATCAGCCTTTAGTTTGAGAAATCCTATTACTGATGGGGATTTCCTTCATTAGGGTTGCCAGAACTGGTCTTTATTACATTCTTTTTTTTCATTTTATCAATAAGTCAAAGTCAAGCAGATAAAATAAATTAAAGTAGTATGGTTCCAGATGAATCAGTAGTTTCAAGTCTCTAAGCCTGAGGGCTCAAACAGTTGCCTTACTTGACCTGATATCTGTCTGGTGACACACTTCCTTGAATTGTGTTTCCTGCTCTATCAACAATGCAATAAAGATCTGATGCAACCCAGAACTAAAAGTTGACCTCCTTTTGGAAGAGAATATTATTATCTCTAGGACAATTGATAGCAAGAAGGAAATTAAATCTGGTTAAATTATGAGTTCTTAATAAGGAAATCCAATCCCTCCTCTGCCCCCGCCCCCCACACTCCTCTTTGTTTGTTTAATAGTAATACCAGGAACTGTTAAAGACAGAGAAAATAAAAGCTGTTAGAAGATGCTCTGTGATGAAGAAACTTGGATGGTTTCAATTAATACTATAACTCTTAAAATTTATTAATCAGACCCAAATCACCATTATAGAAATATCACAGAATCAGAGAATGTCAGATCTGGAAAGGACTTATATAGGTCATGTAGTCCAGTAGTGTCAAACTCAAATACATACTGATCCTGTTGGCAACTTAGTGACTTAGAAAACCATAAATTAACATTATCAATGTTGTACTGTTTTTATTTATTTTGTTAAACATTTCCCAATTATATTTTAATCTGTTTCCAGCAGTACTTGTGAGTTTTTCTTGCTGCCCTGGGGAGTGAGTTTGACACCTCTCTCCTACTACCTTACTTTACATATAAGGAAGCTAAGAACAAGAAACGATAAATGATAAGTCCAAGGTCAAGACTTGTTTAGTGAAGGAAACAATATCAGAACCTAGGTCACCTGATTCCAAGTCCATTCTTTCCTCTAGGCCAGAGGTATCAAAAACATGGTCTCTAACACTTCCCAATGAGCAGAGCCAGATGAAAATGTAATTGGGAAATATTTAGAAAAAATAAATAAAAATACAATACAAAATAAAACAAAGATAACATTACATTTTAAAACTAAGTCTGTGTGGACCCAAAAGGATGCACAGTTTTTTGAAGCCAGGTCAAAGTGGAAGTCAGTGAAGTCTATTTGAAAATCATAATGACTGACATTTATATAGTGTCTATATTATAAAGCTCAAAGGTTTCTAAAGCACTTGACATATGTGAACTTATTTGATCTCCACACAAACTCTGAAAGGTCAGTGCTGTTTGCATTATTATCCTCATTTTACAGATGAAAGAAACTGAAGCTAAGAAAAGATAAATGGTTTCAATCGATCAATCAATCAGTCTGCCAGGCACTATAGCTACATAGCTGGTAAGTCTTAGAGACAGGATTGAACTCTTGTTTCTCCTTACCTACCCCATGTCTACAACTCTTACTACAGAAAAAGTCTTTGACCAGGCTTCAGGAAACTCGAATATTAGACCTGGTTTTCCCATTACATAGTTTAAGGTTCACATGACCTTGCTGAAGTTACTTCATTTCTCTGTTCCTCAGTGTTCCCATCAGTAATCTCTCTCTCTCTCTCTCTCTCTCTCTCTCTCTCTCTCTCTCTCTCTCTCTCTCTCTAATATATTATGTGTATAATATATAATTATAATAAAATAAATGCATAATGTAAATATATTGTATATATGTAATATATATATATATATCTATATAATATAGGGACTCTAATCTAGTTATTGCTAATTGATTCCACAAAGATAGAGTATTAGGTGAAATAACATTAATAGAGTCAGTTCCATATCACCAACAGAAATGTACACTCAATAAGTAATGTATCAGTAAGGCAATAATAACAAAGTAGATGATAACTGTCAAAATGCCTATGTAGTTCTATATTGCAGAGTATATGACTCTCCACATAGAAGGTGGAAGAAGTAAACCATTTATTCAGACACCAGAGAACCAGATCCAACAAGCCATCTACCCAGGCAGTCCACTTTATCATAACAGCAAGGAACCCAAAAAATTCAATACACAATATAACAACCTGGAGCATCCCCATCCCAAAACCTCTCTGACCCCCTGCTGGGGTCTTCCCCAAAACAAATTCACGGTACAGCTAAGTCAGCCTGTTCAGTTCTAACAATCACGAGGGCAGCCGTTAGCAGTCATTAGGAGCCATAACATCTCTCTCTCAGCATTTCCTGTAACATAACTTTCTTTTTCCTGTCAGGAAGCTAATCCCACCACATGTGTCTTAGGCTTCCTGTGATGTAAGCAGGTCACGTGGCCCATTAATGGGTGGGAAAGATTTTCAAATCCAAATTGCTACTACAGTGACAAAAACAGGGAAGATGAAGCTCAGGGTAATTAATGCCATTACTTTAATTATTTCCTAGCTCAGATCATTTTTGGTTATCTGCTTTGATCTTAAGCAACTAGCTAAATAATATTACCTTTGAATTGTGTGGTATTTGATTTTAATGTACTTATGTAATGATTGCAAAATGATACTGGGTAAGGTGACAGGTTATAAGGTGTACTTATATTTTTATTGTCTCCCTTACTAGGCTATTATTAAGATAAACTGACACAATAGATAGAAAATTCTTGGGAATAGCCTAAGTCAGACCAAAATAAAAGGAAGTATCTCAAAAATTAATTCTTTCTGCAGTAGAGGTATTAAAAATGGCTTTTGATAAGTTGCCTGAATTCATAGGGATACTGTGTTTCCCCAGTTTTATTCTCTTTTTCTGGTTGTCTGTGGAAACATTGCATATGGTAGGGCAAGGACGGAGGGAAGACCAGAGATAACTCACATTGGGGATACGTAGTCCTTAACTAGCTAATTCCATCAGTGGAGATTTCTTCTTGTGATCCCAACCTTCTCTGGGTGCTAGAGACAGAAAAGCAGCCTTCTGAGATTAGTGGAAACTTTGCTTCTGGGGCAATGTGTTTTTTTTTCTTTGTCATTTCTCTTGATCTTTCTGCACCATTTGGTGTTAAATGATCTCTTTCTTCCTTCTGCTCTCTCATCTACCTCAGCCTTTCCTCCTACCTTTATGATTCTGAGGCTGCTCATCACACCTCTGGATAGCTGAGATTACTAAGAAGTATTTCCTTATACTGTACTGAAATATCACTATGTGAAACTTTCAAACATTGCTCCTAATTTTGGCTTGTGAGGACAAGCAAATGAAGTCAAATGCTTCTTCCATGTAAGAGCCCTTCAGATACTTGAATAAATCCGTTATTTCCCTTATTAATCCTCTCTTCTTTAGGACAAACATTCCCTGTCTCTTCAGTTAATCATCAATGTGTTGTCTTGAATCCCTTCAATATTCTAGTCAGCATGCTCTGGATGTATCCAACTCATAAATGTCCTTCTGAAAATGTGATGCCCAGAATTGTACACAATTCTCCAAAAATGTTCTGAGCACAGCAATGTCAATAATATAATTTTCCTTACTCTGTAAAGTGTGTCTCTTAATGGACACTATATTTCCACTAATACAGCCTAACGATGCATTAGATTTAATTACTTTCCACAAAATTTTTGATTCATAATTTGTTTGCTCCTTAAGGGTGAACCCAGCCCTACAAAATTGCCGAGTATCTGCACCTGATAAATCCGTCTGCCAAATATACCAGTGAATCTACACATGAGCAGAGTCTTATTCATAATCCATCCATGAGGTTTTATTAAGCTCTGACTATGTGCCAGGTACTTTGCTAAGTGTGTGTGGAATACAACGAAAAAGCAAAAACATTCTTTGCCCTCAAGTAGTTTATTTTCTAATGTGGAAACAGCATATGTACATAAGAACATATAAGAAAAAAAGCAGAATCGATGGAGGGTCTTAGCAGATGACACTAGCAAATGGAAGGGGCCTCCTGGAGGAGATGACATTTGAGATGAGTTAAAGAAATCCAAGGAGGTTGGGAAGGAGAGCATTCCAAGAACAAGGAACAGCCAATGCCAACACACAGAGATTGAAGATGGTGCACCTGTGTGAGAAACAGCAAACAGGCCAATATAATTGGATGTCACCATGTGAGGAAGGGAATAGAATGTAAGAAGATTGCAAAGGTGGGATGGGGCCCTGTTCTGAAGAGATTTAAAAGATTTTATATTTGATCCTGCAGGTAATAGGGAGCCATTTGACTTTACAGAGGTTTATTGAGTGTGGGGGGAGGGTAAGGCACGTGACAAGGACAGGCTTGGACTTTAGAAAAATGCCTCTGGCTGCTAAG